>NC_081355.1:131129677-131440177 GCF_030684315.1 Stegostoma tigrinum | reverse complement strand
GGTTGATCAAAATGGAGCATTTCAACTATGAAGAGAGGTTGGATGATGTGTTTTCTTTGGAGCAGGGAAGATTGTTGGGGGGTGGAAGCTTTGTAGAGATTTATAAGATTATGTGGGCATGGACAGGATGAATAGAAAACAGGGGTCCCCTTAATTGAAGGATCAATAATTAGGGATTTAATTTTAAAGTGAAAGATAGGAAGTTTAGCGATGATTTGAGAAAAATAGTTTTCACCAAGATGGGCTGGAGGTCTGGAATGCACTGCTTCGGAAGGTATTGAGGCAGGAAAGGTCAGCCTTTAAAAAGTACTTGGATGAGCGTTTGAAACATCAAAACATTCAACGTTATGGGTCTAGTGTGGCGAAAGTGAGGCTAATTGGTCATAAGACTTGATGGGCTAAAGGGCTTCTTCTGTGCTGTGATACTATGAATCTGTAACTACAACTGCTGAGAATTTGAAATAAAAACACAAACAGCTGCAAATAAAGCACTGAGAAACGTCAAACTTTCGTCGAACTTTCCTACTCCTCTGATGTTGCTTGGCCTGCTGTGTTTATCCAACTTCGCACCGTGTTATCTCAGAATCTCCAGTATCGGCAGTTCCTACTATCTCTGTAGCAAATAAAGCACTGGCCAGTTAGTTTGGGTAAAGACAGGAGTTTTTATCACTTCTGATGAAATGCAGGCAGGTGAAATTCAATAACCTATATTTTCTCTTTACAGATATGATCTGACCTGTTGTGTCTTTCCTTCACATTTTTAACCTCATACTGTTCATTGCTGAGTGTCAAACTTCTTTTTATTCTTTCATAGGATGAGGATGTCACTAGCAAGACCAGCATTAATTGGCTAACATTGATTCTATTATGTGTCTTATGCAGCCAGTTGAGAAAGCTGTTAAGAGTAAAATACATTAATGTGCATCAGAGTCACATGTAGGCCATACCACTAAGGACAGCAGATATTCTTTGTAAATGACATTAGCAAACCAAATGATCTTTCAGAACAATCGATGATCAAGATTTTATTGATTGAATTCAAAGTTCACAAGCTGCCATGGTGGGATTTGAGCCTATTTCTCCAATGCATTACCATTTACTTTACTACAGGGGTGTCAATGGCTTCGTGGTATTATCACTGGACTGCCATTCAGAAACCCAGGCAATGTTCTAGGTAACAAAAGGAGATCGCTGGAAAAGCTCAGCAGGTCTGGCTGCATCTGTGAAGAAAAATCACAGAATTAACATTTTGGATTCGGTGACTCTTCCTCAATGTTTTGGGTACCTGGGTTCAAATCCTACCACAGTTCATGGTGGAATTTGAATTCAATAAATATCAGGAATTAAGAGTCAAATGATAACCATGAATCCATTGTCGATTGTTGGAAAAACCCATTTGGTTCACTAATGCCCTTTAGCAAAGGAAAGTACCATCCTTACCTGGTCTGGCCTACATGTTGTTGACTCTTAACTGGTCTCTGGGCAACAAATACTGGCCTAGCCAGGTGCTGCCTTCATCCCAAGAATGAATAAGAAAACACTATGTCAGTGACATTACCACTCACCATCCTCTCTGAGCAAATAACTCCATAAGGTGATAGTTAATTCACATGACAAAAAAAATAGCGAGGCACTGCAGCCAAAAATCTTCATTTTGTTTTATTCTTGCAATGAATGCTCTGGGCTCCACTATGTTTTGAAAACTGACAAATCTAATGACATCTGATTCTTCTGAACCACTAGTGAGTATAATGGAAGTATGCATACTAATAATCAGCATCTGAATGTGAGTTTGCTCACTGAGCTGGAAGGTTAGTTTTCAGACGTTTCATCACCATTCTAGGTAACATCATCAGTGAGCCTCTGAAGCGCCGGTGTTATGTCCCACTTTCTATTTATCTGGTTAGGTTTCCTTGGGTTGGTGATGTCATTTCCTGTGTTGGTGACATCACCAACCCAAGGAAACCTAACCAGATAAATAGAAAGCGGGACATAACACCAGCGCTTCGTCGGAGGCTCACTGATGTTACCTAGAATGGTGATGAAACGTCTGAAAACTAACCTTCCAGCTCAGCGAGCAAACTCACATCCAGAAACTCAATCTGAGCTACAAATCTTCTCAAAACTCGCTAATAATCAGCTTGTTAACTAGATTTTCCGAAGCCAATGCTTTATCAATCTTTCCAACCTCATAATAGTCATAGAATAAACAAAACATCATGTTAAATTCTTGCTAATAGTGTTTTTTCTATCCTTCTTCAGCTCGAAAAATGATGTCTCAATATTGTGGTCTTATTGATTGCATGATGTATACATTTATACAAATATATTTGTGGGAGCCAGTTATCTCAGATACTGTTCCGGACTCGAACATTAATTCTATTTGCCACTCCACAAACACTGCCAAACCTGCTGAGTTTCTCCAGAATTCTGTGTGTTTGAAACAATGAAACAGGATACATTTACAAGATGGTCCATAGCTTGTGACTGGTGTTCACAAGATGAATGAAAGATTGTGGATGCCCTCACAAATTGGAAAGTTCATGTTGTCCTTGGCTTAATTTGTGCTCACAAACTGTTTGTATTGAATTGAAGTTTTAGGTGAGATAATTTGAATGGCAGTGGACAATAATTGCCTGTTGATTTTAAGTGTCAAATGTTCCAATTATGATCCACATTGCAGTCATGAATGTGCGACCAGAAATCTGTTATGTAAATTTCCTGCCCACAGCATTGGGCCAGATTAAGGAGTCAAGTACCCCATTGCTATTGAAGCCTGTGTGTTTCAGAATCCCATATTGGATTTATGGATTTTCCAGGAGGCTTGGCCGTTGTGTTTTACCTTTCCATGAGCCTTTTTCCAGGTTAACTTTGACTGTTTCTACATGAGTGACAAATGCTACACCTCAAGAACCCTGTTTGATGTGCTGCTCAGTAACAGCTGGTCATACTTGTGCAAAAACAGTAAAGTAAATTGTCACCAGCACAGTAGCACATGGACTAAATGTGTTCAAATGATTAGGTACTCAGTATTCAATAGTCACTATCAGAGTTTATGTTGAGCCAACTATTTACAAGGATTTGTTGATTTATAGTTTCTTGTTATTCTAAGGCCTACATAAATCAATTTTAAAAAATGATGTACTTCTGATTTTTTTTTAGGACTTTGTTCAGATAAAACCTTTCTGCAGCTTTCCTTTTTGGCACTCACGGCAGCTTTAGTTTAATATTTAAAACCTTGGAAGATAAACACTTGCTAATCTGCTCAGATTCCTCATTGATTTTCTTCTGCTGCCCAACACAATCACTAGTGATACTGAATTCCACAGGCCTGCTCTATGGTTAGTGTTCCTCCAGTTTGTTTCACAAGGATAAATTTTGATGGAATGTTTGATTATCTGTTAATGAATCATGATCAGTTTGTCATGCATGAAGAGACTCTGGCATCACAATGACAGCTGGGTTCTGATCGGTAATTACTTGTGGGGCAGGAGACTGAACATGTAGACATTCAGTCTCTCCCTGTTCCCTTCCAAGGCCAAGAATATTACATGGTTTGCCATCACAATCGACCATCATTCCTTATCATGAGAGAAATAAATGAAGTGGGAATATCAGTCTGGGGGCTATTTGCTTTGAGTCAGGCAGATGTGTTTTCAGTTTTCAGTCGCTGTTACAATAGACAGAAAGTTTCATGAGCAATAATTCTCTGCCACATTTTAAAAGTTTAAATGTTAATTGGCAGCATGGCAGTACAGTCTGCTGGGGTTAGAAACTAAGCCACAAAATGAAAGGAGACAAGGATTGGCAAATGAAGAGTTTATATACTTCATAGCACACGCATCACGTATCTCCAGGAACTTCACTTTGCGATGAATCAGATGATTCAGTATCAACTCCATTTCGTACAGTGCCCTTACAGCCAGAAAGCTTCACCTGAGAATTGTGGGTAGGATACATAAAAGTTGGTAATTATCCATGGAAATATAGAAACAATAAATGGGAACAGGAGCAAGTAGGAACACATTATTAAGGTCTACGAAAGATTGTTTCACCTCAAAATTCTGCCTAAGACACACATCCAAAAAATATATTTTGACTGAAGTGGCCTGACAGGATTTTTATTGTTTGTAATATATTATTCTATGTTTCATTGCTCCATCTCGATTCTAAATCATTCTAGATAATTATTAATGGTAGCTTTTATACAATGGCCTCTAAGTGTAGTATGTTTAACTTTTTCAGCATGTAGAAGCATTGCCCAGAGCCATAAAAGTTTATGACAGATAGGGCCAATCATCCCATCATTGTCATACTGGATCATTTCTACAGCAATCCAATGCTAATTGCACCACTCTGTTCTCCCCATAGCACAGTATCCTCAATGTCACAAACGTTTAACCATTTTTCTCATAAAATCTGCCACTGTCTTTACCACAGCTTTTCCCTCGAGCAGAGGAATTCCATAGGTCAACAAACCTGATTGTATTATTTAATCATTCCCTATTTTACCATTCATTCACAGGATGTGAGAATTATTGAACAGGCCAGCATTTATCATCCTTCCCAATTGCCCTTGAGAAAGTGATGATGAACTACCTTCTTGAATTGCTGCAGTCTGTCTGGTGTAGGCATAAACACAATCCTATTAGGAGGCAGAGATAATGGGAACTGCAGATGCTGGAGAATCCAAGATAACAAATTGTGAAGCTGGATGAACACAGCAGGCCAAGCAGCATCTCAGGAGCACAAAAGCTGATGTTTCGGGCCGAGACCCTTCATCATGAAGGGTCTAGGCCCGAAACGTCAGCTCCTATTAGGAGGCAGTTTGATTTCTTTTCCCAAGTAAACATGAAGGATAAATCCAAGTCAGGATGCAGTGACTTGGTGGTGATGTTTCAATGTGTTTGTTTCCCTTTTCTTTCTATTATGTTGGAGGTCATTGGCTTTGAAGGTACAGTTAAGAGAGGCTTCTGTCCATTGCTGTGGTAGATCTTGTTTATGGTATGCATTGCTGCCACTGTGAACTGATAGTGCAGAGAGAGTGTATTGAAGGTGCTTTATTCTGGACTGTGTCAATATTCTTGAGTATTGTTGGGGCTACACTTATTCAGGCAAGTAAAGATTATGCCATTGTATTCTTTATGTGTGCCTTTTAAGTTATGGACACTCCTTGCGGAGCCAGGAGGCGAGTTACTCAGTGCACAATCCCAGACTCTGATCTGTTCTTTTGCCACTGTATTTTTGTTGTGGTCCAGTTGTATTTCCACTCAATAATGATCCCAGGAGCCTTGGTGATAACTCATCTGGTTAGGTGAACACCATTGAACATTAATCAGATCTTATTAAATTTGTTTTGTTGGGGAAGGCTATTGTCTGGCACTTGTTTCATTTGAATGTAACTAGTCACTTATCTAACAAGCCAGACTGGTGCATGGAGAAATTTCTTTAGCAGTTTTTTCTCTTCACTCGTGTAAGGACAATGCTAAATTGCTAATTCCTTTTTACTGAAGCCCAAAGGAAATCATCACCCGATAAGGTCTCTAGAAAAGCCCTTAATAATGTTTTTTTTCAAACACAGATTAGGTCTCCCCTCAACCATCTCTGCTTGAAAGGAAATAGCCTAAATAATTCAGGCCTCTTCCTTTAATTCATACCTCACCAATAAATCCAAGTTGGTATCAGTATGGTAGGTGGTGTTTGGGCTCATCCAAGCCCATCTGCTCCAGGCTGGCAGCATCACTTTCTCATCTTTTTTCTTTTCATCTTCATTTCTTCTTCATGTATGAGGTCGGAGCAATGTCAGCGGGGTGGTTGCTTCTGTGTCACCTGTGTTGACCTTGAATCTTGGTGGCAGTGCTGGTGCCCAGAGCCTGGACTTCCGGCTCTTGTGGTGCCTAGAGACTGGAGTCTTGGTGTCAGTGGTGCCCAGAGCAGGAATTCCTGGTGTATAGGCCTGGAACTCAGATTCTTGGTGACAGCAGTGCACTGACTGGGGACTCCTGTTATCAGTAGTCCTAGAGCCTGGATTCTTGGAGATGACAGTCCCCAGAGCAGGGACTCCTGCCAGGAGTAGGTCTGGAGCCTGGGCTGTTAACAGTGTCATTGAGGCAGCAGTAACAGCAGAGCCACGGTCTCCTGGGACATCAACAGCATCATTGCTATTCCTGGAGTGGGACTCATTAAGGACCGGAATACCTTGCAGAAACCCTGAAACCACACTTGAGGCCCCAATTTGAAGAGAAGATGAACACTTATTTAAGTAATTTCTTTTTATCCTTATGGTACCTCAAAATAGCGTAGGATTGTAGCAACAAAACATTTTAAACTGACTCTTCAGGATACACATGGCCATAAATAAATCATTCATTCATTTCAGTTTCTCATGCCTATTACATCGATATTTTGTAATCTCTGTAATTTCCATGTTTCTGGTATAAAATAACTCTTAAACTTCATACGGTTTCAAAAGTACCAAAGTTCTGCCACCCACTCATCCAAATATTATGTGAATTCTTTCAGAATAGATCAATCCAGATAAACTGAGAACACTTGGTGGCACAATGTGACCTTACACTATAGGAATGAACTGGACATTTTTCGTACACCCTACCTGATTTTCCCTCCCATTGGAATGAAAACACAAATTTGCATGCACAAAATGAATAGCTAATTCACTACAGCCCAATTTTCACCCTTGTCAAAGTTAGAATTTGTTCCCTTAGGAGGCAAATTTAAGCCTGTCCATGATATCATATGCACCCTTCATGTGACTGTCTCAAATAATCGCTAACCTGACCATTTCAAGCAGTTCCAACATAAAAAAATTGCAGGTTGTGCAAATGCTGAATTTATGCAGTGAGCTTCAGCCAGTTCCTTATGTTTCTAAACAGCAACTGAGTTACAGCTGCAAATCTCTGTATATTCACCATCTGTTTGAAAAGGAAGGAGAAATGAGACATAGATGTTTAGGAAGGGGATGCAAGGGGAAGACGACATGAATGGATCATTGTCGCAACACAGAATGGAATCAAATGAGTAATACAGAAGAACCTTCACAGCATATTCACAATTGAGATATGAACAGCACCAATAGATATTTCCTCAAACCCATATACAACTAGGTAGACAGCAGTAAGGCCAAGGACACCTGATAGCACATGTGGCAATAACAGTATAATTATTAGACTGATACTGACTGACCCCATGGGTCTGCTTACTGACCTAATAATTGGCTGGTGTGTTTAAGGTTGAGCACCTACAGATAGCCCTGTACCTCTCAGTTCAAAGGCCAAGAGGGTGTAATGATGACTATTGGTGATAATATCCCTTTATATCTAACAGCCATCATTCAGAAATATAAAGCGTTTGTTAGTCTATGCTACTTATAAATTAAAAACTGTTACCAGACAATGCTTTAATTAAAAGCTCTGGAAATTTATATCCCTCAAATAAAAATCAGGAGAGGTGTCAGGAAATACATTGAATATGACTTTGGAAAGAAGCAAGACAAGAATAAACCCCAGGAGTTTGAGTTACATTATCAACCGCAAGGAGCAAGATTTGACACTGTTACACTAATCCTGAACTATAAGTATCAAAATGTTATCTGCAGCTTAAATTATTATCTTTACAGTATTTGTGCTTGTTCGTTACTGCTGAGGAATGTTTATTAGGAGTTATAATTCCATGTGTTAAAATGACATTGGCTTATGGTCTGAATTGAGAACTCAAGAACTGTTGCCCAGAAAGTACCATTTATGATAATGGCTTACAAATACTTAATGAGCCATCAAAAGGAAGAAAAACTTGAATTTATATTGTGCCTTTTATGAGTCTGGACTCCGAAAGCTCTTTATAGCCAATAAAGTTATTTTGGAAGAGTCACCATTGACTGGAACACAGGAAATGTAGAAACCAAATTATGCACAGTAATATCCCATTAAAGTCAATGCCACAGTGGTCAATATCGTGGACGTTGTTTCCGAATGGCATTGTGCGTGTCCCTTTACCCAATGGACTGCAGTGTATCAAGAAGGCAGATCACCACTAACTTCTCTGAGAAGTTAAGAATGTGCAATAAACACTGGCCTAGCCAGTGGCATTCACGTCTTATGAATGAATGAAAAAATGCAACAAGATTTATTTTACCAATCTTGGTTGAAGAATAAACACGGACTGCTGCTCTTCTTCAAAATGTGAGATGTGAGAACGGGTAGGTGGGTTTCAGTTTATAAGGCAGTATCAAAACATTGTGAAATTCAAAGAGCATCACGACAGGCTGTTGGCTGTGAATTTGTATCCGAGTTTGTCGAGTGGAACTCCAGCTTGAAATCTTCTGACTAACATGTTCTTTCCTGTTCACTGCACCCCGACTTATATCTTCCTCTGCTTGAAATATTTTATCCCATGGAAGTACTACCAGTGAATAGAGGGACCTGATCCACATTAGACGTCGTCATCAAATTTTGAGAGGACATTTTGTGCTCAGAAATGGTAAAACTATCATAAAACACTGACATTCCGATCATTGCAGAAATAGTTCTTGTGGGTCAATGAGGAAAGGCCACACAGAATTTGGCCACATTTCTTTCGAGCATCTCCATTCTGTTGCTGATCATGATCTTGGCCTCCATCTAATTTGATACTTCCATTCCTTTCCAGCATTACTACCGCTAACATAGTACCAAGCCACCTCCAACTCACCTCCATCTTGTCCCCATCCTCCAATTTCAGAAAACTCCTCCTACACTGCCAGCATAATAGAAATATGGAAAGCTTTATGGCAGAGAAGGAGGCTATTCAGTCCATTACATCTCTGATAGCCAAAAAAGGACTCTCTAGTCACATGCTCTTTTGTAGGTCTTGGTCCATAGAACTGTAGGTTTGAGCAGCTCAAGCACATACCTAAGTATTTTTTTTACTGCAAGGAAGGTGCCTGCCTTTCCCATCCTTTCAGACAGGGAAAGCCAGGTCCTCTCCAATTCTAACTGAAAGCATTATTCCTCAACTCCCCTCAGTTTTTCTACCATTTATTTTAAATCTATATCTCTGTTTTTTCAGTAGCTTGTTAATCAAAATAAGTCCTTCCTATCCACTCTATCCAGGCCCCTTATAATTTAGTAAACTCAGACTGCATCTTCCTTTGGCCTCCTCAGTTCCAAAGAAAGCCAACCTAGTCCATCTAATTTACCCTCATAACGAAATTTCTCCATTCCTGGTAACATCCTTATAAATTCCTCATACATTCTCTTGAGACTGATAACATCGTGCTGTAATACAGTAACAAGAGTAAGAGTGCTTTATACAGTTCTACCATAACATTCCTGCTTTTGTGTGCAGCTTCTCAGTCTATAAAAGAAAATGTGCCTTCTTGATCTCCTTATCTACTTTGTTACAGTTCGCGTTCTGTGGACAGACAACCAAAGGCCTAATGTCTCTATAGCTTCCTTAGTATCTCACTACTTGTTACGTGTTTTGGTTTAGCCTTACTTATATTTCACCGGATGAATTTTAATCACTGCCCAATAGATTGATGACATCCTACAGTTTGCAGTTCTTTTCCTCACTATTAACTAACTATATGGTCAATTCTTGAAACATTTGCTATTTTCTTAATTATGACGTCTACGCTTATATCCAAGTCATTAAGACATGGCATGAACAACAACAGACCCGATGCCGAGTCACTGAAAGCAGCTTTCCAATGTCAGAAACACCCATTGTCTGTAATCCTTTCCTGCCACTGAGCCAACATTCAGTCCAATATGCCACTCTCCCTTGAATGCCATGTGTTTTCATTTTGCTGATCAGTAGGCTGTGTGTGACATGATCTTGGCATCTTGTGCTATTCAAATTGAATGGGAACTTCAGGAATAATAAGCTCGATTTATGGCAGCCCATGATTAAAATGAATGGATGGAACATTCTGGGCCATGAACTTTTAATGCATAAACCATTTTTTTTATTGCTGGTCTTGCTGTGGTCACCTGGTCGAAACATCGACAGTCACAGATTTAAACATAAACCCCTTTTGTCAGCCTCTTCCACTCACACTCCATTACACTCCCTATTTATTCAAATTATTACAATTTAACAGATTTTTTTTTGCTTATTGCCCATCATATTTTCCGCTCTGCAATAATAGTGTAGGAACAGAAATATGATTGCTTCTCTCGAGTCTCCCCTTCACACCAACAATACTGGTCTTTCTCTATTCTTCAGCTCCCCTCCTCACCTTCTTCTTGATCCTACCCCTACCTCTCCTATTCTGTTTGTATCACTTACCCTCCAATTCTTTATTCCATCTCCTTTTCCTTCCCACACCACTTCCATTCCACTCTACTGTCCATTCCTCTCTACACACCCCATGCTCCCCTCCTCCTTAGCAGTCCCCTCCTCTCCCATTTCCAGTTTGACACAACTAAGTCCAATGCTCTGTCACCTCACTTGACTGTTGTTTGTTGTATTCTGTATGCAAAGCCATAAGGGATCAATTTCTTTCAACAAGCTCTTCCAAAACATGAAAAGGGCTTCATTAAAGATAGTGCGATACAAGCCATAGTGCCATAGAGTCATACAGGGCCAACGGCCTGACTTATTTGTGACAACAATGTTTCCTTCACTGAACTAGTCCCATTTAGTTGTATTTAGCCCATATCCCTCTAAACCTTTCCTATAGATGTTCCTGTCCAAATGTTTTTTGAAATGTTGTGATAGTACTCACCTCTTCCATTTCCTATGGTAGCTTGTTCCACATGTGCACTACCCTCTGTGTGAAAAAGTTGCCCCTCAGGTCTCCTTTCAAGGTTTCTCCTCTCACCTTAAACCTATGTCCCCTAGTTTTAGACTCCCTAGCATGGGAAAAAGATCTTGGCTACTCAGCCTATCCGTGCGCCTCATGATTTCATAAACCTCTACAAGGTCACCACTCAGCTTCCTATGCTCCAAGGTAAAAAGTCTCAGTCTGTCCATCTGACTCAAAACTTCCAGACTCAGTAACAGCCTTGAAAGTATTTTTTTTGCACCCCTTTCCAATTTAATAACACCCTTCGTTAACAGGGCAAACAGAATTGCACACAATGCTCCAAACGTGGCCTCACTAAGGTCTTGTACAGTTGTAACATAATTTCCCAAATCATGTACTCAGTGTGCTGACCGATGAAGGCAAGCATACCAAGCACCAGCTTCACTAATCTGTCTACCTGTGATGCCACTTTCAAGGAACTAAGTGCCTGCACACTTAGTTTGCTCTATTCAACAACCCTCCGGAGGGCACGACCATTAACTGTGTAAATCTTGCCCTTGTTTGTCTTACCGAAACGCAATACATCACTCCTATCGGAATTAAACTTCATCTACCATTCCTCAGCCTACAGGGTCAATTGATCAGGATCCCATTGTATTCTTAGTTAATCTTCTTCACTGCCCATTGTATCACCAATTTGATGTCAGTTTGAGGAAGGGAAAGTAAGATCTCTGAAGTAGGAGGGTATCTGGGAAGCCCTAGATTGGAAAGCCTAACCCTGAGAGCAGATGTGGCAGAGGCGGAGCATGGGATTACATTTTTGCAGGAGGGTGGGTGAGAGGATGTATAGTCAAGGTAATCGTGGGAGTCAGTGTTTTTGAAATGGATGTCAGTGGTGATTTGGTTACTAGTGATGGAGACAGAGAGGTGCAGGAAGGGGGCAGAGGTGTCAGAAATTGTTCAGATGAATTTGAGGGTAGAAGGTGTTGGCAAAGTTGATGAACTGTTCACAGAGATTACAGCTCAGTGGCCTGAATATTGACTTCACCAGCTTCAAAATCTCTCCTCCCCTAACCTGTCCATCTTCTGACTCACCTGTCAGCTCACACTTCCCACTGACTAAAACCATAATAACCCCCTACCTGCATCCACATATCTCTTTCTCACCTACCCTCCTCCCAGACCCCATACCCCTTCCTCTATTTATTTCCCCTCCCCTGCCCAGTCCTGAAGAGTTTTGGCTCAAAATGTAGACTTTCCTGCTCCTTGGATGATGTCTAAATGGCTATGCTTTTCCAGATCCACATTTATTAACCCTCAACCACCACTCTCTGTCTCCTACTGTCAAGCCAACTTTGTATTCACTTGGCTATCTCTCACTGGATCCAATGTGATCTAACTCTAATAACCTTACTATCATTTGATACTTTGACAAAGGCCTTGCTAACATCCACAAGGACAACATCTGTCATACTACCCTCATTTACCTTCTTGGTCACGTCTACAAAAAAATCAATCAAATTTGTGAGATACAATTACCCATGCACAAATCCATGTTGACTATTCCTAAACAGTCTTTGCCTTTCCAAATGCATGTGGATCATATCTCTCAGAATCCCCTCTAACAACTTACCCAACACAGATGTTAGGCTCACTGGTCTGCAGTTCTGTGGCTGTTCCTTACAGCCTTTCTTAGATAATGGCACCACATTAACAGCCCTCCAGTTTTCTGGCCAGCCTCGCCCTTCACAGTAGCAGGAAAACTTGGGCCTGAACTCTTGATATCTCACTTTTGAAAGCTTCCCACTTACCAGGCATCTCTTTAACTGCAAACAGCTTCCACAAATCATCTTTTGAAAGTTCCTATCTAATGCCATCAAAATTGGCCCTGCAACATCTCCTTTTACCTAATTATTTGAAAACTAATTGAATGGTCACTTGTCCCAAAATGCTCCCCCATTGACACCTCCATCACTTGCCCTGCCTTATTTCCCAAGTGGAGACCATCTACATGTTCACTGAGAAATCTTTCCTGAACACATTTCACAAACGCTTTGCCATCCAAGCCCTTAAAACTATTGCAGTCACTGTCTATGTTTGGAAAGTTAAAATTCCATGCTCTTACAACCGTGTTAATCTTACAATTTATAAATTTATTAGGCAGTTTATAAATCTGAGATTTTGCCTAAATAACATCCAAAAACATCAACAATTGGCAATTATTCCAAGCTACATAAGGAGATATTTTAACACAGTCATACTGTACTGAGTTGTACACCAAGCAAACAAACCCTTCCGTCCAACTAGATCTCACCAGCACGTTCTCAAACTAAACTAGCCTCATCTGCTTACAGAGATAATGGGAACTGCAGATGCTGGAGAATCCAAGATAATAAAATGTGAGGCTGAATGAACACAGCAGGCCAAGCAGCATCTCAGGAGCACAAAAGCTGACGTTTCGGGCCTTCATCTGCTTACATTTGGTCCATCTTCCTCCACATCTTTTCTATTCACGTACTTATCCAAATTTCTTTTAATGTTTTAACTGTACCTGTATCCGTCACTTTCTCTAGCAGTTTATTCCACCCACGAATCACTCTCTGTTTAAAAAGGTTACCCCTCATGTCCTTTTTAAATCTTTCTTTTTTAACCTTAAAAATATGCTCTCTGGTTTTGAATTCGGGAAACGAGTCTTGTTATTCACCTTATCTATGCCCCTCATGATTTTATGAATCCTTATAAGGTCACTCCTCAATTTCAATTTCCTACACTCCAGCCTATGTTCATATCTCAAACAGTCCATTTCCCACAACATCGTTGTAAGTCCTTTCTGAACCCTCTCCAGTTTAATAATATCCTTCCTCTAATGTGGTGATCAGAACTGGACACAGTATTTCAGAAGAATCCTCACCAACATCCTGTACGACCTCAACGTGATATCCCAATTCCAATATTCAAAGGACTGAGTAATGAAGGCAAGCACACTAAATGCCTTCTTAACCATCCTGTCTACCTGCGATGCAAATTTCAAAGAATTATGTACCTGAACTGTCAGGTATCTCTGTTCTACAATACTACCCTGGACCTTATCATTAATTATACAAGCCCTGCCTTTTGTTTGTTTTATCAAAATGCAACACCTCGTGTTTATCCAAATGAAACTTTGTATCCAAGTGGCAAGCTTTCCTTGAGCCTCATGTGAGCTAATTACTAATTAATCTACCATGTGGAACTTTATCAGAGGCTTTACTAAAGTCCAAATAAACATCATCTACTGTTCTGCCTTCATCAGTTTTCTTGGTTACTTCCCCAAAATTTCAATTATGTTTGTGAGGCATGATTTCCCTCACACAAAACATTGTTGTCTACCTCTAATTAGCCCTTGCCTCTCCAAATGCATGTAAATCCTATCTTTCAGAATCATCTCCAACGACTTAGTCACCACCGATGTCAGACTCACAAGTCTATAGATCCCAGACTTCTCCTTTCACCCTTTCTTAACCGAAGGTACAGCATTAGCCAGCCTCCAATCCTCCAGGATCTCATCCATGGTTATAGGTGATATAAATATTTCTGCTAGGGGTCCCGAAACTTGCTCCCTAACATTTTACAATGACTTGGGTTACACTTGATCAGGTGCCGGACATTTATCCACCTTTATATTTTCTAAGATCTCCAGGTCTTCATCGTTTGTAATTTGACCTGTTTTGAAAACATCAGTACTTATTTCCCTGAATCCTCTAACCTCTATTTCTTTTACCACCGTAAAAACTAATGTGAAATATTCATTTAATATGCCTCCCACCTCCTGAGGGCCAATACAAAGATGACGTTGTTGATCTTTAAGGGACCCTACTCTCTCTCTACATGATCTTTTGCTCTTAAAGTCCTTGTAGAATTTCTCTTGATTATCCTTAACCTTATCTGCCAATGTTATCTCATATCCCCCTCTTTGCCTTCCTGATTTTTACTAGGATGTTGCCTGGTATGGAGGGAAGGTCTGATGAGGAATGCCTGAGGGACTTGAGGTTGTTTTCATTAGAGAGAAAAAGGTTGAGAGGTGACTTAATTGAAACATATAAGATAATCAGAGGGTTAGATAGGGTGGATAGGGAGAGCCTTTTTCCTAGGATGGTGACGGCGAGCACGAGGGGGCATAGCTTTAAATTGAGGGGTGAAAGATACAGGACAGATGTCAGAGGTATTTTCTTTACTTAGAGAGTAGTAAGGGAATGGAATGCTTTGCCTGCAACGGTAGTAGATTCGCCAACTTTAGGTACATTTAAGTCGTCATTGGATAAGCATAGGGACGTACATGGAATTGTGTAGGTTAGATGGACTTCAGATCGGTATGACAGGTCGGCACAACATTGAGGGCCGAAGGGCCTGTACTGTGCTGTAATTTTCTATGTTCTATTTCTCTCAAAGGAATGACTCAACACCTTTTATAGTTCACAAGAGATTCATTTGATCCCAGTTGTCAACATCTGATATATGATAATTTTTTATTCTTGACTAGAACCTCAATATCTTTATTCGTCCATTGATATCTAATCTTACTGGCCTTAGCCTTCACTCTAACAGGAACATAATGCCTCTGGATCTGAGTTATCAAACCTTTGAAACCTCAGTATTGTCAGTTGTCCCTTTACCTGTGAACAGTCTGCACCAATCAGCTTTTGAACGTTCTTGTCTCATGCCATTAAGTTTTGCCTTACTCCAATGAAGAAATTTAACCTTTATTGAAGGCTTATCCTTTTCCATAACTGTTTTAAAACTGATAGAATTATGATCATTAATCCCAAGGTGTTTACCACCTAACACTTCAGTCACTTGCCCTGCATTATTTCCCAATTGAAGATCAAGTTTTGCTCCTTCTCTAGTGGGAACGTTTACATATTGATAAAGAAAATTTTCTTGAGCACATTAAACAAATTCATCACCATCCAAACCTTTAACACTATGGAAGTCCCAGTCAATGGTTGGAAAATTAAAATCCCCTATTATTATGACTATTATTCTTACAGATATCTGAGATCTCTGTAGATATTTGCTCCTCAATTTCCCTCTGACAATATTTTTAAAATTTGATTTGATTTATTGCTGTCTCATGTACCTAAGTACAGTGAAAAAAAAATCGTTTGTTGTGCAGTACAGCCAGAGCATAACATACAAGGACAAATAGATCATGTGGTGATTAGCCAGAGCGAGGCATAAAAGGTTACAGCTGCATAGAAGGTGTACGAAAGCAAGATGAACATCAGATTTGAAAATAGAGCTGTCCATTCATCAGTCTAATAACAGAAGGGAAGAAACTGTTTTGAACCTGCTGGTATTTATGTTTAAGCTTCTACATCTTCTGCTTGACGGAAGAAGCCAGAAGAGAATATAACTGGGGTGGGAGAGGTCTTTGATTATGTTGGCTGTCTTTCTGCAGCAACGAGAAGTGTAGATAGTATCCATTGATGGGAGATCGGTCTGTGTGATGGCCTGGGCTGTGTTAACAACTTTCTGTCATTTCTCAGAGTCCTGGGCACTGCAGTTGCCTTGCCAAGCCATGATGCAGAAAGAACGTTTTCTGGATCTACAATACACTCCTATCAAGATGATCATCCCTTCCCTTATTTCTAATTTCAAGCCACATATTTTCACTGAATGATCCCTCAGAAATATCTTCTCTAATTAATGTTTTCCTTAATCAAAAACACCACTTCCCCTCCTCTCTTGCCTCCCTTTCTATCTATCCTATAGCATCTGCCACCTGGAACATTGAAATTCCAATCCTGTCCTTCCCACTCCCATGCTTCTGTAATAGCTATGATGTCCCAGACCCATGTTCCAATACATGCCCTGAGTTCATCAGCATTATTTGTAAGACCCCTTGCATTGAAGTAAATGCGCAGTTTAATTCTTCAGAGTCACCTCATTTTCTGACTTGCTGTTGACTTCTCAAGGCAAAACCCTTGTCAAAAAAAATTGTAAGTTGTTTTTTAAGAAGTGCCTGAAAGGAAGAGAGCCAGATGAGGGGAAGTGGTTTAGGGGAGAATTCCAGACTCGGGATCAAGGCAATTGAAGGCAGCTGAAGTATAAAACATAAACGTTGGAAAGCTTGAACAGAGAGGTTAGTTGTATAGTCATGAAATATTAGCCTCTGAGAGCAGTCAGTCCCTCAGCAGGAATGGAGTAAACTGTAGATATCTATATGTGATGACAGAATCCTCATCTGTACTTGAGGCACTCAGGCAACTTTACTGACAAACCTGATATGTTGCCTGCAGATGAGGGAATTTAAAAATTCTCATCAGCAGAGCGATTTCAAATTTCCTCCCCCATGGAGGCCCACAGATCGTGACCAAGCCTGCAGCTCAGTTTGCAAATTGCAAAATAATGAGTTGGGCAGGTCATTGCATGATTCATTCTGCTTTTCTAACAGAAATGAACTGCCTGCTAACCACTGCTAGCTTGTAATTCCTTCTGACTTATGCATGTTGTAAATTTGAACAAGAAATGTAAATGTGTATCCAAAAGAAACCAAATTTGGCTCATTTGCAATCAATTGAGGTGAGATGCAGATCCACTTCCTTTCTGAAGTGAAAGAGGTGAGAAAGTTATTTGGCTCAGTGCAAGACTGAATAAAAGCAGCCACCTTCAAAATGAGCAGGAATTTGCATTGAGTACAGCTTTGTGGATATTGTACTGTCAATTTTTTTATTTCTTTAACAGTTCAGAATTGAACAACACATTTAGCCTGTGGACTACTGAGTTCAGCTTGAGTGTGCAGTAAGAGATGGAGGGGAACTGGAGTGAATGTGTACAATCTGTGATAAGGACCAGTTATCATGGCGATAAACATCAGTCTTTTTTTTCATTCTTTCATGTGATGTAGGTCTCACTGCTAAAGCCAACCATTTGTTGCTCATCTCTAATTATCCTTCAACGAAGTGATGTATTAAACCATTTCAGAAGGCAGTTACAAGTCAAACACTTTGTTGGGTCTGCAGACACATGCAGGCCAGACCAGGTAAATGTGGCAGATTTCCTTCTCTAAGGAATATGAGTGAACCAGATGGGTTTTTAATGATAATCAATAGTAGTTTCATGGTCATCAATACTGATCATTTTGAATGTCAGAGGAGGGTCCACAAGCCATTGGGTCTCCAGTAGCTATCTCTTGTGTTCCTGTATAATGCTTCAGAATTATCTATTCTGTCACAAAGAGATTTATCGTCAGCAATTGAATGCTTCATTTTTTGTCGAAACAAATTTTTGATCGGACAGCACCATGACTGAAACTAGTTCTGTATTTCAGATCTTTATTGACTGAATTGAATTGAAATCCGAACCAGAGTTAATCTTTAGAGTCCAACTCGTAATACGGAGAGCCTTTTTCTACCTGAAGCATCACATTTCCTTCTCTCTCCACAAATGCTGCCAGGGCAGCTGAGTTGCTCCAGCACTTTATGGTTTTGGTTCAGATGTCCAGCATCCACTTTCATTTGAGCATTATCCTGAGTCTCTGCATTATAAGTTTGGTGACATTATCATGACACCATCACTCTTCCAGTCCAGTATTGAATCAATAACCTTCTCAATGGTACAAGCTGACCCTTGATCATTTTATCCATTAGTTTCATGCCACCTATTGTGAATTTGTGCAGATCCAGTACATGTTTATGTAGATAGTAATCAATATTATTACCTCAGCAGGAATGAGGGGGCTCAGAAGAGATTCTTTGCAAATGGCCCCATCAAGGCATGTGTTGAAAGGGGTTAGGGGGAATTGTATTGGTCATGCCAATGTTCAGCTGGAGAGAATTTCACTATCCATGACTTGATGCAGAAGAGATCAAAAGTATAGCAATTAGCATCGAAAGAAAGGAGTGTGCAGGAACCAATGTTTTCCACCTGACTAATTCACTGTATTCTTATTAGGTGATGCACAGCCTCAGGATAAAGGGTGAATGGGTAACACTGTGATAACAAGAAATTTCTTCACGCGGGGGTATTGAGAATATTTGGAATTCTCTGCAACTGAGGGTTGTGGGGCCTCCATAACTGATGACTTTTAAGTTTGGGACAAATAAATGGCTTGTTTCTCAGGGAATCCAAGAATATAGGGAAGCTGGCAGCGAAGAAAAGTTGAGCTCCATGATGAGCCATGATCTTGGCCAAATGTTGGAACATGCTCGACAAGCTTTGTGGTCTACCCCAGAAACTAGCTCCTGCATTCTTGTGTGATATTTTCTTTAAATAGATAGGCTAACACAAAGCTAGTTTTATGTTTTAACAAGTAAAAGCTGTGGCTTTTAGATGAACAAATTGTTGTTGAGTCAGCAAGATATTGCAGAAGGGAATACAATTTCCACGGACAAAGACAGAACACGTGAAAAAAAGGGGTAGATTCATATTTCCTTAGACTCTGCCACAATGACAGGATCATTTTCCAATTAGAAAACTGACACAGTGCAGCTCTTTCCGAGAGCAAACAAATGGTTTGCCATGTCTAGGCTCCCGAACTTAGAAACAGCCTATTAGAGAAAGCCATCTGTTAAAGAAGGGATCTCTCATTAAAGGGACCATGACATGTGTCAGAGAAGCTCACCAATACATGAAGTTTCAAAACAGAGAGAAGAACCGCAAAGTGTGCCCCCTATCTGTCCTCTAACACTTTAACTCTCTCCATTCTACAATAACATTCTCCCTCCAACCCAATCCTCTCTCTCTGTCTCTCTTACCGGAAGGTCCTGCTGAGGGGTTTGAGAGGACAGAAGGGAGAAGGCAACACTGCGGGGGGAAAGTTGCGGTCCTTGAAGAACTTGGACATCTGGGATGTGTGGGAGTGGAGTGCCTCATCCTGGGAGCAGATGTGGAGGAGGCGGAGGAATTGGGAATAGGGGATGGAATTTTTGCAGGAGGGTGGGTGGGAGGAGGTGTATTCTAGGTAGCTGTGGGAGTCGGTGGGCTTGAAGAACGCCCTTGATCGCGTCTCCCGCATTTCCCGCAACACATCCCTCACACCCCGCCCCCGCCACAACCGCCCAAAGAGGATCTCCTTCGTTCTCACACACCACCCCACCAACCTCCGGATACAACGCATCATCCTCCGACACTTCCGCCATCTACAATCCGACCCCACCACCCAAGACATTTTTCCATCCCCACCCTTGACTGCCTTCCGGAGAGACCACTCTCTCCGTGACTCCCTTGTTCGCTCCACACTGCCCTCCAACCCCACCACACCCGGCACCTTCCCCTGCAACCGCAGGAAGTGCTACACCGACCCTCACACCTCCTCCCTCACCCCTATCCCAGGCCCCAAGATGACTTTCCACATTAAGCAGAGGTACACCTGCACATCTGCCAATGTGGTATACTGTATCCATTGTACCCGGTGTGGCTTCCCCTACATTGGGGAAACCAAGCGGAGGCTTGGGGACCGCTTTGCAGAACACCTCGGCTCGGAATGCAATAAACAACTGCACCTCCCAGTCGCGAACCATTTTAACTCCCCCTCCCATTCTTCAGATGACATGTCCATCCTGGGCCTCCTGCAGTGCCACAATGATGCCATCCGAAGGTTGTAGGAACAGCAACTCATATTCCGCTTGGGAACCCTGCAGCCCAATGGTATCAATGTGGACTTCACCAGCTTCAAAATCTCCCCTTCCCCCACCGGATCCCAAAACCAGCCCAGCCTGTCTCTGCCTCCCCAACCTGTTCTTCCTCTCACCCATCCCTTCCTCCCATCTCAAGCCGCACCTCCATTTCCTACCTACTAACCTCATCCCACCTCCTTGACTTGTCCGTCTTATCTGGACTGACCTATCCCCTCCCTACCTCCCAACCTATACTCTCCTCTCCACCTATCTTCTTTTCTCTCCATCTTCGGTCCGCCTCCCCCTCTCTCCCTATTTATTCCAGAACCCTCTCCCCATCCCACTCTCTGATGAAGGGTCTAGGCCCGAAACATCAGCTTTTGTGCTCCTGAGATGCTGCTTGGCCTGCTGTGTTCATCCAGCTCCACACTTTGTTATCTCGGAACCTGAGGAGCAAGTTTTTTACACACTGGTTGATGTGCACATGGAATAAACTGCCAGCAGAAGTGGTTGAAGCAGGTACATTACCAATATTTAAAAGGCATTTGGGCAAATATGTGGATAGGAAAGGATTTGAATTATATAGTACAAGTGCAGGGAAATGGGGTTCGTGTAGAAGGACATTTTGATCAGCATAGATCAGTTTGGGCCGAAGGACCTGTCTCCATGCTGTAGAACTCAATGACACAATATCTCAATGGCTCTATACACAAACTGATAAACAGTAGTGGGGATTCTCCCATGGAAAAACTGATGAAATTTTCCATTCTGCTCCAGAAATAGAGTATGTTGAAATATGGTAGATCCCCTGATCATTGAAAGGTGTTTATTACACGGCATAATTTAGCCCTTAATGAAGGAAATACATCTGTTTCATTTCCAGAATTTTCTTTTGATCATGTTTCAAAGGTATGTTTTTGGCGATAAAATTATTTGTGATATTCTGAAGATGTGAAAAGATACCACATAAATGCTGGTATAACAAGGGGTAGAGCTGGACGTACACAGCAGGCCAAGCAGCATCACATGAACAGGAAAGCTGACGTTTCAGGTCTAGACCCTTCTTCAGAAATTCTGAAGAAGGGCCTAGACTTGAAATGTTAGCCTTCTCGCTCCTCTGATGCTGCTTGGCCTGCTGTGTTCATCCAGCTCTACAGCTTGTTATCTCAGATTCTCCAACATCAGCAGTTCATACTACTTGTGTAACATAAATGTTGGCGTTATTAACTGTTGATTTTCCTTTCCTTACAATGGCCAGTCAAGTTGCACAATCAATTGAATACCAGTAGCACTGTGTGAAGTTCGGATTGTGCAGCCTTGAGAATGAAGGAAAAAAACACAAGCAAAGGAGAAGACAAACTGATCACACTCATACATAGGCACAAAAAAGATGCTTACACTCTAAGCAGAAATCTATGGTAAACATGTTTTCTCTGCAATGAATGTGCTTTGAAGGAATGTGATCTCCTGATTGCGGGAAAGGCATTATTTCTTTAATAAAGTTCAAGAGAACATTGATCTCAAATTCAAAATGTAATAGTATTGTCGAACTATGTCTGTGTCACTTGCACGGTTATAGTGCTAGTAGTGAGAGTGGACGTCATAATCACTGAACCTTGGAATTTTTGACTGCGAGTGACTATGAGTGTTGAACAGACCACCATCCCAGTACAATATAGGCAAGCAGATGCAAATTGTTTGGTAATCATGAAGTGATATCATTATCTCCCTAACAATGGTAATCATAAGGAATGATCGTGTATAATAGCTGCATTGCTGTGGCAAGCAGGATAGCTCAGGAGTACGGAAGATCACAAAATAGCCAATCGCACACAGACCTCATGACACCCTTGTTACCGATTGGTTTGTGATCCCTCCACTTGACTGGCTTCAGTACTCAAGGCTCAATCTGTCGTCTATCAAACATCCTCTCACCTCCAATTCCGTCTTTCCTCCTTGCTGACCCATTTCCAATTTTGAACAAGACCCAGACTGGATTTGGAATGTCAATTCTCTTTCTCTCTCCACAGATGCTGCCAAAGATACTGAGTTTCTTCAGCAATTTCTATATTTGATCCAAATCCTTCCTGGCAGGATATCAACAAAAAACAATTTGAACCTTTAATTTGCGTATGTTAAGAGCAATTTGATTGCTCATGAGAAATGAAATGGAAGGTTCTGCTTTAACAATACATCTTTAGAAAACCTCCAGTTATGGTGCGCCTCATTTTAAAGACATAATTGAATTAACAGCATACAATCTTTCCCATTTAACCCACGACAATGACAGAGTAGTGAATATAGCGATCAGGACTGCTCCCACATTTATGATTGTTGCAAAATCACACCACTTTCAGGAAAGGTGAGATTGTGAACCCAGGAGCATTGAACTATACAATTGATCCATACAGTATGGAAGCAGGCCAGTCTACCCATCGAATCCGCACCAGCCGCCTGAAGAGCATCCCATCCAGACCCACCCTATCGCTAGCTAATCCACATCTCTGGAGACTATGGGCAATGTAGCATGACTGAGGTATTACTCAATCCTGCAGGCAGAATAGGAATGCAATAATGAGTTAGAAATTGCTGCAAGAGGAGACTGGTCAGAAGAGTGACTGATAACAAGTGGATGCTGATCTGGTATCAAATTCAGCCATATCTGTATTAATCTAAAAAATTGTCAGCACATACCCCTACACATGATTTAGGCAGCCATTAGGGCCACTGTAGAATCAAGCAAATGGGAAAAAGCATGATGCATGATCATCTTAGTTTTAATTAGCATCAGGGTCCCAAAACAGAGGTTCACCCCCTGGTTCTCAGACACTTAGCAAAAGTGCTTCCTTGGGGGATCAGATCTTTGCCTAAAGTTTGTTCCCCAGCACTGAATTTTGTGTCCAGAAATCGGGCATAGCGAATACTAATTTCTACCCCAATCTGTAAATTAACAATTGCTTCGCTGTATTCACTGCTCTGTCGTTGGTTGAACCAGACACCAGACAGACAGCTGTGGTAGAGGCTAGGGTGTGTGAGACTGTGGGAAGAGCACTGGAGTCAAGCCACAGCATGTGAAAAAACAGCAAAAAAAAGAGCCATTTGCAATTCATGTCACATTTAACAGAAGAATCAGTGGAGTCTGTACAATTCAACTCAGAGCAAATGTCATCCCTCCATAAGACAGGGTGCATTGTTCAGTGAGAAATTGACGGGGATTAGTTTAAACTAGTAACATATTCTGCAACTCTCCCATTTCAATAAGTTACTATTTTACTGATAGAGTCGTTAGTGTGATTAATAAGCAATTAGCATTGCTAGTTTCTCACGCCTTGATGTTCTGTCAACTGGTCTAAATTATGGAAATTGGCTGCTGCAGATCCCCAACAGGCACCCTTTATGCCCTATGTTGATTCTGCTGTGAAACACCTCTTGGTCATTTTTTAAATGTCTCCTTTACTTTGATTATTAGCTGCCCACACATAGAACATTGACCTTCAGACCTTCACAGATAATTTGAATCTGGTTGATAAAGCAGATAAATTCTTCATTCTATCCGGGTTATATGTAGGTGATGTTAAGTGATTGATTTAACATCTACAATTACCTTATGACATATTTGACTTATACTCGATTTTTGTTAAAATGTTGAACCCACTGCTTTGTATCCCATTATTGCTGACCTTCCTGTTCCGTATTCCTTCATGAAAATGTTACGTGTGTATTTGCCTACTTGCCTGTTTTATATCTTATCCATCTATCTTTTCTACATCCCATTCTGGACTCCTTAAGATTAGCAAGGGAATTGACAGAAGTTGCAAAAGTGCCTCGATATTTTGGCTATAAAAAGTTTTCACAGGAATTTTGCCAGCATCCCCACATTTCACCATTAAAACCTACAGAAGATGAGCAAGATATTGTGCTAGTCCAAGTCTCTACTGTTACTTAAGTAGGTGGGTACCTGAAAGTAGGTAGCGATGGTAGGGGGCTAACAAAGTGTGGAGCTGGATGAACACAGCAGGCCAAGCAGCATCTTAGGAGCACAAAAACTGACTTTTTGGGTTCTCTGGGCTGTTCTTCCTGCAGGGACCAGTGTCTTTGCCAAGTTGGTGCAGGCAGGGACAGATACAGTGGGCAAGAGGCAAAGAAACAAGAAGCAAAAGGGCAGGACTCGTGATCAGGAGGTTTCCAATTGTGGCTAGAGAACATGGAAAGGGAATTGGAGCTGGCGTGCAAGTGCTGGGAATCTAGCCAGACTGACTGGAAGCGCCTCTGAGCTGAAAAAGCCTTGTGGAAAGACAGAAAGTTAGACCAGTACAGCATCCAGGAGTTGGAACAAAGTTCCAGTCAGGTGGACCAGGATGGAAGTGTCAGGGCAATGAATACTGAAAACTGTAGAGACTAACAGTGAGGCTATAGACATGCTCGCCGAGCTGGTGGGTTTAGTTGCAAACGTTTCATCACCCTACTAGGTAACATCATCAGTGTACCTCTGGTTGGTATATTAGCCCTCCAGGAATTCCCTGACGTGTTCACTGTTTGGCTTGTGCAAGTATGGATGTGTTGTCCCAGTCGAATTCATGTCCCTTTTGTCTTCCTACCAAAACAAGCAAAACCAGTGTAATATACAAAATACCATGCAAGGACTGTGAGAAACACTACATAGACCAAACCGTAAGAAAACCGACAATATGGATACATGAACACCAACCAGCCACCAAGACATACGAACAATTCTCATTTGTCTCACTACACGCGGACAATGAGGGACATGAATTCAACTGGGACAACACATCCATAATTGCACAAGCCAAACAGAGGCACACGAGGGAATTCCTGGAGGCCTAAAACTCTAACCGGAACTCTATCATCAAACACATTGAATTAGACCCTGTTTATAAACCACTGAGAAACAAAACTGGAAGTAATACTAACTGCCTCAGCAAACTGAAGCATATAAATAAGAAGTGGGACAGAGCACCAATGCTTCACTGGAAGCGCACTGACAATGTTACCTAGCAGGGTGACAAAACATTTGCAACCAAACCCATCGGCTTGGCAAGCATGTCTACAACCTCATCCACAACCAGAGCAACAAGTCTTCTTGAAAACCTTTCAGACTAACAGTGATTAGAAGGTGATATTGGAGCATTCAAACACCTACAGAACAATCTGGAGAAATGAACCCTGAGTTCAGAGCACCACAAAGAGAGAAGGAGCCCCTTTGTGGCTGGTAGGAAAGGTAATCTGTATTAGGTCAAGGGACATTCGCAGTCAGAGTTTCTCCAACTGAGCTCATTAGATGAGACATCAGGAGTTAAAACCTACAATCTATTCTGACAGATCCGCAAAATTATTCATACATCCATTCTCTTTGATATACTTTCCATGAATGTTCATGAAGATTCACTGCCATTGTAATAAAGGGTCCTTGCTTTTGCTTAGACCTCCTGAAACACAGCGATTTTCCAACACATCTTCTGAGGGGCACAATCTTGGCCGTTTTCCCTCAGATCATTATGGAACAATTCAAGGATCAAGAAACCCTACACCAGCAGTTCCCACTTTTCCAATTCATTTGGACACCAGTCCAGCATTAAAGTTGGTCTTCCAGATGAAGCATGATGTACCAGCCTCCAATGAGCCATATAACAAAAAAACACACATAAGAACTGTGAATGCCGGAAATCAGAGAGAAAAAAAAAATCAGAAATTACTGGAAAAACTCAGCAGATCTGGCAACATCTGTGGAGAGAAATCACAGAAATCAAATTCTTCTTTCTGTCCATAAATGTTGCCAGACCTGTTTTTGTTTCAATTAAACCAAAGTTGGCCTCATCTGGGAGTCAGAGAACCTTGATATTTTTTACCACCCAAAATATTTCTAAAAGCAAATGAAGTTAAAATTATTCCCATTATATATGATGCTGACAACATTTGCATTGGGTAAACATAACCATTGAAAATATGCATCTCCTTCACTGAGTAAAAATAGGATGGTAAATAATCAGGTTTTCCAATTATTTAAAGAAAGAAAGGTTCCCAAGAATTTTATGCAAATTAGGCAGCCTACCACTGGCCACTTGAACACTGACACAATCAATGCTTAATAAATGTAGGCCTGGCCAACATCTGAGGTCAATGAACTTTATTTGGTAATGGACTGCAAGACGCTGTTGAGCAACAGCATGTTCAACTACTGGCCGCGGGATTTTACGAGGCTGCAATGCTAGATGAGATCCAGACATTCTGCAAAACCTATGGGGTAACAGCGTCTGCAGGTTGGCAATCAGGAGGGATGAAAATGACTCATTGCCTGCGCTTTGACTCAGTGACAGTGATCCAATTGTTGCATCCCGTCCATTTGGCCAGTTAACTCAACAAAGATCGAGCCTGAATTTGTCTGAATGCCTATATTAGGAATGGAAATCTCTGTGCATTTGGATCACAAATCCAGAAAATTGGTTTGACAGAACTAAAGGGAGAGAAAGCCCAGTTTCAGAGGCACAATGAAGACCGACTGTCAAGCACTGTAATATGATGCACCAGTTGAGAATGCAGCACATTGCTATTTCTAATTTTATTCCCCAAAATATTTGCGTTTTGCTCTATAACTTCTCCCAAGATTCAGGAACTTGATTTGCCAAATATTGCACAAGGCACAGCTGCACACAGACACATTAATACATCTACAATAGCCCTGAAATGGATACTACAACTTAATTGGGAAAACATTCCACCACTAAATGAATGCTGGACCAACTGGGAGACTTACAATGATTTAGAGATACACAAGCCCTCGTTTGCAGGGCTGAGGTATTTGGAGACAGTGCATTATACAGACCCCTGAGTGAATGCTCAAGGGCTCTTTACAAATAAACTAACTACCTTGGTTGTCATTCATAACCCAGGCAGGAGAATATTTAGTTGTTGCCAACAGACACATAAAATAATTTCTATCAGGTTGTTTTATGTTGTGGAAAAAGTGCTTTGGAAAGAGTCCTTGATTTTGTGCTCTTTGCAATCTAATGTTACTGCATAGCACCAAGAGCTGTACAACTTTGTACGTAAGCTCTTATTCAGAATCACTGTCCCACAGCAATGGTATATTTTGGATGATGAGAGAGTTATAGATGGTAATGAAATGGATTGGTGTTGGGTATAGGTCCATGGATATGCCTTAGGACAGTAGCCAAATTTTCCGCTTCTGACTGACTCGCCATGGAGTTGTACAAGTGAGAACAGGCTGTTTAGGTTTACAGTGAAAGGTCAAACATTGACGTCTGTACCAGTGGAATGCATTGTCAAGGTACTCACTGGTTGTATGAGGGAAAGGTTCTCGAACGGTTAATGTTGGTGTTTTAATTAACCTCCACTCAACCTGATTATATCATTTTGTTTTGGGGGTGGGGGTAAAGAAAGTCTAGCTCAAGATCTCAATGAAGGTCCCAAAGGAAACACATGTTTTATTGTTGCTTCCAAGTCTTTGCTAGTCTGAGCTATCATGACCAACTAGCGAATGTAACTTGTACAACTGGGTCATGCAATAACCTATACCTTGTTAAAACATGTTCCTCATTAACATTCATGAGCAGTTCAATCTTTCCCACTTTTAATCAAATACACCCTTAAACTCAGTACAGAAGAAAGATTTGAGGGGCCATGTATCACTGTGGTGGTGCCCCTACCTCTGTAACTGAAGACCTGGGTTCAGGTCCAACCTGCTCTAAAGGTAGATCACAACAAGACTGAACAGGTTGGTTAAAAATACCCAGAAAAAAAATCATTGTTTCCATTCACTGTTCATTTATTTGCTTTTGTTACAGTGTACCAAATCATCATCAAAGACCCATCGCACCCCAATAATGCTCTCCTACAGCCTCCTCTGTCAGGCAGAAGATACAGAAGCTTGAACACATGCACTAGCAGGTTCAGGAACAGCTTCTTTCCAACCATTATTAGCTGGATGAAAGGACCCTCTAACTTCACATAATGTTGATCTTGCTAATGTTGATCTCGCTTAGAGCACTTTCTGTGCGATGTAACCTGTTTGCCTCTGTCTAAGCTTTACTTTTCACCCAAATGATCCATATGTCCTTGCAAAGCTTTTCTCTTGACAATACATGGTATACATGACAATAAGAAAATCAATTTAAATGCTGTGTAACTTCTGTAATGTTTATTTTATAAGAGTAGAAAGGAAGATTGGCAGCAGTACTCTGTACTAAACATTACCATAGTGGCTAGCTGTACTGAACGTACAATACCATCCTTTTCTTCAAAGGCATGATGTGAAGGTGCCAGAGTTGGAGTGGAGTGGGCAAGGTCAGAAATCTCACAACACCAGGTTATAGTCCAACAGTTTCATTTAAAAACACAAGCTTTTGGAGCCTCACTCCTTCTTCAGGTGTTAGTGAGAGCGTTAGTATCAGACTGATGTTGGTGTTGTGAGATTCCTGACCTTTTCTTGAAAGTATCTTCTGAGGGGATGAAGTAATGAAAGGAATAAATGACTGTCAGCTTTGTATGACTTTATATTAAACCAGGAATAACTGTTGGTGATAGGAATGCCTGATGTAGTTATGTAAATTTCCCTTCTATCAACAGATGCATTAGGATTAAAACATCCATGAAAACAGCAAATAGAGCCGTGCTGTGATTTGCAGTGTGAGTTTATACACACTTATTTGTTCTCTAGAATACAATGGTGGCAGAAGGACTGAATTGAGAAGGGCTCAGGTGTTTTCCCTCATAGGCAACCATTTTGTAGTTGTTTAGGAATAGGTTTGTAATCTATTTGCTTCCCTATGCAGCCATTATGAAAGGAGAATAGTTAAACTCCCCTTAGGCTACATGACAAAGCATATGGGGCAATTCATTTTTTCCATTGATCCCTGCCCAGAATAAGACATTTGCTACTGATCAGAATACCAACTTTCCTGACAGCAGATCACAGTGCTCCATTGTTCATGTTTCAATTTCCAAGTTTAACATAGTTTTTGTATACTTGTATTATGTCCACAACAAAAAATGACTTTTACATTTGCAGACAGGTGAATTCATTTCTCCATTTTATAAGGACCAGTCCATTGGCTTTAATCTATTTCTTAACCTTCGACCTGTCTATCTCAGGCAGCAACACCAAATGTTCTACTCTGATTGGCATAACTTAATGAGCGTGCAATCCTGCCCTGCCACTTTCAAGATGTAGCCTCTGGACTCCACCAGTTCATCAACTCTGCTACTCTAAACAAAAAGAGAAGTTGCTGGAAAAGCTCAACAGGTCTGGCAGCATCTGTGAAGAAAAAAATCAGAGTGCAGTATTTCAGCGAGGATGGTAATGAGCATCTGATGAGGTTCAGCACTCATTCCTGTTCACTGTGTATACGAATAATTCAGGTCTGACCTGGATTATATGTTGACAAAATGTACAGCTGAGATCAAAGTATAAGGCATTTTTAATCTTTAAAAGACTAAAGGAAGCTGCAAGAGTACATTAGCACAATGGAAAAAGATATAAGCTGTGACAGATGAAATTCAATGTCAATAAATTTAGGTGATGCATTTTCATCTTTAAAATGTAACTGGAGTAATCAGACTCTGATTAGACTCAGTGACGAGAATGGTCTGAGTTCACAGGATGTTAGAGACAGCACCTCATGTCAATAAGATCAGAAAAAAATGAACAGAAATCTAGGTTTTCATCTTTTAAAAAGCATTCTACAAAAAAAGCTAAGAGGTAATGTTGTGCTGATATGAAAATTAATCAGACCTCAGTTTAATAGGAGTGTAGTATTAGACTCTACACTCCAGGAAAAGCATAGAGACTGCAGTCAGAGAGAGGTTTGTTTCTTTTCTTTTGTCTGGAACAATTTACAGCATCAGATTACAGTTTATACTTTGTCTCAAATGTACTTTGCCTCCAGATTTATACGCAATAACTAGGTGAGATTAACAGCATGTCTCAAATCAACTGACTCCATTCCCCAAAAACTAGCTAAATTACTGTTTCCTTGACAGCAGCATGAAAGACATTGCAGCCTGTTAAATTTCTACAGGAAATTGAAAACTAGCATACTTTCTCCTAAATTGAAGTTCTACGTTGAATTTATCAGTTTCTATTGGGCAGTAAACTGGTCTCAAGCATAATGCAAATCAGAAACCTATCTGGCCACCATCAAAACATTAACACCTATTATCTCACTCCAATATCTGCAAGTTAATTTTATATTGACCTTGCAGAGAATGGTATGAACCAAATAATATTGGCATTCATACCCAGTATATTGAGTTAAAGATTAACTAAATGCTAATCTCACTATGTCAGCAATTGTACCAGGCAATAAATAACTACTGCTTAGTACTAATGGAGAGGAGACTTGGTCCAGTTGCGATCAAGATTGTGCCTGATAATGTTGTGATATTTTTCACTTTTGCAATAGTGTTCACTCCCTTTTTTCCCCTTCACTGAAGCACTAATACGTAATTCACCTTAGAGACCTGCTATTACCTCAGCCAAGTGACTGTTTTTCATGTCAAAGCCTACACAATGTGTGACAATGAATGTCAATGGGTATTTCCAGAATACAAATTTTGGCTGATTTTGATCTGCCCTAATTCAGATTAATTAAAGAACCCGAAATGCTACTGTAGCTAAGATCAGTTGAGTCAGTATAGGCCTAGTAATGACTCTTATAAATTGGCAGTGACTGTGCCTTACATTTAATTACTTGGCTTTGAAGCACTTTGGAATGTCCCAAGACTGTAAAACACACTTGTTTCTTTTATTCTGCTATAGTTTACCGGGGAATCATTTCAGGAATTGAAAAGGTACCAATCTGCACTTCACGAATGGAAATTCCCAATCACAAGCTTTTGGGCTAAAGCACACAATGCAATTGTTAATACACAATGCACACACACAATAGCTTTCTCCAAATAAACGATCCATTCTGTGAGCTTCCACCCACAAAGGAGATATGCTCGCATGCTGACTGCAGCTGCCAGGAACTTAAAGGGCTACTGCACTCATTCAAAGTGTAACACCTATGAGACCAGGAATATGATTAGATCTCCCAAATTTGAACCAGAGGATCCCTACGGTGAGGAAGAAGGCCATTCAGCCCATTGGGGCCACACCAACCCTCCAAAGAGCATCTCACTCAGTCCCAACCCCCTCCACTCTATTCCTGTAACCTTGTGTTTCCCACGGCTAACTGATCTAGCTTGCACATACATGGACACTATGGCTAATTTAGCATGGCCAATTCACATAATTAACATATCTTTGGGCTGTGGGAGGGAGCCAAACCACTCAGACAAAACCCACAGAGACAGGAGGAAAATGTACAAGCTTCACCCAGACAGTCACCCAAGGCTGGAATCGAATCTGGGTCCCTGGCGCTGTGAGGCAGCAATGTTAACCTGTCAACAAAAGATCCTTACTGAGACATGGGCAGGTTCATCGACACTGCGTTTAACACGATGATAGAAAAACAAGATAAAAGATGCCGAGGGTCTCTAATAATCTCATTAGACCCATTAATGTTTGTACCTTGGTGCCCAGGCCATGGATCATATGCCTGAATGATCTATGGATACACTGAACTTTCAATTGAAAACTATGTTACTTGTTAGAAAGGAATACGTACAAGAAGATAACTATGAATGTATTTATATGCCAAGCCCCAGTTGAGTTTCTGATCAGTGGTAACCCCCAGGATGTTGCTTGCTGGAGAATTAGTATAGTAACACCATTGAATGTCAGGAGGCGGTGGTTAGATTGTGTCTTATTGGAGACGATCATTGCCTGCTATTTGTGTGGTGTGAATGTTACTTGCCACTTTCAGCCCAAGCTGGATGTTGTTGAGATCTTGTTGCTTTTGACTATGGATGGCTTCACCATCTGAAGAGTCATGTATGGTGCTAAACATTGTACATGCATTGGTGACCATCACCTTTCTAACCTTATGACAGAAGGAAGGTCATTGATGAAACGGCTGAAGATGATTAGTCCTGGAATACTACCTGAAGATCTCCTGCAGAGATGCCCTGGATCCAAAATGACCTATTACCAACAACTACAACCATCATAGGCATGACTCCAACTAGCAGAGAGATTTTCTCCAATTGCCATTGATTCTGGTTTTGGTTGGGCTCCTTGATGCTACTGTCAGTCAACTCTTGTTAAAAGGGGCCAGGACAAAAGAATCTTAGTCAACCTGCAAAGCCAAGGATGTCAAATTCAATTCTTCAACTACCAATGTCAATGTTGTGTTCCTTTGTGTGTTGCGTTATTGTTTTTATTTTGAGGTTAGTAACTAATAAATTCACCCTCTTATTTCTCTAGAATGCATGATTAATTGCCTCTTTTTAAAACCTTAGTTCCTCCAGTCTTGGAAAAAGGTAACCATGAGGAAAACGATCTTTTCTAAATAAACCTTGATGTAGCCAAGTAAAGTAGGATAAAGTAGTAGAGCCAGTTTATCCTCTTCATCAGAGAGCAAATTGGTTTGGTGCATTCTGTCTGAAACCACAACAACATGTGGAATCTCACCAAGGGCCTGGAAAAACAGCTGGAAGATGAATTAACAAAGTGTTGGGCTGGATGAACACAGCAGGCCAAGCAGCATCTTACGAGTACAAAAGCTGACGTTTCAGGCCTAGACCCTTCATCAGCTTTTTCTGATGAAGGGTATAGGCCTGAAACGTCAGCTTTTGTGCTCCTAAGATGCTGCTTGGCCTGCTGTGTTCATCCAGACCCACACTTTATTATCTTGGATTCTCCAGCATCTGCAGTTCCCATTATCTCTGGAAAATTAATTACTTAGCTGAGCAGAGGGAATGGAGATGACTGGAGAAGGTGTTGGCATAACAGAACAATGCATCCAACATCTCACCTGTGCATCTTTGGACTGTAAATAGGCTGGTTCCACTGATTTCCGGCATTGACTAAAAAAATTAGACATAAAAATTCAGAGCTCTGAACACCTTGCCAGCCCAGACACATTGGGTGAAACTATCTCCTTCTATGCTGCGCCATTCTGTGAATGTTGATACTGTTTCTGTGCTCAGTGATGCCCACAGGTTTCCTTAAAGCAGATAATATTGCCCTAAAGGTAAAGTAGTCAGAGTCCTACCAGACCATAGGGCAGTTCTCCCATTCGAGAGCGATGACAAAGAGTGAGGTTGAGAAGGTAACCTCAATCTCCGCAGTAACCTCAACCTGTGTGGGAATCGAACGCATGCTTTGGCATCAGTATGTGTTCTAGACTAGCCTTCCAAACTGACCAATCCCCAGTTGCAACAAGCAGGGAGCCAATGACCACCCAAACACAGCATTGCCACTGAAATGCTGGGGACAGCCCTGGTGAAATGAGAACCTTTCCACTTCAGATGGCAGAAGAAATCATTCTTGCTGAAAAAAGTGAGAATTTTTGTCCCTTGGCACCTTTAGTTTATGTCTGTCAGTTGCAATAATGACCTATTAAAACAGTCTCTAGCCTTAACTAAACAGACAATGAACAAGGAAACATGGCTAGTCAAAAAAATATCCAAGGTCAATCTTGTTGAGCAGAGCCTTATTTACTTTCAAAATCTGATTTTAAAAGGATATCAAATTGGAACAATGGAATAGGCCTGCCTTTATTTGAATCTTTCAGTCTGTCTCTCCTCTACATTATGAATTGTTAAAATTATAATTTTTAAATTATAGTAATATTAAGATAAAATTATAATGATTAGGGACAAACAAAAACTCCTGCTGTAGAAATCATGTGGGCAGGGGTTTATTTTAAGAATTCACCATTTGAACACTTGGCTTTTTGCTGATTTCATTCATGTGAAGCACTTTAGAGCAATGCTGCATGTTAAAACCAACATTAACATTTTTGCTAGATAATAAAATGAGAGGCTGGATGAACACAGCAGGCCCAGCAGCATCTCAGGAGCACAAAAGCTGACGTTTCGGGCCTAGACCCTTCATCAGAGAGGGGGATGGGGTGAGGGTTCTGGAATAAATAGGGAGAGAGGGCGAGGCGGCCCGAAGATGGAGAGAAAAGAAGATAGGTGGCGAGCAGTTTCAAGGCTGAAGAGATTACAAGAGAGTTGCAGTGGGAGAGAGATTCCCTGAGGTTGGTCCGGAGGGAGGAGGGTTCTTCTTCAGGTTAGGCATCCCTGGAAGAGGCTTCGCAGTGAGGTTAAACATTTTTGCCATTGCTGAATGCAAGGTGCTAATTTCCAAAACGGTTCACCTGCGTAAATTTTAAATTTAAGACAATGCAACTGAAAACCGGTAAAGATTCAGTTTTCTTCCTTCATACAGACTTATCTCATTCATGTAAAATAGGCTTCAAAAAGCAGACAGGCTTTCTCCTGTGGGAAAGACATTTCTTGAAGCTGAACCCTTTATTCATTTTTACTGCTGCTCGATCACAAGCTTTTCAGATTTTCCAGACATGGATGTTGTCCAGCAAGCAGCTGCAACTGAGAATGGGAATTTCTTTTACCCCAGTTTGTTACGGAGCCAGGAATGTTTCTTCCCTGCCTCAGAGGACTCCCAAGAGTCCATTCTGGCTTCCAATGTCCCTATTCTCCAACTCCACCCCTCCACTCACATACTCCTTTACCACCCCAAAGATTTATGGCAGGTGGTCATTGATCTTCATAAAGCAGGCATGATGGGTAATGGTATTTTATCGGAAAAATTTACAAGTGTGAGGTGATGCACTTTGGTAGGAGTAACCGGAAGGCAAAGTACAGGGCTGATGGTAAGATTCTTAGCAGTGTAGATGAGCAGAGAGATCTCGGTGTCCATGTACACAGATCCTTGAAAGTTGCCACCCAGGTTGACAGGGCTGTTAAGAAGGCATACAGTGTTTTAGCTTTTATTAATAGAGGGATCGAGTTACGGAACCAAGAGGTTACGGTGAAGCTGTACAAAACTCTGGTGCGGCCGCACTTGGAGTATTGTGTACAGTTCTGGTCACTGCATTATAAGAAGGATGTGGAAGCTTTGGAAAGGGTGCAGAGGAGATTTACTAGGATGTTGCCTGGTATGGAGGGAAGGTCTTACAAGGAAAGGCTGAGGGACTTGAGGCTGTTTTCATGAGAGAGAAGAAGATTGAGAGGTGACTTAATTGAAACATATAAAATAATCAGAGGGTTAGATAGGGTGGATAGGGAGAGACTTTTTCCTAGGATGGTGACGGCGAGCATGAGGGGGCACAGCTTTAAATTGAGGTGTGAAAGATATAGGACAGATGTCAGAGGTAGTTTCTTTACTCAGAGAGTAGTAAGGGAATGGAACGCTTTGCCTGCAACGGTAGTAGATTCGCCAACTTTAGGTACATTTAAGTCGTCATTGGACAAGCATATGGACGTACATGGAATAGTGTAGGTTAGATGGGCTTGAGATCGGTATGACAGTTCGGCACAACATTGAGGGCCGAAGGGCCTGTACTGTGCTGTAATGTTCTATGTTCTATATTCTATGAATGTAGGAACAGGTATAGTCCATTCAACCCACTGTTTGACCTTCAGTGCGATCGTTGCTGATCGACTATATTAATGCCTTGTCTTCACTCCATTCCTCTCCCCAGATAATCTCCCCGACATTGGCAAGGGAGGTAATGGCCGAGTGCTGTTATTGCTAGACTGTTAATCCAGAAACTTAGCTAATGCTTTGGGGGCCCAAGTTCAAATACCACAATGGCAGATAGTCGAATTTGAATTCAATAAAGAATCTGGAATTAAATGTCTAATGATGACCATGAAATCATTGTTGATTGTCAGGAAATGCCCATCCAGTTCATTAATACCTGTTAGGAAAGGGACTCTGCCATCCTTACTTGATCAGACCTATGTGTGAATCCAGACTCACTGCAATGTGGTTGATTCTTAACTGCTGTCTGAGCAATTGGGGATGGGCAATAAATGCTGGCCTAGCCAGAGATGCTCACATCGCGAGAATAAATATGAAAAAAATTTAAGAAACATGAAACTTAATGTCATGGCAACCTTGAGGATATTCATAGAACATAGAACATAGAACATTACAGCACAGTACAGGCCCTTTGGCCGCCAATGTTGTGCCGAACTGTCATACCGATCTCAAGCCCATCTAACCTACACTATTCCATGTACGTCCATATGCTTGTCCAATGACGACTTAAATGTACCTAAAGTTGGCGAATCTACTACCGTTGCAGGCAAAGCATTCCATTCCCTTACTACTCTCTGAGTAAAGAAACTACCTCTGACATCTGTCCTATACATTTCACCCCTCAATTTAAAGCTATGCCCCCGCGTGCTCGCCGTCACCATCCTAGGAAAAGGGCTCTCCCTATCCACCCTATCTAACCCTCTGATTATTTTATATATTTCAATTAAGTCACCTCTCAACATTCTTCTCTCTAATGAAAACAGCCTCAAGTCCCTCAGGCGTTCCTCATAAGACCTACTCTCCATACCAGACAACATCCTAGTAAATCTCCTCTGCACCCTTTCCAAAGCTTCCACATCCTTCTTATAATGCAGTGACCAGAACTGTACACAATACTCCAAATGCGGCCGCACCAGAGTTTTGTACAGCTTCACCATAACCTCTTGGTTCCATAACTCGATCCCTCTATTAATAAAAGCTAAAACATTGTATGCCTTCTTAACAGCCCTGTCAACCTGGGCGACAACTTTCAAGGATCTGTGTACATGGACACCGAGATCTCTCTGCTCATCTACACTGCTAAGAATCTTACCATTAGCCCTGCACTTTGCCTTCTTGTTCCTCCTACCAAAGTGCATCACCTCACACTTGTCTGCATTAAACTCCATTTGCCACCTCTCAGCCCAGCTCTGCAGCTTATCTATGTCTCTCTGCAACCTACAGCATCCTTCGTCACTATCCACAACTCCACCGACCTTAGTGTCATCTGCAAATTTTCTAACCCATCCTTCTGCACCCTCTTCCAGGTCATTTATAAAAATGACAAACAGCAGTGGACCCAACACCGATGCTTGCGGTACACCACCAGTAACTGGTCTCCAGGATGAACATTTCCCATCAACTACCACCCTCTGTCTTCTTTCAGCAAGCCAATTTCCGATCCAAACTGCTATATCTCCCACAATCCCATTCCTCCGCATTTTGTACAATAGCCTACTATGGGGAACCTTATCGAACACCTTGCTGAAATCCATATACACCACATCAACCGGTTTACTCTCATCTACCTGTTTGGTCACCTTCTCAAAGAACTCAATAAGGTTTGTGAGGCACGACCTTCCCTTCACGAAACCGTGCTGACTATCCCTAGTCAATTTATTCTTTTCTAGATGATTATAAATCCTATCCCTTATAACCTTTTCCAATGCTTTACCAACAACTGAGGTAAGGCTCACTGGTCTATAATTATTGGGTTGTCTCTACTCCCCTCCTTGAACAGGGGAACCACATTTGCTATCCTCCAGTCATCTGGCACTATTCCTCTTGACAATGGCGAGTTAAAGATCAATGCCAAAGGCTCGGCAATCTCCTCCCTGGCTTCCCAGAGGATCCGAGGATAAATCCCATCCGGCCCAGGCGACTTATCTATCTTCATCCTCTGAAGGATTTCTAATACCTCTTCCTTGTGAACCTCAATCCCACCTAGTCTAGTAGCCTGTATCTCAGTATTCTCCTCGACAACATTGTCGTTTTCAAAGCTTGAAAAGGAAGCATACTGTAAAATGATTTACAAAAGAAAACATTGGAAGTTTTAGTGATGACTGCTCCAGTGTGAGAATAAAACCTGTTCCTACATTCCTATAAACTACCATTACCCATCATGCCTGCTTTATGAAGATCAATGACCACCTGCCATAAATCTTTGGGGTGGTAAAGGAGTATGTGAGTGGAGGGGTGGAGTTGGGGAATAGGGACATTGGAAGATTTCTTCCCTTTTTGAGGAGTGCACCTACACATACAATGAAATAATATGCAAGATTAAACTGTGGTAGATTTACATCATATTTTATTACAAGTATCAGATCCAACTGATAAACCAGAACACTTTCCTCCCTGAGTTAACTACTGAAATATTGTGGTTCATAAACTAGCTGATAAGGAAAACTATAATTACTGTCACAAAGCTGTAAGTATTCCATTATATTCATAACAATCTTCAGAAGGATTCACAACTGAAGCAGACTGCTGACTCCACAGTGTGACCACATCTGAGGAAGTGAAAATATATTCGATTAGCAAGGATTTTGGTTAATCAAATCAAACCTCACACTATAATCAGAAAAGTGGAAATATTATTTCTATTACTCCAGATCCTGTATTATCAAAAGTTGGATTGTGACCAAATATTGAAATAAACTGAAAAGCATTTGTGAAAGATTAATTAAAAGTAGGAAGTGGAATAGTAATGCAATTATTCTGTAGGAGAGCTATTTTGATCACTTAGAATTCTATTAAACTATGTAATTAATTCTGTGAAATTTGTACTGTGCATTGTATGATAATTTTTTTAATTGTTCGGAGACAGGAAAATTAAAGCAAAACAGAAGTTTCTGCCAGGTTGCATCAATATTTCCATTACAGTGTTATTTATTTGCCTGTAGGATGTAAACAATGCTGGTGAAGCCAGCATTTACTGCTCATCCTGTATTGCCCTTGAGAAGGCAGCGGTGAGCTGCCCTCCTTGAATCCATGCAGTCAATGTAGTGCATGCTAAAATTTTACCCAAAATCAGACAAGCCACTCGTAACCTCATAAATAGGGCCTGAGCTATGTATTCACAACGCAAGCTCGGTGCATTAAAGCCATCCTGTGGGATAGTGGCTACCCTGATCAATCATTTCTCACTAAACATAGTGCAAACTAAGGTCACCACGTTAGACCCTGAAACATGCCCAGCCCACCTCAGATTACCCTGGAAGGGTGACGAATTTCAAAGCATGAGTAACAGGTGGAACTAACTGTTTCACGCTGCTACTATGCAGTAGCACCGCAAGTGATGGTCATTACTAACAGGCACTGCTGTCAAGCCAAAGTGGCATCTTGCCAATTACACAAATGAACATTGTGGACTATGAATTTCAATTCTGGCATAGTGCCAGTCCATGGAGTGTACACCCAAAAGACTGGTGGATCAGCACTTGCCTTCTTTTGCTCAAATAAGATTAGCAAACTACTGACTGCCCCAAATTAATCTGCATTCGCAAAACTCACATATCAGATAAAACCATAAGCCCCAGGAGCAGATGTACTGATTTACAAGCTCAGGCCATTATTACATGTAAGGTCTCAACAAAATGATAAAACATATATTTTGCACACATTTACTGCATTGCTGTGTTTCCGTGTGGGATTTTTCTTTTGACAGAGATTAGACTTCTGGTAAATTGAGGGCAATCAGACTATTTTAAAGCTCCATTTAGCATGAATGGATGGAAGGATTCACTGCGATTCAAACCATCATAATTTTAGTCGATCAAAAAATACAATACTATTCATCAACATGGAAAATTGCACTCTAAAATATGGCCCACTTGCACTGACTCAATGCAGACGTTACATTCAATAATACGTTGGTAAGTTCACTTGGAAATTTGCACAGAAAATGTGTTTTGGAAAGCTATCATAAAAATATCCACAATGAGAGATTGGCAAAATGAAAGCCTGCCTTATTTATTTGCCGGCACGGCTATATAACAGATAATGGTAACTGGGATACTGTATTGATACCAAAATCAAAAGATCTATGGATGCTGTAAATCAGGAACAAAAACAAAATTGCTGGAAAAGCTCAGCAGGTCTGGCAGCATCAGTGAAGGGAATAAAAACAGAGTTAACGTTTCAGGTCCGGTGACCCTTCCTCAGAGCTGCATCAATATGCCTGACCTGGAGAAATGGTAAAGTAATCTGAGCACAAAGTATACAGGATTGTCCATCACATTTTGTCTGGTGCTTCTAGGACTACAGAGCTGCCGGTTACTCATTTGGAGGTCCAGACAGTTATACTTAGTTCCATTCCTGGTGTTACACTTGTGTGAGCGAACACCAGGATTGCAGTAAACGCCCTCTGACATTCTAGTCAATGGCTAAGGGTGAAGAGGGCTATCCATGAAGATATGACAGAACTTAATAAAGTCTAGCCCAACGTTCCTCCACTGGAGGTTGTCTCCTAGCCTGTAGTTCACAATTGATATATTTCTCAATCAATGGAGCAGCATGATGGCCTAGTGGCTAGCACTGCTGCCTCACAGCACAAGGAACCTGGGTTTGATTCCAACTTCAGGCAACTGTATGTGTGGAATTTGCACGTTCTCTCTGTGTCTGCATGGTTTTCTGCCAGGTTCTCCAATCTCCTCCCATAGACTAAAGATGTGCAAGTTAGATGAATTGGCCATGCTAAATTGCAAACAATGTTCAGGGATGTGTAAGTTAGGTGGGTTAGCCACAGGAAATGGGTAGGGGGATGGATCTGGATGGGAAGATCTTTGGAGGGTCAGTGTGGACTTGTTGGGCTGAATAGCCTGTCTCCACGCTTGTGGGATTCTATGAACCTCCAGAGAAGACTGTCTTCTTTCTTCTAACTTACGGCCTGAACTCCCGGTCTCAGCGCAGGTTTGGACTCCTGACCTCAGAACAGACCCAGCATGGAAGGCTCCCAGCCCAGCGTGGTGGTCTTTCAGTGGTCCATGGCAGTCTTTTGGCCCAACATGACCTCAACATGAACTTCTGGCCTCAAGCTGATTTCCAAAGTGGTCCCCCAGCCTCAAGAGTCTCAAGGTGAAGCCTGGTACGATCTGGAGTTAAGGCCCAGTACAGGAAAAGACTTATCCTGAACTTTTTATTTCTCTATTTGCTCATTTATTCCTACAATTGGAAATGCTAGACATTTTATTTCTCCATTTTTCTCATTTTTTTTTCTGAGAACTGGTTCTGAAGAATCTGTGTCTAAGTACCCTGTACTTAAAATGGTGCCAAAAGTGGTGACTTGTAAACTTTTCACTGTAGCCATTTGAGTACATGTGAGAATAAAGTTAATTCAATTCCATTCATTCACACAGTGATGGTTATGGCCTGATATAAAAGTTGGAGCAGTGGCTCATCCCTCATTTACAGTTCCATGTGTGAATCAGGATCCTAGTCTCTTTAAGGAAAATCAATCAAGCTTCAGGAAGTCAGGTCAGATGCAGTACTTTAGTGGTGGAATTGGTGTTAAAATCTTTGGGAACCGATTTTACACCAATTTTTATCCGAAGTCAAGGCCTGAAATGGGCTAGAATTTAAGGGGATATCTAGCCATCTGTGTCAAATGAACACCCAAAATTGAGAAACTTCAACTGGGCACCCAGCTTCACAAGGCACAACAGAAGCATGATAAACATGTTCTCAGCAGTATCAGTTTGACAAGCTAAGCAACTATAAAGTTTGCCTTACGCTGAAGGCAGATGCATGGTAACTGCAGACGACAGCAGTATTTAACACAAATGACATGACCTCTGCAGAGACAGGTTTTATTGGGTCTCAAGGGCTACTGTCGTGTTTCCACTTATAACCAAACACATCAAATCAGATTCTCACTCTGCCTAGCTATGAGAATGCTGAGTCTTCTGTTTCTGACAGGCTTTACTTGGAGAGTTAGCTGGAAGTAAATGGGAAAAAAATGACTTACAGAAGCATGAATCTCAATGAATGATACTGCTCCTTGTGGCAAAATAAATGCACCATAGGAGGGAAGCTGGTCTTTGGTAATAAATTAAAATTACCATAAACTAATTGCAACTTAGTTTGCATCCACCAAACTTTCTTTCTTATTGACACAATTATGCCAGAACGTTATACAGTTTGTCAAACAGTTTGCAAGTTCACTCTCATTTCTATTATGCAAGTTCCTAAAATCAATTTCAGCACAATAAATGTGCACTTTCGTGTGAAATCCAACAAGTTTCACTGTAACACATCAGGTCAGATCTTCATCCTCAGTGTAAGTAACAGATATCAGGAAATTTCCCAGCTCAACCTACTTACAACATGAGAAAATGCTGATAAGGATAAGGATCTTACTTGCTGGGGGCAACAGGTTCTGAGTACTATCTAGCCCACAGACACAAATTGAAGCTCAGATGCACTCAGGCTTTGCTCCGGTTAATATGAAACAAAATCTCCCCAACCCTCACTATCAGGGTCCAACAGAGGGGTTGTACATAGTGCCAAATACATGGACCCTGTGCTGGGGCCCAATGCCCATGGACATGTCAGAGCAAGAGCATTGTATATCTGGGCTCTCAGTGAAGGTAATCGAACAAAACTTGAGAAGGACCATTTGAAAGCTTGTCTCATGTTGTCCACACACATCTGAGATGCTATGAGCCACAGCATTTTAAAATGTTGGCCTAACTCTCTGAAAATCATGGAAGAATTTACCAACAATCACTGAACACCAAGTGCTAACTTTGATTTCTCTCCACAGAGGCCGTCAGACCTGCTGAGATTCTCCACGAATTCCTGTTTTTGTTTCATATCTCTAAAAGACTCTGTCAAGATTTGGAAAGCTCAGGAATGGGGTTCAGAATCATGGAATTGACACCTGTCTGTATTTTTTAAAGGTCTCCTAGTCATTCTAGCTCAGTGAAAAATGTCTTTCTTGCTCAGATAAATGATATCTAAGTTTGATGTGACAGGACTTGTATCGCTTATATTTCTAGCTCTTCCCTCAGCTATGGCAGCACTTCCTGACATTCCGGAATTTCATTCCTGTGGTTCATACAGCCTTTGGTTATGCTCATTGGCATGTGTTATTACAAAGAGGGTATCACAACCATGAATTTGTACTGGATTACATTTTCACTTATGCCTCCATATTTTAATAAGTCCACAATACCTAGAGAGTAGAAAGCACTTTGGACAAAAATGAAAAGCTTGATGCTCATTCTACACTCTGCAATAATCACTTCAACAGGATCGAAATATTAGATAAGTTTATGATTGTGTCTAATATGACTTTGTCCAGTATATACCTTTTCTCAAGTCAAATATAACTGCCCAATCTTCACCAACTCACCAGGAACTAACAAAATCTACATGATAGCCTATTTTTTCATTGTTCACATTTCAAATCTTGAAGCTAGTTATGGTGTCAACATAGACGTTATTTGCTTCCATAATGAATAAATCACCTGGACTAAATGGACTACACTCAAGTTCTGAAGGAAATAGCTGAGAAAATTGTAGAGGCACTGATGGAGATACTTCAGAAATCACTGGAGTCAGGAGGGGTCCCAAAGGCCTGAAAAATTGTACATGTAAAACACCTGTTTAAGAAGGGAGGGAGGCAGAAAACAGTCATCTGTAGACCGGTTAGCCTGACTTTAGTTGTTGGTAAAATTTTAGAGTCCATTATTAACGATGAGATTGTGGGGAAATTGGAAGCGCATTGTAAAATAGGATAGTCAGCAAGGGGAGGTCACGTCCGACAGAACTGTTAGTATTCTTTGAAGAAGTAACAAACAAGTTACACAAAAGAGAGCCAGTGGACATGGTCTCTTTGTGTTTCGAGAAGGCCTTTGACAAGGCCCGCACAGGGTTGGCTGACTGGCAGAAGGTAGAGAGATAAAAGGGTCATTTTCAGGATAGCAGCTGGTGACTAGTTCTACAGGGATCCATTTTGGGACCACAAGTGTAAAGTGGAGATGCCAGTGTTGGACTGGGGTGGATGAAATCAGAAGTCACATGACACCAGGTTATAGTCACAACTATTCACGGTATCCATTAATATTCCAGACAAAGAAACTGAGGGCATTGTTCCTTCATTTGCAGATTACACAAAGATAGGTGAGGAAGTGAGGAGGCTGCAGAAGGTTTGAACATGCTAGGAGAGTGGGCAAAGAAGTGGCAGATAATACACAATGTGGGAAAGCGTGAGGTTATGCATTTTGATGGGAAGCATCAAGGCATTGATTATTTTCTAAACTGGAAGAGTCTTCAGAAATCTGAAAAGGAACTTAGAAGCCTGAATTCAGGTTTCTCTTAAGGTGAACATGCAGGTTCAATTAGCAGTTAGGAAGGCAAATGAAATGTTAGCATTTATTTAAAGGAGGTTAGAATACCAGGGCAGAGGTGTACTGCTGAGGCTGTGTAAGGCTCCAGTCAGACAGCTTTTAGAATATTGCAAGCAGTTTTGGGCCCAGTATCTAAGGAAGGATGTAGGGGCCTTGGAGGGGATCCAGCGGAGGTTCACAAGAATGATCCCGGGGATGAAGTGCGTTTCATAGGAGGAGCAGTTAAGGATTCTAGGTCTGTACTCAATGGAGTTTAAAACGATGGGGTGGGGGGGTGGAATCTGATAGAAACTTATCGACTAGCAAGCGGCCTGGATAGATTGAACATGGTGAAGATACTTTCACTGGTAGGAGTGACTAGGATCTGAAGGCACAGAGTCAGAGTGAAGTGGCGATCTTTAGAACTGAGATAATTTCTTCAGCCAGGAGGTGGTTAATTTGTGGAGCTCACTGCCACAAAATGTAGGGGAGGCCAAGTCATTGAGGACATTTAAGACAGAAATAGATAGGTTTTGATTGGTAAGGGGGACCAGGGTTACAAGGAGAAACGAGATGAATGAGGTTGAAAAACAAATCAGTCATAATCAAATGGCAGAGCGGGCCCGATGAACCAAATGGCCTAATTTTTTTCCTATTTCTTATAGCCTTACAGTCCAATAGTGATACATAAATCAATGTATAGAACCAGCTTAACAATGAGAGCTATCAGGCTTTAATTCAAAAATAGGCATAACAATAAGTTCATTTGCTTTCTGTCCTGATTAAGAGAAAGTTGGACATTTAGAATGTAGTATAGTTTCATCAATTGCCGGAATTGATAGAAACAACATTACAAATCAGAAAGTGAAATAACTGGAAGTACACCATCGATCCAACAACTAATGTCATTTTTATCATCAAATATTTTCTTTCACACTGAAAGGAAGCAGAAACTAGCCGATCTGCTGTGCTTTTTCACGTTCTCTTTTGATGACTATGTACATGTGATATTTTGGGGATAGTTTTAACACACTCAAAACCCGACACTTGAACAGACATGCTCAAGCCCTCTGCTCTGATAACAGCCAGAATATATGTGCAGCTTGCCCAATTTGTTCTATATGTGTTTTAGTGACAGAACTTTTCACAGATGTGTGCACATCAAAAAAATAGTCAAAGAAAGGCTTCAGCCACGCTCAGAGAAGTCGATATGCATGATTCCCTAAATTGCATCAGCTGGTAAGTATTTAGCAGAGTTATGAGTTATTTTGCTTTAGTTTGATATATTGGGACTGTAATAATGGTTGGGTTTGATTTCAGAATGGATAACTGTAATTTGGATGCAGAAAATCCCTTAAGTGATAGATGGGCTGATGTCAGATGGTTAGTTCTTATTAAAACAATGAAAATTCTTCAAGTTTGCAGGAGGAAAATGGTTGAAGATTTTATGATTAGAGATAGGACATAATTGTGTTTTCTTTTTTGAATCAAGATTAGTTGGATGTACAATAGAAATTTATGAAGTAGAAACAAATACGTGAGATAAACCATTCCAGTGCAGTTAACATTTAATTAAAGGAGAAATTATTAACATGCTTGGGCCTGAAACAGATTTTCAGCTGAAGTAGTTAAGTGTGCCTGAAGGAGCCTCTGCCAGTACATCTGTGAAATAGCTGTTTTTCTGCAAGGTGAAAGCAGAATTTCATTACCGCAGACTGTGTGCTTCTTCACACAGTCTGGCTTGCATACTGAACAAACATACGTGTGCATGCTCTTCTCGAGAAACGCTCAGCTTTTTTGCTGACAGGCAGTTCTGTCAGCATTCTCTAATTCCCAGGGAGTAATGATGCGCCATCAGAGATCTCCTACTGTACCTGACATCTCAAAATCAGTCACATGGAAGCCTCCTTCTCTAACAGGTTTCAGAAGTACTTGTGTTTTCCATGATCCTTTGAGCTTCCCAGGTACTGGGTTGTGAATATGTTATTACCCTGTAATATAACACAGTCATGACATAATTGATTTAAAAATAACTCAACAAACCATACTGAATTAATTGAAATTGAGACTCTTTATTTGACGTGGAGAATCAGTAACATTGCGCTGTATACATAATAAACAACTAAAGTAGCTATAGATGGAGCTAAACAATTGTACTAACAATGGATCAGATGAAAGCTCTACAGTCCTGCCTAATAAAGTTGTGACTGGTGGTGAACACTTAAACAAATAATGGTAAAAGGAATATCCCCATCCTCAATGATATGGAAGCCTAGCAACTGAGTGAAAATAAAATGTTGACACATGTGAGACCATCTTTACCCAGAAGTGGCGTTCTCCTGAGATGCTCACCACCTCCACAGAAGCCTGACTTTAACTAATGTGATTCATTCCACATCATACATGTAAATGCTGAGCTCACTGAATAGAGAAAGGGCTATGAGCCTGGACAAAGTCCCAGCTGCAGGAGCAAAGATATGTGCTTCAGAACTGACCATGATTCTGGCCAAGTTGTTCCATAAAGCTACAATAGTGGTACGTGCCCTATCATTGCCCCGTCCAAAGTAAGCAGGACAAATCTAGGACAACTGCCCCTAAGCAATTTGAATCCAATCATTAACAATGTAATGACAGTTGCTGCTAGCAGTATAACCAAGCAGTTTAAACAGCTCACATTAGGTTCCATTGTGCCCAAGCCTCATGGCTTTAATTCAAACATAGAGAAAGGAGTTTAATTTCAGAGGTGCAGTCAGACTTGATGTACTTGACTTTAAAATTGTACTTGACCGTCAACAAATTGAACAAAGTTGGCATCAGTTGGAAATTTAAAACTCTCCGCAGCTTGGAATCATACCAGTACTAAGGAAGATGGTTATGGCAGTTGTCAATCATTCATCTCAGGCCCAGCATGTTGTGCACAAGTCCCTCAGTGTGGTGTCCCAGGCCAAACAATCAATGATATTGCATCCAAAATGCAAGTGGTGTTGAATGCTATTGCCTGAAGAGTTTTAAGTGGAATTGATAAATGAAGTAGGGCATGCCTATATGTAACAATTAAGACCTGGATGATAAAGATGAGAGATAATGGGAACTGCAGATGCTGGAGAATCCAAGATAAATATCCAGGTTTGTGTTGTTAAATGACAAGTGACATTTAGGCAAACAAGCACAGACAATGACCTTTTCCACCCGTGAAACGTTGAGCCACTATCAAAAGTGTATCCGAGATAATAGGAACTGCAGATGCTGGAGAATCTGAGATAACAAAGTGTGGAGCTGGATGAACACTGCAGGCCAAGCAGCATCTTAGGAGCAGGGAAGCTGACATTTCGGGCCTAGACTCTTCCCAAAATGCCAGCTCTTCTGCTCCTAAGATGCTGCTTGGCCTGCTGTGTTCATCCAGCTCTACACCTTGTTATCTCGGATTCTCCAGCATCTGCAGTTCTTATTATCTCTCATAACAATGTGTAGAGCTGGATGAACACAGCAGGCCAGGCAGCATCAGAGGAGCAGGAAAGCTGACGTTTTGGGCCTGGACCCTATCTCAGACTCCAGCATTGTCTGTTCCTACTATCTCTTCGTGAACTAGATTGGCTTTTCGGACAATCAACAATGCTTTTTGTGATCTTCATTAGACTCTTAATTCCAGACATTTTATTGAATTCAAATTCCACCATCTGCCGTGGTGGGATTCAAACCCAAGTTCCCAGAAAATTATCCTAGGTCTACAGATTAAAAGTCAAGCGATAATACCATTAGGCCATTACCTCCTCTCATTTTACTAGCACCCCCTCCACCATCTTCAACATTCGTTCCTTTCATCACTGAAGTAGAGTGGTAGCAAAATGTAGTATCTACAAGGTGACAGAAGCAACATCTCAAGACTGTTTCAACAACTTTGCCAAAACTTCCAACTTCCAGCACCCATTGATCAAGGACACCAAGCATATGGCAACAACAGCACCTACGTTGTTCCTCTCCAGGCCCACACATTACCCTGACAGAGAAAGGTGAATTCTTGAAAAATCTTTCTCATGTAAATGACCAGAACAGAAGGGAAAAGAACTTTACAAGCATACCAGCATCAACTAAATATTATATAGCATTCCAGCACTGATAGTAAGCATTCTTTGCATTCATGAATATACATTTTACAGCTTTTCCCTCACCAGAATCAAAGGTTGATCAGTTTAATCTTGCTGGCCTCCTGGACTGAAACCTGTTCTTGCGTTGTAACAGAGATAATGGGAACTGCAGATGCTGGAGAATCCAAGATAATAAAGTGTGAAGCTGGATGAACACAGCAGGCCAAACAGCATCTCAGGATCACTCCTGAGATGCTGCTTGGCCTGCTGTGCTCATCCAGCTTCACACTTTATTATCTTGCGTTGTAACACTACAAGTTGAAGCCGTGTATGCTTTGTGTAAGGCACATTTTCAGAAATGAGTCAGTTGCACTGAACGTTTGCATACTTGGAAAACTATTTGTTACCACTCATATGCATTAATTCTCTGAATGCGGGCATTTCTAGTAAGGCTGCCCTCATTGCCCATGTTGTCTTGGCCTAGTGTGATTGTACAGGATTAGCCATTTCTGAGCACATGACGAGTCAATTACAGAGCCTACGTATGAAGGCACATGTAAGGCAGTCCTGCAGTTCCCTTCCATGTTTCATGTCCATTTTTAACGCAGGCAAGACTTTCTAAAATTAATTTCTGCAATCTATTGTCCCCAACATTTGCACAAAGATGTGCCATTGGTCAGAAACAGTGTTCATGCTGTTGATACAGAGCTCAGATCAAGTGCAAAAAAAACCCTTGTGTTTCTGTCAGATTTAATACGTAATTAATCCCACAAGACACACACTTAGAGTTTCCCACACACGTAGAATTCTGGTAAAATACCTGTACATTTTCACTGCTCCTCTGATGCCACAGCGAATCAAGGCGTCACTAGCATAACATTACAGACCCCACCCAAGGCTGATTGCTGATATTTACTGAGTGATCTGATTCCACCCAGAGTAGCAGATGAAGCATTACAGTTCACCTCAACGTGCTTGGGCAAGAGAGAGGAAATGTTAAACAGGGTCCTCGCTATTCAATCACTCCAGCAGGAAAATGAATTGTGTAGACATTTAAGAGAGTGAGATCAAATGTGATCCTTCCTGTCAAGCAGCCTGCAACTATTTACTGTCTAGGCCCACTTGGGTGAGGTGCCAGATCACTAGAGGCACCTTGGAAGCTTTCCACAGTAACATTCAACACCTTCAGGAGAGAAAGGGAAAAGGTTGACAAAACAGTAATTTTTAAAAAGTGAATATTTCTAAAAGGATGCTTTGCTGCAGGAAATTCTGTCTGTGAAACCTCAAGTTTGTTAAAAGAGTAAATCCAAAACAATTGTTCCTTGTGACAACTACACAAGGTTATAAGATATATTTAGGTGGGAGAAGTTGCTCCACATTTGATCACCAACGCACTTCTTAACACAAACACCAGCCTGTCAAACAGAGCCCATGAGCATTTCAGTGTCACCTTGATGAACAAGCCAGCTCAGCAGCAAATGTAAATAGGACTTTTGATATGATTTATATTAGATCATTTCTAAGAAAGTGGAGAAGTACAGACAAATAATCTTTTTCAAAGAGCTGGTAGCTTTTCAATTCAAAGTATAATGATCTAGGAATGTTATAAAGTTCCTCAGAGAGTTACAAAATGACAGCAGATGGAACATCCTGTGAATGTACTCTGACATGCATCTGCTACATTCTGTCAACACCAGTCATTAATGGATCATTTCTGGTAGTAAATTCAACTGCTCATTTAATATTGGAGTACTCTGTTAATTGGATGAATTATGGTTAAGTGTATACAGATGGGGAGCACTTATTAGATAATTACTTAAGGGACACTTATTGCTACTAGTGGTGATTATAAAATTAGGAGCTCCATATTTTTTAATGTTTCACTTTGTGACTAAATTGAAAGCTGAGTAAAGATTGACTCCTAGTCTCATCCTTTACCAACAGGCTTTTGGATATTTAACATAAAGATCACAGTCCTCTTCATCTGGTTACTCCCAAATGCATCAATAGATAAATGGAAAATCTTAATGGCTAATAAGACAGTTGCTCAATTAGAGAGAAGAGAAGGACAATGAGGAAGATGAATCTAGCAAATCAATTATCCAGAGCAATAGAGATATACAGCATGAAAATAGGCCCTTTGATCCAACTCGCCCATACCAATCAGATATCCTATATAAATCTAATCCCATTTGGCCCATATACCACTAAACCGTTCCTACTCATGTACCCATCCAGATGTCTTTTAAATGTTGTAACTGTACCAGCCTCCACCACTTCCTCTGGCAGGTCAATCCATACATACACTACCCTCTGCGTGAAAAAACTGCCCCTTAGATCCTTTTTAAATCGTTCCCCCCTCACCTTCAACCTATTCCCTCAAGTTTTGGGCTCACCTACTCTGGGTAAAACACCTTGTCCATTTACCCTATCCACACATTCCATGATTTTATAATCCTCTATAAGGTCACCCCTCAGCCTACGAATTTACAGAGAAAGTAGCTCCAGCCTATTCACCCTCTCCCTATGGCTCAAATCCTCCAACACCGTCAACATCCTGGTAAATCTTTTCTGAAGTCTTTTCAGTTTAATGACATCTTTCCTATTGCAGGAGGACTGGAATTGAATGCAGTCTTCCCAAAGTGATCTAACCAATGTTCTATACACCCACGGCCAGTCAGCCAATCTACATTGCTGTTTTATAAATTGCACTATTAAAATCTGGTATTTTTGACAAATAACCTAATTTTTTGGCTTGTTCATTTCTAGTGACAATAGGTACTATCAATGATCAAAATGTAGGGTCTTACCTACATATTCCATTCATTTACAAATCACAGATGTAGCCAAACAGGCAAGACATTGCTCCCTGGGCCTAGAATACCTTACAGCAAAATGCTGCCCCTATGATCTGCTGCTGAGAGTTCACCTTGACCATGCTGACAGCAGTCTGCATACCAGCCCACATGAATGCGAGGAATGCCCTAGGCAATGTTTACACCACCAAAATCACTCTGGAGGTGAAACTCCCCAGTGACTTATTCAGCCAAGCCAAGCTCAAGAAGGCACTGCCGAAGTGCCACATCTCCTGTTCCACTAGAGGACTGAACATCTCGGACCAATGCGACACATCCATCAAAAACACCTACTGCTCCATCCTCCACCCACTCTTCAGAAAATCAGATCACAGCGCTGTGTTTCTCCTCTCAGCTTACAAACAGAAGCTGAAACAGGAGGATCCTTCTCAAAAATAAATACAATGTTGATCCAAGACAGCAGAAGAGTGTCTCTGGGACTGCTTGGATTTGGTGGACTGGACTGTATTGAAATACTCAGCAGAAAACCTAGACAAGTACACAGCCGGCATCACAGACTTCGTCAGCAAATGAGTGGAAACACCAAAGAAGACAATCCCAGTGTTCACCAACCAGAAACCTTGGATGTACCATGAAATCCACTCCCTACTGAAGACCATGTGTGCAGCATTCAAATCGGGCGACCCAGGCTGGCACAGGAAAACCAGACCTCCATGAAACAGCAGGGATGCCAAGAGGTAGTACCAGTCCAAGTTAGAGGCCTAGACCTACCAAACAGACTCCCGCTGCCTTTGGCAAGGCCTAAACAACATTATGGAATATAAAACGAAGCACAGCAAAATAGCGAACAAAAACACATCCCTCCCTAATGCGCTCAGTGCTTCCTATGCTCAGTTTGAGCAGAATGTGAGTGGTGCATTGACACATGCCCCGACAGCACTGTGCCCACGCTCACAGCTGCAGACATAAGATCAGTTTTCCTAAGAGTGAGCCCAAGGAAAGCAGGGCATGGACGGTGTCCCTGGTCAAGGACCTAGATCCTGTGCGGACCAACTGATGGAGGTATTCACTGACATCTTCAATGTCTCCCTACCACAAGTGGAAGCCCCCACCTGCTTAAAGAAGACCACCATCATTCTGGTACCTAAGATAGCATATGCAATGTACCTTAATATCTACCGCCCAGTGGCTCTGATCTCAATAATCATGAAGCGCTCGAGAGGCTGGTCATGGCCCACATCAACTCCGGTCTCTCAGCCCGCCTCGATCTCCTACAATTAGCCTACTGATATAACACATCCATAGAGAATGCCATTTCCCTAGCCCTGCATTCATCCCTGGATTATCTGGGCAACAAGAACACCTACGTCAGACTCCTGCTCATTGCCTACAGCTCCGCCTTCAAAGCCATTATACCCTCCAGAGTGATCTCAAACTCCAAGGCCTAGGCCTTGGCTCCACCCTCTACAACTGCATCCACAGTTTTCTGACCCATAGTCCGCAATCAGCAAAGATAGGCAACTGCACCTCCTGCATGATAACATTCAACACCAGGCACCCGCAAGGATGCATTCTCAGCCCCGACTGTACGCACTTTACTCGCATAACTGTGTTGTCAAATTCTGAACAAACACCATCTACAAGTTTGCTGACAATACCATCGTAGCAGAGCAAATATTAAACAACAATGAGTTAGAATACAGAAAGGAGATAGAGGGCTTGGTGACCTGATTCCTTAGTACTTCTGTCAAATATTTGATTTGATTGATTCATCGTCACATGTACCTGAATAATGTGAAAAGTTTTGTCTATGAGCAGTACAGGCAGATTATGGTAAGCAAGAAAATATAGACCAACTGTATAGATGCAAGTATGTAGACTTAGGAAGTCCTTGCAGGAACTTGTTCAATCAATCAGTTGAGTTATAATTTTAGTGCGGGAGGCTCCTAGAGTTTCAAATGAAATTTATTATAGACAAGGTAAAGCAAAAATAAGATGAAGTCTTCTCTGAATGTGGTTGTCTCTCCACCCCATCTGACTTTCATAGGGATATCTCACTCCACGTCTCCCTTGTCTGCTCCACCTTTCTCTGCAACCACAGGAGATGCTACACCTGCCCGTACACCTTCTCCCTCACCTCCACCCAAGCCTCCAGGTAATCTTTCCAAATGTGCCAAGGATTCACCTGTAGATCCTCCAACTTGGTCTCCTGCATCCATTGCTCCTGATGTGGTCTCCTCTACAGCTGTGAGACCAAGCACAGACTCAGTGACCGATTTAGAGAGCATGTGTGCTCAGTAAGTTATAATCAACACCACCTTCTGGTTGCCAGCCATTTTAACTCCCCCTCCCCCTTCCCGTCCCTGGGCGACATGTCCATCCTGAGCCTCCTCCAGAGTCACAGTGACACCAAAGGCAAACTGGAAGAACAATACCTCATATTCCACCTCAAGAGCTTACAGCCCACTGGCCTCAACATAGAGTTCACCAGTTTCAAAATCTCCCCATCTCCATCTTCTTCCAACATCCAACCGTCCCTCTCATCCCTACCTCCTTGATCTGACTCAACCTGTCCATCTTTTCTCCCACCTATCCGCCTCACCCTACCCACTGACCAAACTCCACTACCCCCAATCTGCATCCACCTATCACCATTCTACCTATCTCCCCCCAGCCCAAACCCCCTCACTCGATTTATTTCCAAGCTCCCTTTCCCGTCTTCAGTCCTGATGAGAGGTGTAAACTAGAAACATTGGCTTTCCTGCTTCTCTGATGTTGCTTGACCTGCTGTGTTCCTCCAGCCTCTCTACTATATCAACATTAATAAGATCAGCATTATTTGAAGTTAGAGAGTCCATTCATTGGCCTAATAACGGCCAGGAAGAAGCTGTTCCTGAACCTGCTGGTGCATGTATTCAGGCTTCTATATCATCTGCATGATGGCAGAGGCTGTAGGAAAGTATTGTTGGGGGGCCATGGGTCTTTGATGATGTTCACAGCCTTTCTGTGACAAGCCATAGTGGCCTGGGCTGCGCACACAACCTGCTATAATTTCTTACGGTTCCGGGCACAGCAGTTGCCATACCAGACCGCCATGCACCCAGACAGTCTGCTTTCAATGGTGCATCCATAAAGTTGGTAAAGGTCCTTCTGGGCAAGCCAAGTTTCCTGACGTACCTGAGGAAGAAGACACATTCTAGACCGTCGCATCTACATGGGAAGTCCGGGACAGGTTGTTGATTATCATCATGCCTAGGAACTTGATGCTCCCAACAGTCTCAACCTCAGTTCTGTTCATATAAATGGGGGTGTGTTCTCCTGCCTTCTTTCTGAAGTCAATGACCAGTTCTTAGTTTTGCAGAGAGAGGTCATTTTCATTGCATCAGGTCACCAAGCCCTCTGTATCCTTTCTATATTCTGACTTATTGCTAATATATACGTCCTTCCATGGTGCCGTTGGCAAACTTGTAGATGGCGTTCATTTCAAATTTGACAACACAGTTGTGGATGTACAGTGATTACAGGACAGGGCTGAGAATGCATCCCTGGGTGGGGGTTCAATGTTGAGCATTATTGTGGAGGAGGTGCAGTTGTCTATCTTCACAGATTACAGACTGTGGGTCAGGAGGCTATGGGTCAGTTGCAGAGGGCAGAGCTGAGACTTAGTTCTCGGAGTTTTGAGATCAGCCCAGTGGGGATAATGGTATTGAAGGCGGAGCTGCATTCAATGAGCAGGAGTCTGATGTAGGTGTCCATGTTGTCCAGGTGTTCCAGGGATGGGTGCAGGGCTAGCAATATGGCATCCCCTGTGGATCTGTTACATCAGTAGGCTAATTGTAGAGGATTGAGGAGTTTTGGGAGACTGGAGTTGATGTGGGCCATGATCAGCCTCTCGAGTGCTTCATGATTGTTGAGGTCAGAGCCACTGGACTGTAATCATTAAGGCATACTTCGTGTGCTTCCTTAGGTACGGGGATAATGATGGTCTTCATAAAGCAGGTAAGGGCTTCAGCTTGTAGGAAGAAGAGAAGTCAGTGATTACCTCCATGAGTTGGTTCGCACAGTAGGCATGCGTGAATCAGGGCTGGTGGGGCAGGTGACGCCACACTGTCAGTAGAGTGGTTAACAGTGACGAAGTTGATCATAGGTTACAGGAAGATATAGATGGGATAGTCAAATTGGCAGACAAATAGCAGATGGTATTTAACCCTGTTAAGTGTGAGATAATGCACTTTGGAAGGAGAAACAAGATGAGAAAGTATTTAATGAATGGTAGGACAACTGGGTAACTTAGAAGAACAGAGCAATCTTGGGATAATTATTCACAGGTCCCTGAAGTCAGCAGAACATGTGAATAGGATGTTAAGAAGGCATTTGGGACACTTGTTTTCATCAGTTGTGGCGTAGAGTATACAAGCAAGGAGGTAATGTTGGAATTATACAGAGCTTTAGTCAGGCCACAGCTGGAGTACTGTGTGCAGTTCTGATCACCTCACTACAAGCAGGATATGATAGCACGAGAGGGGATAGAGAGGAAGTTCTGCAGGATGTTGCCTGGGATGCAGAAATTAAACTATAAAGAGAGACTGGATAGGCTTGGATTGTTTTCTTTTTTGAGCAGAGAAGAGTGACAGGAGACATGAATGAAGTGTAGACAATTGTGAAGGGATGGACAGGATTGATAGAGAGCAGTTGTTCCTCTTGTTTGAGGGGTCAATTACGGGAGGGTATAGTTTCAGGGTAAAGGGCAGGAGATTAAGCGGGGATTTGAGAAAAAAACTTTTTCTCTCACTGGTTGGTCAGAATGTGGAATATACTGCCTGGGAAAGTAGCAGAGGGTGGAAACACTACAACCTTTAAAAAATATTTGGATGAATACTTCAAATGTCATAACACTCAAGGATATGGGACTAGTGCAGGAAAATGGGATAAACACACGTTTAGTGGTAGTTATGTAGCTGCAGACACCATGAGCCAAAGAGACTTTTCTGTGTTGGATGAATCTAGGGCTTTTGCATCAAAAAAGCTCAACATTGGAACAACACCAGATCAGGTCAAAATATAACTAAGAGATCGGATTCAAACACCCAGCACTTATTCTTGAAAGCAGTCCTTAGCAAAGTTCAAAATTTTTTACACAAAAGCGGAAATTGCTTGCAAAATCCTGCAGGTCTGGGAGCATCTCTGGCAAGAAAACAGAGAAGAGATAAAATATAACATTAAGGGGAGGTGCCACAGGTGAACACATGATGTAATCTCTTCCTTCCTGCCTTTTTACTAACTTTGCTGAAAATAAATGGCCCTTCCCACTTTCCACTGCCCTGTATATTATTGGCATTGGAGGTGAGTTAAGATCCCTAAATGCTTATTAATTGGCTACCAAAGGGTCTCAATAGGCTTAAGGATTCGCAGCTCAGTGAGTGCGTAGCCAACATACCAGCCACCCTTACCATGTTATGGGATCAGGTCTTGTGCGGGTGGGATGGCAGTGTGTTACCCATACATCGGAATTTATGTTCTTAGCCCCCACCATTACCAAAAACATGCCTAACAGAGAACTATAAAGTCCATTTATAGAAACAAATGATCTGCGGATGCAAGCAATTTTGGAAGCAGAGCTTCAAATAATAGTAAATAATGATAATAGAAGGGTCCTGTCCCGAAGCATCAGCTTTCCTGTTCCTCTGATACTGCCTGGCCTACTGTGTTCCTTCAGCTCCACACATTGTTATCTTCAAATAATTGTGTTGGCTTGTTTCACAAAGCATCAGCATTTGACACAGAGATAGTAGGAACTGCCGATGCTGGAGAATCTGAAATAACAAGGTGTAGAGCTGGATGAACACAGCAGGCCTAGCAGCATCAGAGGAGCAGGAAAGCTGACATTTCAGGTCTGAACCCTTCTTTCTGAAGAAGGGTCCAGAACCAAAACGTCAGCTTTCCTGCTCCGCTGATGCTGCTAGGCCTGCTGTGTTCATTCATCTCTACACCTTGGTATCTCAGCATATGACACATGTCTCCCTTCCCCCACCAGCGCTGATCTTCTCCTCCTCCAATGAAACTCTGTCTCACTGATTGGATATGCTGCAGGTTATCCTGTCACATGAGAAAGGAGAAAGTGACGACAACATAGAAATGAAGCATACGTAAACCGCATGGATTGAAAAAAATACAAAATGCATTGGATATGGAATTAGTTAACTCTTTGCCTGACTCAAAAATAGCATAAGCAGATGCAACTCTTTAGTGGTGATGTCAAGGAGGTCTGGCCACTGATGGGAAAGATTGGCCTCCCTGTAATAGCATATATAGCAGAATGTTTTACTGAAATAGGAAGCACTGCAATGAGTGAGGACTGCCTCATATTGATCCTGCAAAAAGACTTCCAGTCTCTCATACTGATGTTTCTGATCTTAGTGAAGGCAAAAAGTTGTCCAAACATTCTTTCGTTGTGCACCAAAAAAGGAAGGCAATAAGTTTTCACCAGAAAACAAGAGGATTCATATTCCAAATATTGATCAGATTGTTTCAGAGGGGTTAAAAGAAATGTTCAGTTTCAAGAAAACTTTTCACTTAAGCTTCCTTGGCAGTAACTCCTGCAGCAATGTACACTTCTACTCAATTTTCTGATGAGGCGCGTACGGAGAGAGCTTGTGAATGTCAAATGTAACTGAAATGCAAGCTGCTATTTTAGAGCTGATACATTGGATTATTAGTGAATTTTTTTGAATAATTGCTGTTACACTCTGTGACCTGGCTCACTGTAAGCTTCTAATCTGTGGATTATTAATGACTGCTGGGATGCATACTTTGCATATTTGTCTTCTTTGTGTTTTTCTTGCTTCTAATTCTTCACCTGAGGCACTTTGTTCATGCAACGTTAGCAATCATTTTTATTTTTGCCCAGGGCACCCTAGACCTCAGCAGTACAGGAATGAGTATTTACTTGAAGTCTACAGGTGGCACTGCAACTAGAGAATAATAAGGGAGCATAGAAACACAATGGAGGAGAATCACCTTCCTTTCAGTAGTTTAAGGTAAGTATACCCATGAATTTGATCATGTGTAAGGTGTCACTGGTATTCCTATATGATAATGTTTTTCCAGTGTTGAGTATGGGCCATGTAATGATAAACCAGATGATCTTATGTGGATCCAACAACTTGACAACTGGAAATGACTCACTGACAAAAGTAACCAGCCAATTGCAGATGCTGGAAATCAGAAACGTAAACAGAAATTGCAGGAAAAGCTCAGCTCGCTAGCACTCTTCATACTCAACAAAATCCCAGAGACAGAACTATTTATATTTCTGCAATGATTTACCAAAACTGCTCTCCACAAATGTAGTAGCAGCTCTACTGGACCTCAAAGTTGTAATAAAAATAATTAGCTCACGATATTACATTCAACCTTCTCCAGCTCAATGGCCCTCCACACATGATTGTTAACAAGATCTAATTCTGAAATAGGAATCACAATAACTAAAATCAGTTAGAGGGTGCAGGTGAAAGAATCCAAATGTCTTGCCCAGACATAAATAATAACAGGATAAGAAAAAGAGGGTAGGGGCCAATTTGGAACCAAAAATAGGGTTTACCCTCAAAGCAAAGGACATGGAGAAGGTACTAGGTTAGTGCTTTATATCCTTTATTTTTACCAAAGAAAAGTATGCTATCAGGTTTCTGGGGGGAGAAAAAGATGCAGTTGAGGTATCTGAGATAACAGGAACTGCAGATGCTGGAGAATCTGCGATAACAAGGTAAAGAGGTGGATGAACACAGCAGGCCCAGCAGCATCAGAGGAGCAGGAAAGCTGATGTTTCGGGTGGAAACCCTTTTCTGAAGAAAGGTCTAGGCCTGAAATGTCAACCTTCCTGCTCCTCTGATTCTGCTTGGCCTGCTGTGTGCATCCAGCTCTACACCTTGTTACCTCAGTTGAGATATGAGATGGCCAAAGAGCAGATAATAAGGAAATAATAGAAAATCTGACTGTACTTAAAGTTGATATATCACTGGAGTGTATTGCTTGTAATGAGGCCAGCCAGCTGGACCTCAGTAAATGAGTCTCCTAATTGGGGCTGTTCATCTGGTCCAACCAGGAAGGCCAGGCTGACTGATAACAAAAGGAGTGTGTGAGATCTGATACTGTCAGTGCCGATTCTGATGAGATGGTGCCAGAGTCAGGGACTTTCCACATGGAAATAAGGGGTGACTTGGTGCTGGGAGACACGCCTCAGTAAAGTAATTTCAGTGGCAATGGCAGTGAAGTTCATTCCGAAGAAACTCATTACAACAGTTATCTTTGTGTTGGGATAAAAATCTCTTACACCCTGTCATTGTTTGGGAAGTTTGATGCTGATGTCAAAGACTGTGCCCAGTAAGTGGAAAAAAGTTGCATCTTTTTCTGGACAAATGATTTTGGGGCAGATGAAAAGCAACGAGCAATTATTGTTTTTGTTATTAAGAGCCTAACTTTCCATGAGACACCAGATGCTAAAACCTTTCAAACGTTGACGGATTTAGTTAAGGAATGTTAGGACCCAAGCATCCTCTAATTCTGAGATGCTATAGCTTTAACTCAATAATTTGAGAACGAGGAAAGCTGTGTCAGGATTTTTGACTAGGTTAGGACAACTGGCAGAGACATGTACCTTTGATTTAACCTCTAATGAAATGGTTAGAGACTGGTTGGTATGTGGGATTAATGATGTAACCATGCAAAAGCTACTACCTGAAGCCCAACTGAACTTTAAGAAGACACTACAACTGGCTTTATCATCACAAAATGTGGCAGGTGGAGTATATGAATAGTAGGGTTTTCGGATGGAAATGGACACCCTCACCAATCCAACCGAGCTTTGAGAACACCATTTCAGTGTAAACAACTGAATAGCCTCACTCAGGGCATATCCTGAACAAAGGGACTCTAGGTCAGCTCACAGCAAAACCCCAAAACAAAGCCAAGGTTAGGTCAAATGGTGTAGATTTCCTTCAGGATCACAGCCTGAAAGCCATTGAACTTGCTGCCAGTATGTGGCCTCAAGACAGCATAGGAATCCCACTAGATCTAAACTGAGCAAGAGAACTCATAGGCAGGTATCCAGGAGAGTGCACACCTTGGAATGCACATCTAAGGTTTTTTGGAATGGTTAAATTACGTAGCAGTATCCAAATCAGAACCAATCAAAATAAAGGTCTGGTTTAATGGTCATCCAGTTCTACTGGAGGTCAATGCTGACACGGCTGCATCAGTAATCGCAGAACCAGCTTTCAACAAAATTTGCCCTGGATTTCAACTGTTAAGTTTGGTTCTTATTCTAGACCTTGGCTAGAATAAGAACCTATACCAGGGAATCTTTTTAGATGAAGGTTACAACTTCAGTTCCAAACTTTTATGAAAACTGGCCAAGTCACTTACAATTGATTATAGTCAAAAGCTTGTGCCCAAACTTGATGGGGTAGCTGGCTTCCTTACTGTAAGGATTCTATGATTTTGAATAGATGATTAGATTTTTTAATAGATGAAACAATTATTCTTGACAAAAGGGTAAACAATAAAATGACACAAATTTCATTTGGTGGTAGTAACATCAAATGTAGCATGAAGGAAATATTTTTGTTTGGATTTGGAATACACTGCCATAGGTCTGGTGGATGCAAAGTCAATCATAGCTTTCAAAAGAATTTTGCACAATTTTCTGATTTAGAAAATAAATTCCAGGGCTACAGAGCAAAGGCAGGGGAGTGGGACTAGTTGAGTTGCTTTTGCAGAGAGCAATCATGGTCAAGGCGTGCCAAAGACTTCCTTCTGTACCGTACCCATTCTTTGGTTCTCTTGTCCTGTGGAAACGCTAAAGTTTATGGCATTATTCTGCTCACAAATTAGAAAGTTAATGGGAGATTTTCTACAGAATTTCAACATCAAATAGTGCTTTGATGGAGAAAAAAACTAAGGAGACGCTGTTTCCGCTGTCAGGAAGGTCAAAGCCAAAAGATGTAGCTTCAACAGAATTGTGAAAATTGGATTTGGTTCAGACATTAAATCATTATGACCTACTGCAAGCAAACTGAATGGGTGGTGAAAGTGAGGACATTACAATTTCCAGAGATTGTTGCACAATAATGTGAAGGGGTGAAAATGATTGATTTTAGAGGAAGAAAGGGGGATTATTTAGAAAGCTTGGTCAAAGAACCAATACCAGCACCAGGTTGGGCTAAATCAAGGGTGAAGGATGGGATGGAGGAAGTGTAACAAGCGACAAGGACAGAATGCCACATGGGCGAGGGGAAGTGCATGTGCCTTACTGGTGAGGAGTAAATGGCAAGCAAGGGCGAAGGCTTGAGATAGACCGAAAGGGTGGTTACAGGGAGGCATTTGAGTTGGGACAGATCTGGTTGGGACATTAGATAATAAAATGTGAGGCTGGATGAACACAGCAGGCCAAGCAGCATCTCAGGAGCACAAAAGCTGACGTTTCGGGCCTACTCTCTCCACCTATCTTCTTTTCTCTCCATCTTCGGTCCGCCTCCCCCTCTCTCCTTATTTATTCCAGTTCCCTCTCCCCATACCCCTCTCTGATGAAGGGTCTAGGCCCGAAACGTCAGCTTTTGTGCTCCTGAGATGCTGCTTGGCCTGCTGTGTTCATCCAGCCTCACATTTTATTATCTTGGAATTCTCCAGCATCTGCAGTTCCCATTATCTCTGGTTGGGACATTAGATTGATGGGTTTGCCTGAGGGGTCATCAGGCGTCCATGGTGTGTGGGGGCCATGAATCTGATCACAAGATGATATCAGGTCAAGGGAGAGTGGTTTGGGTCCAACATAGTCAAGATTTGGGTGGACTCAGGGTTGGGTCAGGATCAAAGGAAGTTTGGACTTCCTTGGGGACTCTGAAGTAATTGGGTTAGTCTTGAATCAGGGGGTGTCAGTTTAATACGTAGCCTGGTGCTGGGGCAGGCTTATAAATCCTCTAACTTTTTCTGGCTAAATATTAAAGTGTAATGGTTGAAACCATTTGAGTTCTCTCTGAATCTGAACACAGCGTTCAGAGCTGTTTCAGAGAATTCCAGACTCTGAGTAATTGCTCTCCGAAGTTTCAACTTCCTGGGAAATCCGTTTGGAGTCAACTGCATGAGACCTTCTTCACAGTTCCAGAGATCTGAGCCATTATTTTTGGATTTTGTTGCTGCTTTTTTGAGATTCAACTCTTTTCATTTGATAAGCTTGTTAACGTAGTTGTTTGAGGTTCGGGTAATCTGTTTAGACAATAGGAAGTGTTGAGGATGGAGAAGAAATGGTCCTGCTCGATTGGATGGAGCTCTGCATTAGTTATAAAACTTTACACTTTAAACTCTGATGTGTTCCTCAACTCTTGCCTGAACCACAAGGTTCCACGAGTTACGCACCACCTCACTCCTGATGACTGTCCACCATCTCCAAGGCACACATTAAGATTGTGATCGAATATTCCCCAATTGTTTTAGTGCAGTTCCAACAACATGAGAAGCTCAGCAACATTCAGCACAAAGCAATTCACTTGTACAACACAGAATCCATCACATCAAGCAATCATTTCCTCCAACACCATTCAGTGGTAACAGTACCATATGCAAGTTACAGTACAATAACTCACCAACCGTCCTTCAACAGGATCTGTTTCCTTTCCTACCCACCGTGGCTGTACCATTAGTCAATGGCTGAATCTATTCAGGAAAGTGATTCATCACCACCTTCTCAACACCAGCTAGGGATAAGCAACAAACAATGATTTTTGTCAGCAATGCCAATATCCCAGAAAAAGATATTTTTTTCTCTGTTCTCCCTGGATGGGAAGACATAAAAACATCTGATGATGTTGCTTAAAAGAAAAGCAGGATAGTTAGCCTTGATTTCCTGTGCAATATTTATCCTTCTAATAACATCACAAAGCCAGGTTATCTGGTAATTAGCATATTCCTGTTTTTGGAGTTTCTGTGATGTTCGTGATTATGTCTAACAATCAATGGTTCCTCAAGAATTGGTTAACTCAATGGGATTATTTGAAACACATGACAGGTTATGAAGCAGACATCACAGTGTATCAACTGATTTCTGTGTGTGAAGTTTGCAAATCCGTAGAAGACTAGCTGCCAAGCAAATTTGCAATGTTGTTTATAGACAGACAGCACAACAGAGACCTGAAAGGTAACAATCTGTTGTTTGCAGAAGATTTTGTAACTATTTACAATATTGTGTAAAAATATGAGTTTGTCTCATGTTTGGCAAATTGTTGAAATGTCCAGATATTGTGATGAAAACTTTGTCTGGAGGTACAGTTGCAGACCACAGTAATCAGTGGCATTCTCTGTTATTTTTGTTTATGTTGTCACTTTTTTTCTTTAATATATACAATTGCTGTTCCAGCATTGGCTTATTCTGACACACCACAGCCATATTTTATTCCAAAACAGCCACAGACTGACCTCATTTACAAAGCTTTTTGAGTGGTTCAAATATATTCTTTAATTCCTGGAGAACTTCTAGATCCTCTTGAAACTTCTGATTTTACACAACGGTTCCTTTTAAATTCTATCAATGTTTCAACTTTCTGTAGGTCCAGTGTATGTTCTCCAACAAAACCTTTGTCAGTAACTGTGCAGCTTCTCCTGTTTTAGATTAGATTATCTACAGTGCAGAAACAGGCCCTTTGACCCAACAAGTCCACACTGCCCCTTGAAGCTTCTCACCCAGACCCATCTCCCTATAACCCACACAGCCCTGAACACTACTGGCAATTTAGCATGGCCAATCCACCTGACCTGCACATCTTTGGACTGTGAGAGGAAACCAGAGCACCCGGAGGAAACCCACGCAGACACGGGGAGAATGTGCAAACTCCACACAGACAGTCACACGAGGCACGAATTGAACATGGGTCACTGGCGCTGTGTGGCTGCAGTGCTAACCACTGAGCCACCGTGCCACCCCTTTTATTGGAAGTTCAGATCTCTTTCATTTATAGGTTCAGTGAGTGTTTGGTTTCCTCTAAATCCAGGTCGAATTCTTTGTTTGAAGCATCATTACTGACATTTATTTCTAATAGAACTGCCTCATGAGTGAAACAATTTGCAACTCCTCATTGTGTATGCTATCTTTCTCAATCTATTTCTTCAGATCTGATTGTTTCTCCAGCATTACTTTAAGCTCAAGCCAATGTTTTTGTAGCTGTTCCTGCTGAGTCTGATCAGTTTTACATACAAGTTCTTCCTGACCCTCCTGTAAACCAGCAACCTTTTAAAATGTATTTGAGACACAGACTGTGTAGTATGTCCTGCATCCTTTATTTCTTCCCTAGCTCTGCATTCATCTGTGTTAGCTGGGCAGTGACATCCTCTAAAGTTTTCAGTATTTCAGGTGTGGTGTTCTCAAGTTTGGCTTTATTCTGATCTTGTAGCTTAGCCTTTTCCTCATGAATGTTCATTTTTTTCTCTTCAAAATAGAAAGCTGAGGTTTTAACTAAACTAATTTAGAAGAAAACCAAGTGTTTAATTCCGCTTTCTATTCAGTTCTATAATTCTCGCTTGAATTGATTGCTGAAGGTTCTGTTCTGTCTGTGATGTGTGAATGATTTTATGGATTGCCATGCCAGAGCTTGCTGACATACCATAATTGCAGGTTCAGCTGTACCGAACAATGTGCTGCTTGCTACCAACATAGAAAAATGTTGAAGATTTTGTGTGTAAAAGCGCTTTAGAATATGCTGGGTAGTATATTGCCACTTGCTCAAGTTTCAATCTTCGGGCATAATGAACTGTAACTTCGATTTCTGAGGACAGATAAAATAGAACAAAGAATTGTGGATGCTGGAGATCTGAACCAAAAGCTGGAATTGTTGGAGAAACTCAGCAGGTCTGGTAGCATTTGTGGAGAGAAAACAGAGTCAACATATTGGATCCAGTGACCCTTAACCAAATCAAAACATTGGCCTTACGTTTTCTCCATATTTGCTGGCTGACATGCTGAGAATCTCCACTAATTTTTGTTTTTGTTTCTGAGGCCGGATCATTTGAATGTTTGCAAACACGACTGATCATTTAATGAGATTGATGTTTTCCATAGGGTTGAGTGTGCCACTTGTGTCAATCACTATTTGTCTTGTCAGGTACATCGTCAGATTCTGCTTTGTCAGTCACTTTGGGCATGTCTGGCAGGAGGCAAGATGGCCTATATTTTAAATGACAGATCGTTCTTGTGTGCAGTCTGTTTGGATCAATGTACAGCTCTTTATGCTTTTATCAATCTTTGCTTTGGAATATTGTCTCCAACAATGATTGCTTTTTGCTGTATGCACAGCAAAATTGCTTAAAAGCTGAGCATTTCATTATTGGATGCAGAAGGCCAATTCTTAAACATGTCTTGCTATGCAGTCTTGTCATTGTCTCAATCATCATATTTGTACTCAGGGCCTGGAAGCTTCATCAGCTTGCAAGGATTCCTTTGTACTTGTATTTGCTTTCAGTAGCTTTTTGAAACTGTACCTCTGTGGTTCATTAGCAAACTTTCCAGAAAGCTTCCATGGTAGTGAATGGCGTTGCCAACTCAAGAATTCTGTTTAGTATCTCTTTATCTTAAAAATCACACAATGAATCCTTTTGTCTGTATCTCTCATGAAGTGATGTATGAATTCTATAGGTATCTCAAATTGGCACATCATGAATTCCAATTGATGGCATGATGAAAGTTCATGGCATATCGTTATAAGTTGGAAATGTTTGGTTCTAAAGTAGAGCAAGAATGGACTTTAGTTTTCAGCCCTGTGAAGATATGACATTTATTTTTAAAGAGACAGAATGTCATTTTGAAAGAAATGATGTGCCTTTAGATAATTGAACAGCAAAGCACTTTGGGAGTTAACTGCCAGTGTCTGACATGTTACTGACCTGATATACAACAGAGAGAGAGAGATCATAACATGTAAGGACAGAAGTAGGCCATTTAGCTCATCATGTCAGCTTTATCATTCAATGAGACCATACCTGATGTGATACTCCTCAATTACAATTTCCTGCCTTATCAACATGATTCTTGTTTTCCTTATTGATTAAAAATCTATCTTGACCCTTAACACACTTAAGAACCCATTTGTGACAGCCCTGTGAAGAAAAATATTCCACACATTCACAACCCTGAAAGAAAAATGCCCTCCTCATCCAGTTCTTAATTGGGTGACCCTTTACTCTGAGGTAATACTCTCTGGCCCTCAACTTTCATACAAGAAGAAACATTTTTGCACATCTACCTATCAAGCCCTTTAAGAGTAGTAAATGTTCAATAAGTCTCTTCTCATTCTTTTAAACTCCAACGAGTACATGCCTGACCTCCTCAACATCTCCTCATAAGAAAATCGCTCCATACACCTTTCATCTTTCTGGAGAAACTCAACAGTTCAAGCAGTATCTGTGGACAGAAATCAGTTCATCTTTCGAAGCCAGGGCCCTCTTTTTTTCTCAATCTCCCTATTTTTATATTTCATTCCCTTTTGAAATAAAGGCTTCCCCTATTACCCACTGAACTTAGATGCTAGCTGCTTCTGGTTTGTGCAGTAGGTTCCCACCCCCAACCCCCCACCACCACATCACTCTGTGCTACAGCTATCTGCAATGTTTTCCCCATTTAAATAGTATTTAGCTCATCTACTCTTCCTGCCAAAGTACATGACCTTGCATATTCCCACATTACAATACATATGCCAAATTTTTGCCCACTCAGTTAACCAACAGATATTCCATCTGTAAACTTCTGCGTCATCCTCTCTGCTTGTTGTCCCAGCTATTTCCATGTCATCTGCAAACTTGGTAACAGTATATTTACTTTCATCACCCAAGTCATCAATCGTAAGTAATTGTGGCCCCAGCACTAATTCCTGCAGCACTCCACTACTTTCAGGTTGCCATCCTGAAACACCCATTCATACATTGGCCATTCCCCTATCCATGCTAATATTCTACCCCAAACATCATTAGCAGTTATTAAGTAACTTTATATATATTTTTTAGATTCCCTACAGTGTGGAAACAGGCCCTTTGGCCCAACAAGTCCACACCAACCCTTGAAGCATCCCACCCAGACCCATCCCCCTATAACCCACACACCCCTGAACCACATATGGTAGCTTATCAAATACCTTTTAGAAATTCAAAATAATCCATCTTTCAGTTCTCTTTTACATATTCTGCTTATTACTTCCTCAAGAATTCAACAGATATAGCTTCCCCTTCATTTAATAATGCTTCCACTGCTTGATTACATTACGTATTTCTAAATGCTATACTTCCATATCCTTTATAATTGAAGCTAACATTTTCCCAGTGACCACTGTTAAGCAAAACAGCCTATAGTTTTGTGTTTCTTGCCTCCTTCTCTTTGGTAGAAAAATGTTGTGTTATGAATTTACCTATAATCTGGGACTTTTCAAGAATGCCTGAATTCCTGGAAGTTTACTATTGGTGCATCCACTCTCTTAAAGTCCTAGGATATGACCCATCAGGATTTATCAGCCTTCAGCCTATTAACTTCCCCAATACTTTTTCTCCGGTAATGGTTATTATGTTTCCTCTCCTCTTTAGTCCCATGATTACTTTGTATTTTTGGAATGCTATGTATGTCCTTTAACATGAAAACTAATGCAAAATACTTGTTCAGCTCTTCTGCCATCTCCTGGTTCCCTTTCTTATTTCCTGTGTCTTTTACTAAGATCTAGAAAAGGGGCCCAGAAGCAAGTTCAATCAGACAGAAGCATTCAATTCTGAGAAAAGATGTCTATAACAGAAGAGTTGCTATTCGTAACAGGTCAAGCAGGCAAGTGCTGGGAAAACTGCTGCATTGCTGTGAAATAGGCCTGACACAATGGCTGTGGAGTTGTCAGAGAGGAAGACAGCTTATAAAACAGTTGAAGACATGAGTTTAGGGGACCCATGTGAAGGAATTAGTGAGTTGAGTGTGTAGTTTGTTTTTGAGTCACAGAGACAGGCATTAACTGAGAAAAGTAACATTGAGCTAATGCTGAAATGTTGGAAAAATAGAAATCAATTACAACCATGCCAACTGAATAAGGAATTTTAGCATCAAGACAGAGGTGACTATTCACTGAAGTTTGGACATCTGTGTGGCTATTGTTGGGGTAAAAAGTTTGGACCTTTCCTTCTGGCATTTGTTATAAGAGAACTTGTAATAAAAGGAAAAAAAGAACAAAAGAGAAGTACAACGCAGGAACAGGCTCTTCGGCCCTCCAAGCCTGTGCCAACCATCATGCCCTGACTAAATTAAAAAACAAATCTTCTGCCCTTATTTGGTCTGTATCCCTCTATTCCCTCTCTATTCATGTAACCACCCAGATGCCTCTTAAAACTCGCCACACACATTTTCCTCCAGATCACTTATATAAACTACAAAAAACAGAGGACCTATGACTGATTCCTATGGAAAACCATTAGTTACCAGTCTCTATTCTGAAAAATATCCTTCCACCCCTACCCTCTGTGTTCTATGACCGAGCCAGTTTTGTATCCATCTAACCAGCTCACCCCGAATCCCATGGGATTTTAGCTTTTGTACCAATCTGCCATGTGAGACTTTATCAAATACCTTTGTAAAGTCCACATAAACTACATCCACAGCCTTTTCCTCATCAATTATCTTTGCACTTCTTCAAAAAAACTCGATCAGGTTGGTGAGACATGACCTTCCCTGTATGAAACCACACTGCCCGTCACTAACTCATCCATTTTCTTCCAAATGTGCATATATCCTGTCCCTCAATATCTTCTTCACAAGCTTTCACCAAGAGCAAACAATGAGCTTGTTTCAAAACATTCTTGTGTATTATAATATCAATTGTTTTTGTGTAATAAATGTTTGTTATTTAGTTAAAAACACACTGATGATGTTCTTTGTGATGGCCTATCGAGCCTGGGCTCACTCTGGGAGCTGACTTGTCCAACATTGCCGTCAACTGGGAACATAACAATGAATTAAGAAGTTTTAACCTGAGACTGAGATAGTCTTCTAATATAATGCCTATTTTCTGGGGATCTTTCAGCTGTTCATTTGTTAATCCTGATGTTAAGTCTTTGTAGACTTTTGTTTCTAATTTGTGAACGAACTTTTACTTCCATTGGGCATACTGAAACCTAGAATCCACAACTCTGGATGCTGTTTAAACACTTCGAATTCTGTGTCCCAGTTTAAACTAAAGAAATGTGTGGACATTCTAATGATAGCCCTGTTACCTTCCATTGCTAGGTAACACCGCAGCACACATCCTATTCACTTGCCAAACTCAGTTCATTAAATTGGTCTCTCGATTGTCTGTTCACCAGCAAGCTCTGTTTCCAACGTTCTCTGGCACTGTAACAAAGATATTGAGGATTGTCTTGTGCATTTTGGCATGATGTAAGAATGCTGACCATATGTTTCACCTGTAGGTTGACTTGCTCACATTCAGACATGATAGATATCACCAGCACAATGTTTTCCACCACTTTTCAACTTGTCACATAGGATGTTAACTTTCAAATGATCAATCACTTCTCAGCAATTGATTTTTAAAAGTTCATTCATGGGGTGTGTGCGTTGCTTTCATTGTCCATCCTGAATCGCCCTTGAACTGAGTGGCTTCTGAGGTGATTTCAGGGAGACCCACATTGATATGGGTCATACGTAGGACAGACAGGCCAAGTAAAAATGATAGATTTCCTTCCCTAAGGAACATTAGCAAAACAGATTTTTTTTTGCAACCATTGATGGTAGTTACAAGATCTACATTTGGCTAGCTTTTAGCTTTACATTTTATTGAATTCAAATTTCACTATCAGCCATGGTAGAGTTTGAAACGTTGCCTCCCTAACAGTATACTAGGGCTCAGGATTACTAACCCAGTGACATTACCACTATTCCATTGCTCCACATTAATTCCATGCTTTATTTTATTTCAAACAGTAAATCATATTACAAATTATGGAGCAGTCGTTAGAGAAAGCCAATTTATTTTTCAGATTAGTTTGTGGGTTTGGCCAGCACTTAATGCACACGCCTAACTTTTCAGGGTCAACCACCTTGCTGTGGATCTGAAGTTATGTGTCGGCCAGGCCAGATAAGGATAACAGATTTCCTTTCACAACACATCTGAGTGAACCAGATAGTTTACGATAATTGACAGTGGTTATCATAGTTGCTATTTGATCAGCTTTTGATTAAATTTTAATTTTGCCATGTGTTGTGGTGGGACTTGAGCTTATATTGACATCATCAAGAAGTGAAGGCACAGCTTAACATGTGATATTTCCATCTCATTGAAGATGAAGGATTCCAGCTCTCCAACATTAGTGTCTGATCTAGCATTCTTGGCTGACCAAGAGGGCCAGCATTACTATCCCATGCTCCTCAAGCAAGCTTCTCATTTTTCTCCCTACTTTCATCTTAAACCTCAGGAGGCACAGTCAGGAAAAGGCCTTGTAGTAATTTGGTGATGAATCCTGTGACCCAGGTGATCTTCTGAGGCCAAGTTCAAATCCTACCATGGCAAATGGAATTTAAATTCAATTTTGAAGAAAAAACTGGAATTAAGAGTCTAATGAAGACCATATAACCGTTGTTATTGCCATCAAAAAATCCATCTGTTCATTAATGTCCTTTAAGAAGAGAAATCTGTCATCCCACATGTGACTCCAGACCCACAGCAATGTAGCAGACTCTTAACTGCTCGATGGGCAATAAAACTGAGCTAGCTGATGATGCCCCTATCTCATGAATGAAAAGAAAAAACTCTTCAATCATAGCCTAAAGCTGATGCTCCCTTCCAAATGTCAGCAACTGTGCCCCAGTCTCACTATGTTGTCAGCAATGTCCTCTGGCTGATTGTATCCTCTGCATACTTCTCCTGCAAGACAGGCTATTCATTTGGCTATGTCCCAGGGAGAAGGCAGCCCTATGAATTTCTATTGAAGCTTTGCAACCAGCATGTGAGGAACCTCTTTGTATCACTTCCCCAAGCTATTGGGCTCCTCCGTATCCTGTCTGCTTCCCCTAAATACCAGTAGCATCATTTCAATAGACTTGCTATAAAATCCTGCTTCTTACAAAATGTTAGGGGCGGTGGCTGCTGTTGTTGAAGTTATTGCAGACTGGACACTCTACAGACTCTCCCATTTTGTCAAGTAAAATTTCTGTGATTAAGCACTCGAGAGAAAAAATGTGTAATTTTGATACCACACAGTTTGTATATATTGTCTTAATAAACAGGAATGGTCCCAATAAATGAATAATTGAATGGGTGAAAAGGTAATGGTTATTTGTTTCTATTATAATCCAAATGTAATTGTGTCATACTAACATTTTCTTCCAAACTTACACTAGCCATGAGTGCACTGCATCATTAATTGAATGGTAAAACAATCATTCTGCCCTGTGGGAATCATTGTTCTGTTGTGAACTGCCTCAGTGGAGCCAGCACTGACAGCTAGTTAAGATGGACAGTTACGCAGCATATTAATAATCAGCCATCTCCCCTGGATATATTCCAAAAATCTTGCATTTACATTTAAGCTTAATTAGGAAATCCTGGCCCCTGAAGAGTTAGTTCCATTTAAATGAACCTTTTATATAGTTTAATCATGAGTATTGCATAGTTAATTTGCCAAGATCTGTTTTTATACTTGGATGAGAAATTTGATACAAAGGAAGCTCACTACAATTTCATGGTTGAATCAGAACTTCAACAGGTGCCGCATTTATCAAGATATCCTGAATAATACATTGAAAATCAATTCATGCATAACACTGTTGTATTTATTCCTGTTAATTTAAACTATGACTGATTTGGTGGACAGTATTCATTGCAGTTTACAATAAACCACAGCTAATGTAACGCCTTAATGGTGACAACAGAGTCTTTGGAATTCCTTCCCTGTACATCTGTGAATCCAATAATGAGGCACAGTGCACACTGCAGAGTCCTGATGGCTTGCAGTGGAGGCAGCAAAAATAACACACCACTTATTCTTCATTCAAGGCATGCAACACAGTTAGTTCCAGAATATTGTTCGACTGAATCAGTCATTTTTTGATCTAGCAGATTTATAATTTAGATCTGGAATAATAAAACCTAAGTTTGAAAAGTCCCTTCCTTGTGCAGTTAAGCTTAGCTTGCTGTGCTCTTTCATTCAATGGCTGGTTTCACCCAAATCTAATTATATGTTCTGAATCAATGTTATGGGAATAATTTTAATTTAACTTGTCAGGCATGAATCGGGCAACTTCAATGAAGATTAAGACCTGGTGCTGGGTCAGAACACTGTTTCACCTGATTGCATTGGTTTCCCAAAGGATGGGTTAGGTTAAAACCGACCTCTAAATTCTTTATAAAACGGTTTGTCAAAGGTTTTTCTTGACATTCTGCCTAGAAGTACTCAGTTGCCAGCTGCAATGGAGGTCTAGAAGGGTCAGACATCCTTAAACCTAGGACTCTGCTCCTTTGCATTATGCAGGGATTTCCTGGGGCATGCTTGCTCAGAACAGGGACCAGGTATGTAACTGAAGAGCTAAGTTCCTGCCTAGTTACCTGCAAGAGTCCATTACTAAAGTACCAACAAGGCTTAGACTTTGTCCCTGCAGTTTCATGCAGGAAAATGGGCAGTAAGTCTCCAATGCTGACCATGATTCATTGAACTCTCTCTCACTCCAAAACAGATGGCATGCTGATCTTGAAGATCTTCCTCAAATATACTTTATCTAGTTTTTTTTTGGTCAGTTCTGCTATTTTTCCAATCTGATTGTGTCAATTATGTTCAGAGCTGTCTTTTTGGTGCGGTGTATATCCAGGATGGAAATAAGTGTACAAATGAAAATCAGACAGCAAGTCTTGTACTCTTCAAATTAGAAACTCTAAAATAGGTAAGCACGTGAAGGCTGACAGGCATCTTTCTTCCCCATATTTCCCTAAGATGTACACCCCTAGAGGTAGTCTGACTGTTCTTTTAATGCTGTAGCAACTGGAAGATCTCGAAGCAAGCAGGCTGTTGTGGTTACCTCAGTCTAAAAGATATTTCTGCCCCAGTTTCACATCACAGTTTGCATGGTAAAGGAATCAGGTCTTAACTGGGGACTTAGGTGGGGAATGTGAAATAGATACAACATGACCATAATGCGGTTTTGCCAAGCACTACAAGCACTGTCAGACCACAGCTGGAATACTAGATAACAAAGTGTGTGGCTGGATGAACACAGCAGGCCAAGCAGCATCTTAGAAGCACAAAAGCTGATGTTTCAGACCTAGACACTTCATCAGAAAAGGGTCTAGGCCCGAAACGTCAGCTTTTGTGCTCCTAAGGTTCTGCTTCGCCTGCTGTGTTCATCCAGCTCCACACTTTGTCATCTCAGATTCTCCAGCATCTGCAGTTGCCATTATCTCTGATCACAGCTGGAATACTGTGCAGTTTGGGTCTCTTTATCTAAGGAAAGATACAATGGTGTTGAAGATAGTCCATAGAAGGTTCAGTAGGCTGAGATAAAAAAAAGGAGTTGTCTTCTGAGGACAGGTTAAGTAGATTAGGCCTACAATCATTGGAATATGGAACAGTGAGAGGTGACATTATTGAAACATACAAGGTTCATGTAGGACTCGACGGTGTGGATGCCAAAAGGCTGCTTCCCTTTGTGGGAGAATCTAGGACCAAAGGACATAATCTCAGAATAGAGGGTTGCACATTTAAGGCATAGATGAGAGGAATTTCTTCTCTCAGAAAGTAATGAAGCTACAGAATTCTTAAACACATAAGGCTGTTGACGCTATATCACTCAGTATATTCAATGTTGTTGCAGACAGGGATTTAACTCTCCAGTTGTTGGAGTCATACCCGGCACATAAAAAGATGGTTGTGACTGTTGGATGTCAGTCATCTCAGCTCCAGGACATCTCTGTAAGAGTTCCTCAGGGTAATGTCCTCGGCCAAACCACCTTCAGCTGCTTCACCAATGACCTTCCCTCCATCATCATGTCAGAAGTGGGAATGTTTGCCAATGATTGTAAAATGTTCAGCACTACTCACATCTCCTCAGATACTAAAGCAGTCCATGTTCACATGCAACATTATCTGGAAAGTATCCAGGCTTGGGCTGAGAAGTGACAAGTGGCAAGTAACAATCAGGTGACGCAAATTCTAGGCTATGACCAACACCAATAAGAAATAATCTAGCCAATATCCCTTGACATTCAAAGTTGTTACCATCACTGACGCCCCCAGTATCAACACACTAACAGCTATCATTGACCATAAACTCAAATGGACTCAGCACATAATCACAGTGGCTTCAAGAGCAGGCCAGAAGCTAGGAATACTGTGGCGAGTAACTCGTCTCCTGATTCTTCAAAGTGTGTCTTCCATCTTCAAGGCACAAGTCAGGAGCGTGATGTAATACTCCCAATTGCCTGGACGGGTGCAGCTCCAACAACACTCAAGAAACTTGGCACCATCCAAAACAAAGCAGCCGGCTTGATTGGCACTACATCCATAAGCATAAATTCCCTCCATCACCGACGCTCAGTAGCAGCAGTGTGTACTGTCTACAAGATGCACTGCAGAAATTTACCAAAGATCCTCAGACAGCATGTTCCAAACCCACGACCACTAGAAGGACAAGGGCTGCAGATACGTGGCAATACCACCACCTTCAAGTTCCCATCCAAGTCACTCACCATCCTGACATGAAATTATATTGCCATTCTTCCACAGTTGGGGGGTCAAAATCCTGGAATTTCCTTATTAATGGCATTGTGGGTTAACCCACAGCAGGTGGACTGTAGAAGTTTAAGGAAGCAGCTCACCACCACCTTCTCAAAGACAATTAGGGATGGGCAATAAATACTGACCAGCCAGCAACACCCACATCCCACAAATGAAGCACAAAAATTATGAAGAGTATCAAGGGTATAGGGAAAGGCAGGAAAATAGCATCACGGATTATCAGTTCAACTATGATCCCATTGAATGACATAGTGAATGCAATAGGCCAAGTGGCCTATTTCTGTTTGTACGTCTCATGGCTTTATAGTCTAATGCCTTGAACTTGAAACCACCTGTGAGTGTAAACTGTTTTTGGAGGATCATATATAAGCTGTGCTCGATTGGATCAGTGCATTGCGACAAGGGGAAGAGGAAAATCAGAGCCTTCTGATCCAAAGTGAAGAGAGCTGTGTTCGGAATCCTGAAATTACAATCATGCAGAAGTAAAGCAATAATGTGTTTGTTGTCTCATTATGAGCATGGAAAACAAGCTGAAAGGTCTGTTTAAAACCGCTTTCACCTCAGAAGACAATGACTTTTTAGTATTTCTCCTTTTTTTTTCAATGCACAGTAGTGTTTAAGGAGCTATTAATCCAGTTGCTGTCTAAATTTCTGCAAACTGCAACTTTTAGTTTGCCTTTGGTCAATACTCTTATCCAAGTATAATATTTCTTTCTAAACTGGTTACGCACTGTTTGGCATTCAATGTCATATATGCTAAGAAGTGAACTGGAATATTTCAGGCAGATCCAACCAGACCAGCAAGATAGTCAATGTTCTGTACCGAAATGTTGATTTTCCTGCACCTTGGATGCTGTCTGACCTGCGCCTTCTTTATTGACTTGAGATCTAAGCAGAGGATTCATGTTATTTTTATAAACCAAAATGTCTGAAGCCCTATAGAGAGTAACATAACCCACATAGTGCTATCAAATGAACATTTACTAAAATGAATGACTTCTATTTTTATGTAGCAATGTTCTCCAACCACAATTACGTTGAAATACTGTAATGTGTGAGAGCATACATCCAATTTGTGCACAGCAATTAGCTTTAACATAATGATCGCATAGATGGTCTATTTTGTGATTTTGTTAACAGATAAATATTGATCAGGATACTAGGAAGACCTTCCCTTCTTTTCTTCAAAATACCACCATGACATTCTTTAAAATCAACCAAGAGATCAGATAGGCTCTCGGTTTGAAATCTCACCTGAAATTTAGATCCTTTTACAATGTATCACCAACATACCACAGAATATGGAGTTGCCCATACAAGATAGATGAGAGGAAATTTCTAGCCTCAGAATAATGAATTTTTGGAATTATTTACTATAGATGATTGTTTAAATTGGGTTATAAGTATATTCAAAGCTGATCTGGACAGATTTTTAATCAGTAATGGAGAAATGGTGCTGAGGGTTATCAAATCGGGCACAAATTCATTGAATGGCAGAGCAAACTCAATGGGCTGAATGGTCTGTAATTGTTGCCATGTCCTATTGTCTTATGGTCGAGTTTAAAAATTCACCAAAGTGTCAACCTTTTACAGATGTTGGTTTATTCACCTGTTCCAGCATCTACATGATGAGTTCCATGATCTGTGTTTCTGTGGAGCCAACACATTCACAATAAGTTAGTACAGTGTTTAAAATCAAGAACAAAGTAAGTTCATGCAAGGGATATGTGTGACCGTCAGCACTGATATGTATTTTATCTCTAGCACCTTTTCTCAGTCTGATGCAGTAATGCTGGTTATCTCCTGTAACGTAAGAGCTAGGGGTCAGTAACACATTATTGAAAGATCCAAGAGACAGTTATTACAACTCACCAATTTACGCTGATATGACATTTGCAGACATATACGTATCTAGGCTAATGCTGTTGTATTACCAAGTGTAGCATGTTTCCATCAGCATGTAATGCTTCAACCGGCCGAAGTTGAGAAGCCTGAGATGTGTTTATCCTTGAGTTGTCATATGCTCTGACGTTTGCTGATATCATGAGCATGAGCATAAAGGTATAATATTGTCGTAACTGAGACATAGCACAACACAGCATCATGCAAGTAAATACTAGCTACATTAAAAGCTTTCACACCTCATTTATGTAATGGCATTTAACTGTGCTTTGTTGTCAAGACTAGACAGATGGGTGTGGGAAATGCAGAAATAGCCTTTGACACATCTAACACTATTCTGGAATTCATTAAACAAGAGTGAAAGAGGCTTACGTGACATACTGTGCATGTCTCCATTAAAGTACTGGCTAGGTTGACTTAAAAGAACATGGGTAACTTGCATTAATAAAGCACTTTTTACAACCTCAGAATATCAGAAACAACTTTACAGCCAATGAATTTACTGTTAGAAATTTGATCACAATTGTATCATGGAATATAAGGTAGTTAATGTTCAAACAGCAAGTTCACAGAGACAGAAATGAGGTAGATAAGCAGATTCTTTTTTTAGAAATGCTGGTTGAGGAACAAATATTGATCAGAACCCTGGAGACATTGCCATCAGCGCTCTATTTGCTTTTTGCTCCTTTTGCCCTATAGTCAATGGTGTAAAAATCATTTTCCAATTCCCTTCAATTCTCTGAGTCCTGTCGAACTTAAAGCATTAACTGTATTCCTTTAGCCATAGGTGCTGCCAGATATGATTAGATTCTCCAGCACTTTCAGTTTTTCTTTCAGTACTTTTGTTCCATTCGTCTGGAAAAGAATCTGGCTTACACAGATAGAACTGACAGAACAGATAACCGTGACCCAAACGTGGGAGGGGAGAAATATTTCTTTGCCTAGTTGAGGTTGCCAAAGTAAATAGGAGCAAAGTGGCGGTGGTTTTAAATGCTGTTTTGGGAAACTTAATGAATTTTCATCAATGTCAGGTTAAAAGAAACTATTGAAGAGAGAAGATGCTGGAATTGTGGCAAGTGTTCTTTATATGCACATGCCTGCTTCTTTGGTACAATTGTGTATTGTTGCCATTATCAACTTTTTCTTCACTTCACCTACGAAATACTGTGTGTAGGCGAAATGAAGGAACATGCATTGGTTTATGATCAATTTTTCAACCCTTGGAGGAAAATGCTTTACCTGACAGAAAAAGAATTGAGCATTACATTTTTGGACATTGTTCTCGTACATTGATAGTTTTACTCATTAATTGATTAAGCCTTGCCCAATGACTCTAACTGACATAGCAACTCTTTGCACAAGTGGCCAGCCCCATCCTCCGTATCTGGCTGCTTTTCGTCTAATTCTTTCCTCATTGTTAGAATCCGCTGCAAATCGTGGTTTCCAGGAACACGGCAGGCAGCAAAATGTTTGGAGCACATGGTTAAGCTGCGCTGCTGAATTTTTTCTAACATACTCAAGCAATGAAATTGTTTACTCAGGTCAACAGTGATGTGTTCATCTACACCTCAATGGAGATGTATAGCCACACAATAACCCTTCGCAGCTCTTGGCTGTGGTTCATACTTTTAAAAATTGTTTTTCTTGACCTGAGCATGTCACAAAATACTTTGTTGCCAAAGAGTACTTTCTAAGTGTAGTAACTGTTATATTGCAGAAAGTGTGGAAACCAGTTTCCACACAACAAACACCCAAAAACATCACTGACTTAAATATGGGTAGGTGTTGGCCTGGCAGTGTTGTTACTAGACTATTAATCCAGGAAACCCAGTTAATGCTCTGGGGAACTGGGTTCAAATCCCACCATGGCAGATGGTGGAATTTGAATTTAATTTTTATTTAAAGCCTGGAATTAAAAATCTACTGATCACCATGAAATCATTGCCAATTGTCGGGAAAAACCCATCTGGTTTACTAATACCCTTCTGGGCAAAAAATCTACCACCCTCACCTAATCTGGCCTACAAGTGACTCCAGTACCACAGTAATGTGCTTGACTCTCAATTGTTGGCTGAAATGACCGAGCATGCCACTCTGTTGTACAAATCGTTAAAAAGTCTCAAAGAAATGAAACCAGATGGATCAGCTGGCATCGAGCTAGGCATGGAAAAGACAATGGCAGAAACAGCTCTGTCGACCATGTAAAGTGCTCTTCACTAACATCTGGCAGTTAGTGCCAAAGTTCAAAGAGCTGTCTCGCAGACTACTGAAACAATAGCCTGACATAGTCACATTCACAGAATCATACGTTACAGACAATGACCCAGACACCACCATCACCATCTCTGGATATGTCCTGTCCCACCAGCAGGACAGACCGAGCACAGGAGGTGGCACAGTGGTATACAGTCAAGAGGTTGTTGCTGTGGGAGCCCCCAACATTGACTCTGGGCCCCATGAAGTCTCAAGGCTTCAGGTTAAACATAGGCAAGGAAACCTCCTATTGATTACCACATACCACTCTCCCTCAGCTGATGAATCTGCACTCCTCCATGTTGAGACACACTTGGAGGAAGCACCGAGGATGGCAAGGGCACAAAATGTACTCTGGGTGGGGGATTTCAATGTCCACCATCAAGAATATTTCAGCAGCAGTACTACTGATCGAGCTGGTCAGGTCCTAAAGGACACAGCTGTAAGACTGGGTCTGTTCCAGATAGTGAGGGAACCAACAAGAGGGAAAAACATTCTTAACCCCATCCTTACTAATCTGCCAGCTGCAGTTATATCTGTCCATGACAGTATTGGGAAGAGTGACCATTGTGTGGAGATTAAACCCCGCCTTCACGTTGACAATAACTTCCATCATGTTGTGTGGCACTATCACTGTGCTAAATGGGATAGACTTCGCACAGATCTAGCAACTTAAGACTGGGCATCCATAAGGTGCTGTGGGCCATCAGCAGCAACAGATTTATACTCCAGCACAATCTGTAACCTCATGGCCCAGTATGTCCTCTGCTCAACCATAATTGTCAAGTCAGGAGATCAACCCTGGTTCAATGGAGAGTGCAGGAGAGCATGCCAGGAGCAGCACCAGGCATACTTGAAGATGAGGTAGCAACCTGACTAGCTGCACGCCAAACAGTGAAAGCAGCAAGTGAAAGACAGAGCTAAGTGATCCCACAACCAACAGATCAGATCTAAGCTCTGCAGTCCTGCCACATCCAGTTGTGAATGGTGGTGGACAATTAAACAACTCACCAGAGGAGGAAGCGCCACAAATATCCCCATCCTCAATGATGGATGAGCTCAGCCCATCAGTGGAAAAAGATAAGGTTGAAGCATTCGCAGCAATCTTCAGCCAGAAATGCCGAGTGGATGATGCATCTCAGCCTCCTCCAATGGTCCCCACCGTTACAGATACCAGTCTTCAGCCAATTCAATTCTTGCCACGTGATATCAGGAAACAGTCAGACACTGGATACTGCAAAGGTTACAGGCCCTGACAACAATCCAGCAATAGTACTGAAGACTTGTGCTCCAAAACCTGCCGCTCCCCTAGCCAAGCTGTTCCAGTGCAGTTACAACACTGGCTACTACCCGGCAATGTGGAAAATTGCCCAAGTATGTTCTGTACATAAAAAGCAGGACAAATCCGACCCGGCCAATTGCTGTCCCATCAGTCTACTCTCGATCATCAGTAAAGTGATGGAAGGTGTCAGTAACAGTGCTATCAAGCAGCACCTGCTCAGCAATAACCAGCTCAGTGACACCCAGTGGTTCTGCCAAGGCCACTCAGCTCCTGATCTCATTACAGCCTTGGTTCAAACATGGGCAAAACAGCTGAATTCCAGAGGTGAGCTGAGAGTGACAGGCCTTATTATCAAGACTGCATTCAACCAAGTGTGGCATCAAGGAACCCAGCAAAACGGGAATCAATGGGTATCGGGGGCAAACTCTCTGGTGGCTAGAACATAGAACATAGAGCATAGAACATAGAACAATACAGCACAGAACAGCCCCTTCGGCCCTCGATGTTGCACCGACCTGTGAACTAATCCAAGCCCCTCCCCCTACACTATCCCATCATCATCCATATGCTTATCCAAGGACTGTTTAAATGCCCCTAATGTGGCTGAGTTAACTACATTGGCAGGCAGGGCCTTCCATACCCTTACCACTCTCTGAGTAAAGAACCTGTCGCTGACATCTGTCTTAAATCTATCACCCCTCAATTTGTAGCTATGCCCCCTTGTACAAGCTGAAGTCATCATCCTCGGAAAAAGACTCTCACTGTCCACCCTATCTAATCCTCTGATCATTGGAGTCATACCTGACGCATAGGAAGATGGCCGTGGATGTGGGAGGTCAACCATCTCAGCTCCAGGGCATCTCTGTAGGAGTTCCTCAAGGTAGTGGCCTTGGCCCAACCATCTTCAGTTACTTCATCAATGGCCTTCTCTCAATCAAAGGTCAGTAGTGGGGATACTCGCTAATGATCAGACAATGTTCAGCACCATTTGTGACTCCTCAGACACTGACGCAGTCCATGTTCATGTGCAACAAGTTCTGGACAATATCCAGGCTGGGGCTGACAAGTGGCAAGTGACATTCACGCCACAGAAATGCCAAGCTATGACTATCAGGAGTAAGTGTCAAACTAACGACCATCCCTTGATGTTCAATGGTGTTACCATCACTGAATCCCCCGTTATCAACATCCTGGGTGTTATCATTGACCAGAAACTCAACTGGACTCACCACATTAACACAGTGGCTACAAGAACAGGCCAGAAGCTAGAAATACTGTGGTGAGTAACTCACCTTCTGACTCCTCAAAACCTGTCCACCATCTACAAGGCACAAGTCAGGACTGTGATGGAATACTCTCCACTTGCGTGGATGAGTGCAGCCCCAACAACACTCATGAAGCTTGACATCAGCCAGGACAAAGCAGCCCATTTGCTTGGTACTATATCCACAAGCATTCACTCCCTCCAACATCAACACTCAGTAGCTGCAGTCTGTACTATCAACAAGACGCGCTACAGAAACTCGCCAAAGATCCTCAGACAGCACCTTCCAAACCCATGACCCCTTCCATCTAGAAGCACACAGGTAGCAAGATCTATGGGAAGAGATAATAGGAACTGCAGATGCTGGACAATCTGAGATAACAAAGTGTAGAACACAGCAAGCCAAGCAGCATCGTAGGAACAGGAAAGCTGATGTTTCGGGCTTGGACCCTTCTTCAGATATATGGGAATGACCATCTTCCAGTTCCACTCCAAGCCACTCACCATCCTGAGTTGGAAATATATTGCCGTTCCTTCACTGTTGCTGGATCAGAATCCAGGAATTCCCTCCCTCAGGGCATTGTGGGTCAATCCACAGCAGGTGGACTGCAGTGGTTGAAGAAGGCAGCTCACCACCACCTTTTCATTGGAGAAAAGGAGGAGGAGAAGGGACCTAATTGAGGTATCCAAGATAATGAGAGGCATAGATAGAGTCGATAGCCAGAGGCTATTTCCCAGGGCAGAAAAGGCTAACACGAGGGGTCATAGTTTTAAGCTGGTTGGAGGAAAGTATAGAGGCGATGTCAAAGGTGGGTCCTTTACACAGAGAGTTGTGAGAGCATGGAATGCGTTGCCAGCAGCAGTTGTGGAAGCAAGGTCATTGGGGACATTTAAGAGACTGCTGGACATGCATATGGTCACAGAAATTTGAGGGTGCATACATGAGGATCAATGGTCTGCACAACATCGTGGGCTGAAGGGCCTGTTCTGTGCTGTACTGTTCTATGTTCTATGTTCTATGTTTGTCATGGGCAACTAGGGACAGGCAAGAAACACTGACCCAGCCAGCAGCACCCACATCCCACAAAATGAATTTTAAAAGTCCCCTAGATTCATATATTTTAGATAAAGTAAGCAAATATGCTCATATCCAAACTGCTTCATTTCACTGGCTTCATTTCAATCTGTCATCCATAAAAATCAGGAGCATATGCAGGATGGCATATCATCGGATTCCTCAGCATTGAAGCAGGCCATTCGGCCCAGAGGGTGTACACTGACACTCTGAAGAGGATCCCACACCAGCGCACCCTGCCTGCCCTATCCCTCTAACACTGCACTTTCCTAGGATGGCAGCAGAGTAAGCAACACCAGGCATAGATCCACTGCTCGTCAGTTTCTTTTCGTTTCCTTTCTCTTTCCTGTTTTTGCCTCTTGCTGCAGTTTTTCTCCCCCCCCCCCCATCCACCCCTCAACTTTTAAATTCTTAAAGTACCTCACCTGGAGGGGTTGGAGAATGGAGTCCGAGACCAGACAAACATGGAATGCTAGTCACAGCCAGAGCCCAGAGTGGGGAACACGTCGATCGCAGACCGAGCTGGGAGCTGTGCTGTACCTGGAGCAGGGAGCAGGACGAGCACAGGCAGGCCGGGATAAAAGTCTTAGATGGAGACAAGAGTGCAGAGACATTGTGGCCTCATGTTCTGAACCCCGGTGGGCATGAACTCAGTGAAAAAGGGTAAAAATTTGAGTACTTTAAAGAGACATTTTATTCTCATTCTAGACTTTTTAAACTCTATATTCCCATGCGAATCCTCTCTTTAACTGTTCCAATTCTGTAACGACACTTAAAGCATCTGTTCCTGGGTATCCTCTACCTACAATGGTGCCAAGAGGTGACATTTCAAACTTTTCACTGCACTCATTCAAGTGCTTGTGACAATAAAGGCTATTCTGCTCTATAAAGGCTATTCTATTCTTCAGATCCCTGGGCACAGTGGACAATTTAGCATAGTGAATCTACCTAACCTGTAATCTTTGGGCTGCGGGTGGAGCACCTGGAGGAAATCCACACAGACAAGATGAGAATGTACAAATTCTACAAAGGCAGTTGCCCCCAAGGGTGAAATTGAAGCCACGTCACTGGTGCTGTGAGGCAGCAGTCCTAACCACTGAGCCACCGTGCCAGATAATATATATATACTAAAGCATAATTTTGTACTACCGTCCTTTGGTCAGTTTAGCACTTAACTGGGTATGTGCCAGGAAACAGGAATTGCTGGAAAATCTTTGCCGGTCTGGCAACATTTGTGGAGAGAAATCAAACATAGCATTTCAGATCTCATGACCCTTCTAAACAAGTCCTTCAGAAATAGCCCTTTCTATTGGAAAATAGCTCAGGCAAACAATTTTTATGAATTGAAAGGTTAAAGATGTTCCAAGGAGTGCTTGGGTGTACTTAGAACATCCTTGCAAGATAGAACTTCAATGCATTTATAACATTTGCAGTGGCACAGGCAATATTGCTGAAACTGGTTACCTTGTCTCTTGACCAGTGAGTGCCAAATTCTGTGATGGCAATTTCAGGCTGGGCAAGTGGGGGCATAAGAATTTAGGCCTGTACTCATAACTGGCAGCATACAGTCTTTTTGAATGGAAGCTAGTAAAGTATGAAGAGATTTGTCAGACTTCTTTTTCTCCTCCAGAACCTACAAATAGAAATATTGACTCTGGAACATTGTCCTTTCATATCGGTTCTGCTAAAACCAAACCTGACAATCGTAGATAAAACTGCAGTACAGATTTATGTATTGTTAAATAAACCCCTAAGAGTTCCCTTAATTTACCTTTCCCAATGAGAAGCAGTTAGTTACTAAGAGATTAGCAATAACAACAACAACGTATCTTTCACTACAGAAAGGAATGGACTTCCCCAGCAACATATATTTTGTGGAAGTTATCAGGAACTGCTCAACCTTCTTATTTAGACAATTGGAAGGAATTTTCACTTCTAAAATGTTCAATTCATTAGTGACCTTTAAACATAGTTTCTGGGTTTGAAAACTGGTTGATGTATCATTGAAAAGTCCAATAGAGTAACTCTCACATCTAAACCAACCATCTGAAGTCATTGTTCACTTCATACTTTCAACTGTCTAGTGCACCACCTTCCACCCCAGTTGAAAAACCTACACCATCTTCATTCGTTGATTGTGCCATTCTTACCTATCATTCAAGCAGCTTTTTTTCACTCCATTTCCAGTACTTTTATAATGAATACACTAAATTTTTCAATGAAAGGAAAAAAAAACAATTACTTTTAATGCCTCAGTGACATTTTTCTGGAGTTCCTTAAAGTAATCGCCAGTAAATTGCTACATTATTCCTGGAGACTGCAGGACATCCCCGAAGAGTTAGCAAGCCTACTCTGTTTGAGGCTCTAGTGTACAATGTGTTTGTAGACTGCTGGCTCAGAATGGGTCCTTTTGATCCATTGTCTTCTAACCACGGGTCAATTGTAGTAAAAACTCAATGGCCCACTAACGTGCTTTAGGGAAGGAAGTCTGTTGCCCTTACCTGAGCTGTCCTACATGTGATTCCAGATCGTCAGCAGTGTGGTTGACTCTTAACTACAAGGGAATAGACCCCTTCGGTCTAACCCATCAACTGGGTATCCTAAATTGATTAGTCCCACTTGCCAGCATTTAGAATATATCCCTCTAACCCTTCCTATTCATCCAGATGCCTTTTAAATGTTGCAATTGTACTAGCCTCCACCACTTCCTCCAGCAGCTTGTTTCAAACATGCGCCACCCTCTGCGTGTAAAAGCTGCTCCTCAAGTCCTTTTTAAATCTTTCCCCTCTCACCTTAAAGCTTTACCCTGTAGTTTTGAACTCCCTTACCCTGGGAAAAAAGACCTTGACTGCTCACCATATCCTACCCCTCACGATTTTATAAACCTGTATAAGGTCACCTCTCAGCCTCTCTCACTCTAGGGAAAGTAGCCCTACCCTATCCATCCTCTCCCTGTAGCTCAAACCCTTCAAACCTGGCAAAATCCTTGTAAATGTTTTCTGAACCCTTTCAAGTTTAACAACATCTTTTGTATAGCAGGTAGACCTGAATTGAATGCAGTATTCTAAAAGTGACCAAACCAATGTTCTGTACAGCTGAAACATGTTCTGACCAATGAAGGAAAGCATGACAAACACCTTCTTCAATACTCTTCCTGTGACTCCACTTTCAAGGAAATATGCACCTGCACCTCCCGGTCTCTTTGTTTGGGAATACAGGACCTTAAGTATATAAGTCCTGCCCTGATTTGCCTTACCAAAATGTAGTGTGTCATGTTTATCTAAATTAGGCTCCAGCTGCCACTCTTGGACCCATTGGCCATCTGATCAAGGCCCCATTTTCCTCTGAGAAAGCTTTCTTCACAGTCCCATTACACGACCAATTTTGGTGTATCTGCAAGCTTACTAACCATTCCTCCTTTATTCACATCCAAATCCAAAAACAGTGGTCCTACCAACCACCCAGACTAAAGAGCACTTAGGGAAGGGCAACAAACGCCAGCCGAGTTAATGATGCCCAAATCCCATAAATGATTTTTTACCAATAGTTATTTGGGTCAACTCTGAGAAAGATACTCCAGGTTTTCCATGTTAAATCAACTTCTAATATTCCAGAAAGCCTGTTGGTGAAGGCTCGAACTGTATGCAATCTTTCTACAATTGAATATTTTTAGAGAGCTATATGTAACAAGTAAACTTAATAAATATGTTTTCACTAATAGAAATGCAAATACATCAATGACTTATATCCATCACGTGCACACATTTATTTAAAAATTAACACGTAATGAACAAACTTACGACATATTAAATGGTTTAACTTTACTATGCCCTCTAGCTTCAAAAAGTTGCATTCAAAAAGAATGGGCAGCACAGTGGCTCAGTGGTCAGCACAGCTACATCGCAACACCAGGAACCCGGGTTTGATTCCACCCTCAGGCGACTATCGCTGTGGAGTTTGTCTGTGTGTATTTCATCCCATAGTCCAAAGATGTGCGCTCTAGGTGGGTTGGTTGTGCTAAATTGCCCATAGTGTCCAGGGATGTGTAGATTAGATGGCTTACAGGGTTTGGGTGCGATGCCCGAGGATTGGTGTGGACTTGTTGGGCTGTAGGGCCTGTTTCCACACTGTAGGGATTCTAGGAGTCAACAATGATCATTTGACTTGAGCTCCCTGTAAGCAAATCTTTAAGCTGGTGGCCTAGTGTTATAATCCAGAAATTCAGCTCATACTCTGGGAACCTGGGTTTGACTCCCACCATGGCAGATTGTGAATTTGCATTCAATATTTATAATTTAAAAGAATATGGAATTAAGAATCCACTGATGACTGTGAAACCAATTAACAGAAAGCCTATCAACCTCACGAATGCCCTTCAGAAAATCTACCACATGTGACTCCAGGTCTACGGTAATGTAGTTCACTCTCAACTGTCCTCTGGAACAGTCTAGCAAGCCATTCAGTTCAAGGGTAGCTGGCAATGGGTAATAAATGCCAGCTAGCTAGCGACACCCACATCCCCAGTGAATAGGTTTTAAAAAGATAGGGAGCATAGAACGCAGGAAAAACCCTGTAGGAATCAAATTGACCAAAGACACAATTTGCGCAATTGAATTCCGTTTTGAACACCTCAGGAAGGATTTAATGAAAGGTTGGCCAGATTTTTAATGCATAGCCGGGTAGTTGATAGCTAGGGGATCATAGGTCCTGTTCCTGTGCCCAAGTTATGTCTGTCTTGTGCTGTTATTTTTAAAAGTAAATGCCCCATTTGGTGTGGAGTTTTGCTCAGACCCTCCAACAGGCAGAAGGCATCTGCCTAATGCCAACACTAAATGTAGGCAGCTGTCAGCATGGGCACTACCATCGTCTTACCAATTAGAGCAGACAATTCCTCAATGCAGGAACAAGGCTGAAACTAATCATTCAAAGGCAAGGGTGGCTATTACAATCATGCTAGCTCTGGTTGGACTCTCAGGTTGGATTTTGGAGGAACTCCAAAGAGGTTCTCTTGATCCTTCCAGAAAACCCAAACAAGGGCAAGGCAAATGTGAAAATGTCAATTCTGCATGGACAGGCACATTAGCAAGTTCCTTAAGAAAAAAATGACAGGTTATAAATTGCCAGTAGCTATGTATCCTGCATCCACCTACTGCCATAACCCCCCCCCCACCCCCCCCCCGCCATCATTTCTTTGAAAGAGTGTCCTCAGTGTGTTGGAATCTTGAGTTGGAATCCAGGACCACAGTTTTTAATTTCTGCCCACATTGAGTTCTAACTCTACCATCCTTCAAACTCAAGTCCATTATTTCCTTTTCTCTCTCCACAGGTGAGGTCAGACAGGCTAAGTGTGTCAAGCATTTTCTGTTTTGACTTCAAGAATGATATATTGACCTTGAAAGTGCGTGCATTGCAGATCCACCACATTGATACCAGCTCCAACTCCACAGCACATTGAATAAATGTGGCTTATATTGTCCTGAAGTTAGGAAGATTAGGGTGAATTATTTGAAGTATTTAAAATCAAAAAGTTATTCAACAGGGTAGATACAGAGAAGAGAATTCCATAAGTGAGGCAATCCAGGATAAAGGAGGCAAAATTAAAATCAGAGCTCATGAAATTAGACAAGGGATAATGAAAGTTTTCTATTGGCTCCTTCAAAAATTATGAGCTACTGGGTTGAATGACATTTTCTGAACTGGGATCAACAGTGTTGTTGTGATAAAGGCATCAAAGGACGTAGATTTAATGCACATGAACGAATGTACAAATCTTGATCTAATAAAATTATAGAGCAGGCTCAAGCATATGAATTAACTATATCTGTTCCTATGTAACAGCATTGTAATCTATTCCAGAATGCATTTTGTTTGTATTTTTGGCTGTATGGATCTAATATCAAAAAGGCAAGATAATATCAATGTTCTGTATAAAGCCTGTTGTACCAAGGTATGCTCATAAATGCCTTTGACAGCAACTGTGTGTACAGAATAGATACAAAAGTGGAAGGCCATTCGAATTCAAACTATTATTATAGCCGATGCAAAGAATCAAAATTTATTATTATTGCTATTGAAAACTTGGGTTCTGAGAAGATATGAGCTATGTTTGATAAAAGTCGTAAGTCATTTTGAACACTGAGGTCAACCAGCATTTCGAAGAATTCATGTTGTTTTAGCCAAGTGACTGGCAAATCGTCTGGGGTGATAAATGCTAAGGTGTTACTGAATTAAAAACCGAAAGAAGTGCGGATAGTGTAAATCAGGAACAAAAACAAAGTTGCTGGAAAAGGTCAGCAGGTCTGGCAGCATCTGTATCGAAAAAACTCAGAGCTAATGCTTCAGGCCGGTGACCGTTCCTCAGAACTCGTTACTTCTGACTTTCTTCCTCCCCCAAACACATCCCAAACCCAGCCCAGCTAGTCCCCGCCTCCGTAACCATTCCTCCCACCTCAAGCCCCACCTTTATCTCCTACCCACTAACCTCATCCCACCTCCTTGACCTGTCCGTCCTTCCTGGATTGACCTATCCCCTCCTTAACTCCCCAACTACACTCACCTTTACTGCCTCTAACCCCGCCTCTTTGACTTGTCTGTCTTCTCTCACCCTATCTTTTCCTCTATCCATCTTCTATTTGCCTCCCCCTGTCTCGCTATTTATTTCAGAATCCCCTTCCTGAAGCCCATTTCTGAAGAAGGTTCTCGATCCAAAACGTCAAACTTTCTGCTCCCCCAATGCTGCTTGGCCTGCTGTGTTCATCCAGCTTCACACCGTGTTATCTCAGATTCTCTAGCATCGGCAGTTCCTACAATCTCTGTAACAATTTAACCCCGCTGCTAAATCTCTTCTAAGGATGCCTACCTTAAAGAAGTTACCCTCCTCCCTCCAAAAAAGCCTCAGTTCATCCCTCTCCCCCTGCAACCCTCTTGTACTTTCTTCAGCTCTGAAACTGCTCAGCCACGTCCGAAAGTAAACCAGGTACTACAGCCACATTTCCTTTCTGAGTACCTGCCGACAGAACCGGATAATCCCAAATGGACTAAAGTCTACATTTAAACCTTCCAAATTTTTCCCCAACTGCGACGACCACTACAATCAGCACATTGATCTCTTACAGAATTGCCTCTTGCTGCGACTTCTGAAATACACACTCACTGCAACGCGCCGGCGTCTCCAAATACTACAATCAAGCCTCCCCCAAGCTCAGAGCCTCCCTCTCCCAGTCCTGTAAAGGACTGCTCCTGTTTTTTATCCTTCGCAAGATCCACAACCTGAACTCTCAATGTTACTCAGCTTTATTAGATACTAAAAACCGAAAGTACTTTAAACTCACTGGTGCTTGCCACCGTACCCAGAACCTTCCCCACCATGCGACTGATGCCATCAGCCATGTGGCCACCTTCGGAGCAGCAACATTTTCCACAGATGACCTCACATCCGCTGTCACCTGGTACGCCACTCCCGGTACAACCGACACCATCAACACCGCTGCTGATGCTGCAGCCTCCGTTTCCGAGGCCGACGCAGACATCGAGAACGCTGCTGCCGCCAACACAAGCATCGGGGACACCGCTTCCACCAACACACTCGATTTGCTGGCCGATGTCGCTCCGCCCACCGGCGATGTCACTTCACCCACTGCCGACGTCGCTCCGCCCACCGCCTTCACAGCCAGCATCTGTAGACAAGACAATAACACCCAGCCCTGCCGAGTCTTCACCATCCCCTCAGACCTCCGCCTTACTAAGGACGAATGGTCAGTCCTCAATAAAGGACTCACCCTTGTCCCCCTCCACCGACACATCGATGAATATAGCCCTCGTTTGGAGATTGAGCCGTTTCTCCGCCACGTCCGCCTCCAAGCTTATTTCTTTAACCGTGAGCCTAACTCACCCTCTACTGACCCCTTCTCCTGTGCCCAATGCACCCCCTCCTCCTGGACACCACCCCCAGGCCTCCTATCCTCCCTTGACCTCTTCATCTCTAATTGTCATCGAGACATCGATCACCTCAACCTCTCCACCCCTCTTACCCATGCTAACCTCTTCCCTGCAGAATGTGCAGCACTTCGCTCACTCCGTTCCAATCCCAAGCTCACCATAAAACCGACGGACAAGGGAGGCGCAGTTGTAGTATGGCGCACTGACCTCTACATCACTGAGGCCAGATGCCAACTCTCCGACACCTCCCACTACTGCCCCCTTGACCATGACCCCACCCCAGAGCACCAAACCATCATCTCCCAAACCATCCAAAACCTCATCACCTCAGGTAACCTCCCACACACAGCCTCCAACCTCATCGTTCCCCAACCTTGCACCGCCCGCTTCCATCTCCTTCCCAAAATCCACAAACCCGCCTGCCCTGGTTGACCCATTGTCTCTGCCTGCTCCTGCCCCACCGAACTCATCTCCACCTATCTCGATTCCACTTTCTCCCCACTTAGTCCAGGAAATCCCTACCTACGTCCGTGACACCACTCACGCTCTCCACCTCCTCCAGAACATCCAATTCCCTGGCCCCCAACACCTCATTTTTACTCTGGACGTCCAGTCCCTATACACCTGCACTCCCCATGTAGATGGCCTAAAGGCCCTCTGCTTCTTCCTGTCCCACAGGCATGACCAGTCCCCCTCCAACAACACTCTCATCTGCTTATCCAAACTCGTCCTCACCCTCAGCAACTTCTCCTTTAATTCCTCCCACTTTCTACAGAAAAAGGGGGTGTCCATGCATACCCGCATGGGCCCAAGCTATGCCTGCCTCTTTGTAGGTTACGTGGAACAATCCCTCTTTCGCACCTACACTGGCCCTAAACCCCACCTCTTCCTCCGTTACATTGATGACTGAATTGGAGCTGCCTTGAGCTCCCACGAGGAGCTCAAACAGTCCATCCACTTCACTAACACCTCCCACCCCAACCTTAAGTTTACCTGGACCATTTCTGACCCCTCTCTCTCCTTCCTGGACCTCTCTGTCTCCATCTCTGGCATCCACCCAGAAACCAATATCCATTTTAAGCCTACCGACTCCAACAATTACCTCAAATATTCCTCCTCTCACCCGCCTTTCTATAAAAAGGCCATCTCCTATTCCCAATTCCTTCACCTCCGCTGCATCTACTCCCAGGATGAGGCATTCCACTCCCAAACATCCCAGATGTCCTCTTTTTTCCAAGGGCTGCAACTTCCCCTCCACCGTGATCGAAAATGCCGTTAACCATGTCTCCTGCATTTCCCCCAACTCATCCCTCACACCCACTATTCGCAATAATAACCAAAACAGAATCCCCCTCGTCCTCACACACCACCCCACCAACCTCCAGATCCAACGCATCATCCTTCGACATATCTGCCATCTGCAATCTGACCCCAATACCAAATACATTTTTCCTCCCCACCCTTATGTGCTTTCCAGAGGGATCGCTCTCTCCATGGCTCCCTTGTCCACTCCACATTCCCCTCCAGCCCCATCACCGCCGGTACTTTTCCCTGCAACCAAAGCAAGAGCTACACCTGCCCCTCTACCTCCCCCCTCACCCCCATTCCAGGCCCTAAGACGACTTTCCACATCAAACAGATGTTCACCTGCACATCTGTTAATGTGATATACTGTATCCGCTGTTCCCCTTGTGGCCTCCTCTACAGTGGGGAAACCAAGCGGAGGCTTGGGGACCGCTTTGAGGAACTTCAACACTCAGTTCACAACAAACAACTACACCTCCCAGTCACGAACCATTTCAACACCCACCCCCACCCCACCGACTCCTCGGACGACACGTCCATCCGGGGCCTCCTGCATTGCCACAATGATGCCACCCGAAAGATGCAGGAACAGCATCTCATATTTTGATACCCTTGGTCTGCAGGGTTCCCAAGCAATGTAGACTTCACAAGCTATAAAATCTCCCCTCCCCCACTGCATCCCAAAACCAGCCCAGCTAGTCCCCGCCTCCGTAACCATTCCTCCCACCTCAAGCCCCATCCCCCATCTCCTACCCATTAGCCCCATCCCGCCTCCTTGACCTGTCCATCCTCCCTGGACTGACCTATCCCACCCCGTGTAACTCCCCACCTACATTCACCTTTATTGGCTCTAACCCCACCCCTTTGACTAGTCTGTCTCCTCTCACCCTATCTTCTCCTTTATCCACCTTCTATCCATGCCCCTCTCCCCGTCTCCCCATTTATTTAGAAATCCCCTTCCCCTCCCCCATTTCTGAAGAAGGGTCTCAGCCCGAAATGTCAAGCTTTCCTGCTCCTCTGATGCTGCTTGGCCTGCTGTGTTCATCTAGCTTCACACCGTGTTATCTCGGGTTTTCCAGCAACTTCTGTTTTTATTGCTAAGGTGTTTGTTGATTTGAGTTTTATGACCCAGAGAGAGAAAGAGAGAGGCAGGTTGGAGGGAGGAGGGCAGAAGCAGATTCATGTAGGTGGAAGAAGCTTCAACAACAGAGCTGGTGTTGTTAGCACATTCCATGCAGTCAGTACTAAGGACAAGTTCGAAGAAGAAAGACCCAGAAGTAGAAAACAGTGGAGATGTTGGAGAGAAAGATATTGTACAATGCTGTTAAAGACATGTATTTAGGATATCCACGCTAACTAGCATGGGACCTGAGTTTGCAGCTTGTTTTAAGAACCACAGGGAGAGACATAAACTGAGGAAAATAATTGAGGGAATGCACAAAGATTTGCTGAAAGGAAACCAATTAGTCATGTTAGTTGAGCGAGAAGCTTTAGCATGGAGATAGGGGTGAATCTAACCTGAGAGTTGAATGTCTTGCCAGGTAGTACTGGGGATAAAAATGATGAATCTCTCTTTCTGATAGTTAAAAGAAAGAAAAAGAAATATAAAATGTGTGGTCTATCCTGTCCATCTGCTCTCCCACCTACGCACTCTTCCCACCTCAAGCCCCACCCCCACCGCATACCTACCAGCCTCATCCTGCTCCCTTGACCTGACAGTCTTCCCTGGACTGACCTATCACCACACTAACTCTCCACCTACACTCACCTTTACTGGCTCCATCCCTGCCTATTTGACCTGTCTGTCTCCTCTCCACCTATCTGCTCCTTTATCCATCTTCCATCCACCTCCCCCTCTCTATTTATTTCAGAATCCCTTTCCCCTCCCACATTTCTGAAGAAAGGGCCAGGCCCAAATGTCAGCTTTCCTACTCCTCTGGTGCTGCTTGGCCTGCTGTGTTCATCCAGCTTGTCATTCTCAGATTCTCCAGCATCAGCAATTCCACTATCTCTGTGATCTATTAAGCTAGGTTTCACTCTGTGATCCAACTTGACCAGCTGGCCATCTTAGCATTGCCTCTTCAAGTGCACTTGCATTGATAATCAAAAAAGCAAAAAATTTAGCTTTCTGTGCTTTTCACATTCAATTTTAGGCAAGGATAAAGCATTGATTCCAAATGATGTTCTGCATTGTTTATAACTGACCAAATCTAAATTAACAACTCTACATAAATGAGGCTATTGTTTCAGTGCCAAGTTTCTGCGGTTGCACTCTGAGCAAGTAGCAGAGCCAAGTTTTATGAATGATGCAGGTCAAAGGCTCACATCAGCAGGGGTTGTGAGCCAAAGCCAAATAAAGGATCTTGCCCAGGAATCTGGGTGGGAGGAAGCATGATGTGGCAAGATATAACGCTTGGGTTTGCTACTGTGCATTAAAGGATCCTTGTTGCCTTTGTACTGTTCTAGCATCCGATCTGGTCTATATGACAGGGCTGGTAAAATCATCGTCTTCCAGGAAATTCAAACAGTTGCTCTTCTAGTTAACAGGAGAAATCATGAAGACAAACATGTCAACTGAAAATAATAATATGAACTGTGGGTCAGTTGGTAGCGCACTCACTTCAATCAGTATGGCTCTGAATTGAAGGCCTGTGTGAGCACAGAGTCTAGGATTGACATGATGGTAGAGTATTGTGGGGCACTACATTTTCTGAGATGTCCTCTTTTGTATGCGGAACAAAAATGAGGCCCTTTCTGCCCGCTTTGATGCATGTAAAGTATACAAAAATGTGACTTTGATGAAGGGTTGGAGAGCTGGTTTCCTGAGATCAAATTAATTGCCATGTTTATTCCATTAACACACTTCAAAATGTATTTCATTGCCTATTAAAATGTCAGTTGGTCAAAAGCAGCACTATATAAACTCAAGGCATTCTTTCTATTAAAATCTAGACAGTCACAAGTTCCAACATGAAACTTAGCTGTTACTTAGTGACTGGAGCTCACCACTCGCTCCTTTGGGCTTCCATTGTGGGCACCAGGCACCAACATCTCAGGGCACATTTCACAGGCAGCAAACACACAGACCCCACCATCCATGGGGATTGGCATTAGAAACCTACTAGCCTCACTGGGTCCCAATGGGACATCTCCTATCGCCCCGGTACAATTCTTTGGAAAGCTGCTGCCAGGGCACTTTGCATGCAGGCACAGGATCCCGGCTCATCGATTTGACCAGGCAGAATCTCAGACCAATCAATTCAAATCCTGGCTCTAGGCTCACTCAATCTCATTTCTGCAACATCAGGAAACAATGCCACCAATGGCTGTGATGAATAAGCAATTTATTATGGCCTGTAAGATTCACACTGAGTGCTAAAGTAGTAATCACCTTCCAAGCTTAGAGTGCCTGCCTTCAGGGGAGGCGATGGCCTAGTGGTAATATCACTGGACTGTTAATCCAGAGACCCAGATAATGTTTGGGGGACCCGGGTTCAAATCACACCATGGCAGACGGTGGAATTTCAATTGACTGAAAATATCTGGAATTAAGAATCTAATGATGACGATAAATACATTGTCGATTGTCAGGAAAACCCCATCTGGTTCATTAATGTCCTTTAGGGAAGGAAACTGCCATCCTTACCTGGCCTATATGTGATTCCAGACCCACAGCAATGTGGTTGACTCCAATGAGGGACGGGCAATAAATGCTGCTTCGCCACCAACACACTCATCCCGTGAATGAATAAAGAAAAACAAAATAAGGAGCAGGAGCTGTTTCACACCCTAGGCCATTGAACCTCACAGAACACTAAGGATAAGTCAACCCTGTGCGCTCAGTATTGCAGTGGTGGTTGGACACATATTCACAAACAAAGCTGACGAAGAACAGTGAATATGTTTACGAATGCAAGAACGTATTTACGATGAAGTGTTACCCATTCTGCTTTATGTGCCTTTAGGAGGTCTCCTTTCTTGTGCCCTCAAAACGTTGCAGTGCAGTCCAGGGTCTGTTGTTTCTCCATGGCCCAGACACATTAGGTGTGCACTGCCCAGAGGCAGGTGCACTACAATTGGATACATGAGGAGATAGATATTATCACTCAAGAATGTGTACATGACATCAGGTGAATATTGAATTTGAAAAATTCAATGATTTGATTCCTTTCTTCAAATATACATTGTTTCATTTGCCTGCTGTGTTCATCCAGCTCTACACCTTATTATCTCTCATTGTTTCATTTGAATGTGTTTTCATGTATTTAGACATTGTACAAATGATTTCCCATTTAATATGAGATAATGAAATGTGAGGCTGGATGAACACAGCAGGCCCAGCCTGATGAAGGGTCTAGGCCCGAAACGTCAGCTTTTGTGCTCCCGAGATGCTGCTGGGCCTGCTGTGTTCATCCAGTCTCACATTTTCATTATCTTGGATTCTGCAGCATCTGCAGTTCCCATTATCACTGATCCCATTTAATATGCACGCTTTTATCTGGAACTGAAATGAAAACTGAATCTCACAGATTTTAAAGGTGATGAATTTATTGGTAATTTTAATTATGCTGGTAGGTTTCAGAGATTTTTTGTGGGGTTGGAGGAGGGAGTGAATGCAATAGCACATCATTGTATTCCTTATTGCTTATTCAGGTTGAGGCATTTTTCTTCAACATGTGGTGAATACTTAAACCGAAACAAAAGGAGACAAATGTCAAAAGAATAAATAGATATCCATTGAAAATGATACAGTTATAAGATTACCTTGGAAGAGAAAAAGTGTTAAAATCAGATAAATCAATAAGCTTTTACAATGCAAACTTTTACAGGAGCTTTGAGAGGTACAATAGGTTGAATCCTAACCACGAGAATGGGTAGATTGGACTGAGGATTTCAGTTCACTACAAACCCCATGAGATTTGCTTTCAGCACATACAGGATTTCTTACAATAACAAAGATATGTCAGATATTAATGCTTTTAGGAAGAGGAAATTCCTCGTGACATAATGGCATACTTACTTTAATCTGGATAAACATTGATAGAGCACCGCGTGTCACACCAATCTTCAACCTACCCATGAATTTAATGAGTTCATTTTTTCACTCCTACAGAATAAGGGTAACTTACTGAAAGTGTATGAATCAGATAGTTTTCAAACATTTTCGTTATGATGATGTAGCTTTGACACATGGGTTTGGATAACAGGTTGAGAGTGAAATGCAAATTAAGATATTTTTCTGTGTTTTTTTATTGCACATGTGCAAATAACCAAATAAAGGCCATTGCCCTTTCAGTTTGACATGTTGAACAAAGTCCAAACTTGCTGACACACATATGTTGTAATGTGGACTAATGAAACAATCTTTACTTTACACTGTGTCCTGTGTTATTTTGTATTTCTGTAAATTCTTCCCATTATGAATGAGCGGGTGAATGATTTATTGTCACATATTTGTAGGGTGATGCAGCAAAAAGTGTTCTGTCGCCATGTTGAGGTAAAAAGAATATAAAGGAAGTATGTAAATAGAGTACATTTTCATCAACCAGGGTTCCAAACACAGTTCCAGGTCTTCTGCAAGGTTCCCGCTCTGGGCCTGTCACAGCCAGGAGCCCCTGCTCTGGGCCTGCCACAGCTAGGAGCCTCCGCTCTGGGCCTGCCACAGCCAGAAGCCTCCACTCTAGACTTGCCACAGCTAGGATCCCTCGCTCTGGGCCTGCCACAGTTAGGATCCCTCGCTCTGGGCCTGCCACAGCTAGGAGCCTCCGCTCTGGGCCTGCCACAGCTAGGATCCCTCGCTCTGGGCCTGTCACAGCTAGGAACCTCCACTCTGGGCCTGCCACAGCCAGAAGCCTCCACCCTGGACTTGCCACAGCTAGGATCCCTCGTTCTGGACCTGCCACAGCCTGGAGCCTCTCCTCTGGGCCTACCACAGCCAGGTGTCGCTGCTCTGGCATCATTGCAGCCAACACCCAACCACCATTCCAGGAGCCCACGCTTCAGCCTAGGAGTCACTGTCGACATCCCTCGGCATCGCTGCAATGTCAGGGACATGAAGAAAAGGAAAAGCAAATAAAAAGGGAGACAGCAAAAAGATTACACTTCTGAAGTAGGGTCTAAGCCCGAAACATCAGCTTTCCTGCTCCTCTGATGCTGCTTGGCTTGCTGTGCTCATCCAGCTCTATACCTTGTTACTTCTGAAGTGGACAAGCTCAGTCTGAACACTACCTACTGTGTAGCACTGCCTTTTTGTGGGAGTGAAACATTACTTTAATTATTTATTACATTCAGTATGACATTCAAGGTAGGATGAGAAAGCGACCACGTGAACCCACAATTTTGGCCACATACAGCATTAATGTGGTTTTGTGCATCAAATTGGTTGGTGTCAGCTCTAACTCAATTGGTAGCACTCTGAACCATAGAGTATGGACTCAAGTCCCACTCTGTGACTTGTAACACATGAAAACCAAGGCTGACACTTCAAGCGCAATACTAAGGGAGCACTGCATTGATGGACATGTGGTTTTTCAGATGTAACTTTAAAACAAAACCTTCACCTGCTCCACCAGGAAGATGTAAAATATGTCATTTTACTATTTAAAAGAAGAGAGTTTTCCCAGGGGCATAATTAGTGATGTCAACATCCCATAAACAAGTAAAAAAATTGTCCCTCAATCAGCATCATTCAGAAAAACAGATTATGCATTTCTCATCGCATTGTTAACCACGTTCATAATATTAAAAAGTACTGGCAGACCACTGATGTGAGGCTGTGAGGCAACCACAGAAGAAGCGATTGTGCTAATCAACATCACCACGGAACACTCTCTGTACGGCTGTATCAGCTCAAACAAATGGGACATTTCTCCATTCACTGACTGCATATGAGGAATGTCTGCACCCAAACTAATGAGCTTGCTGCTGGACCTCGAACAGAACGCAGACAAAATAGTAGAAAGGTAAACAGCAATTGAGGAAGTTTGAGCTCAGAGTTCATCAAGGCCCAGTGTCCACATGAATCATCCAGTTGGCTGGCTGCGGATCCGATACAACTTCCTGAGATATTTGAGATAACAAGGTGCAGAGCTGGATGAACACAGCAGGCCAAGCAGCATCAGAGGAGCAAGAAAGCTGACGTTTCTCCAGCATCTGCAGTTCCTACTATTCCTGATATATTTTTCTGCTCTCACCACACCAGGCTCATTAAAGGACTAGAAACAACACAGCCAGTCAGGCAGTATCCATGGAGAAAAAGCAAGCTAACATTTCATCTCAAGATGACTCTTCATCAGAGCTGAAGTGAAGTGTGGCGGGGGCAACATTTATGCAATAGTGTTGGGGTGTGCAAAACTTGGGGTTGGAATGCTGGTCGAGGAAAAGTGATCAGAATGTGAGAATGGCAGAACAATGGTGTATCTAACTGCCAGACTGGAAAGGACAGACCGTCATACTGTGCTGCGGGGGCAGAGGAGACAGGACACAGTGACAGCGAATGTAACAAATAAACCTAAAAGAAAGGGAAGAAATGGGAGTTGGTTCACAATTTGAAGGTGTTGAGCTCAATAGTAAGTCCAGAAGGCAATAAAGTGCCTCGCCTGAAGATGAGATGTTGTTCCTCCAGTTTGTGCTGTGATTCTTTGGAGCACTGCAGCATACCGAGGACAGATATGTGGGCGTGTGAGCAGTCTCTGTGTTAAAACGACCAGTTACAGGAAGGCCGGGGTCATGCTTATGCACAGACTGGTCACCCAGTCTGCGTTTGGTTTCTCCAATGTAGAGTAGGCCACATTGGGTGCAGCGAATACAGTACACGAGATTGGAGGAACCACAGGTGAAATGTCAGTTCACCTGGAAAGACTGGTTGGGAAGCAGTGAGAACGTGAAAGGGCAGGTGTTGTACCTTTGGTGTCTACTCTAATAGGAGAAACCAAATGCAGTATGGGTGACTCCTTCACGGAACACCTCTGGTCCATGCTCAAGCATGACCCCAACCTTCCCATAGCCAGTCATTACAACACAGCATCTCGTTTGCTTGCCTACTTTTCTGTCCTTGGCATGCTGTGATGCTCCAGCGAATCACAGCGCAAACTGGAAGAGCTGCATCGCTTCTTTGCCCTGGGCACTTTACAACCTTCTTGGCTCAATATTGAGTTCAACACCCTCAAACTGTGAACATATTCCTTCCAAGATAACAAGGTGTAGAGCTGGATGAACACAACAGGCCAAGCAGCATCAGAGGAGAAGGAAGGTTATTCCAGATATTTATTGAATTCCAATTTCACCATCTGCAGTGGCAGGATTCGAACCTGGGTCTCCAGGAACACACTCTGGGTCTCTGGATTAACAATCCTGAGACAATACCACTAGGCCATGATGCTGCCTGGTCTGCTGTGTTCATCCAGGTCTTCACCTTGTTATCTCAGATTCTCCAGCATCTGCAGTTCCTACTATCTCTGAGCCTATTCCTTCCCTTTCTTTTAGCTTTGCTTGTTACATTCTCTGTCACCCTCTCTCCCGTCCTCCCCCACTCCAATGTGACTATCTGTTCTTCAAGTCTGGTAATTAGACACACCATTGTTCTACCATTCCCACATTCTGTTCACTTAATCTGAACTGTCAACATCTTTTCTCCGCCAACACTCTACATTCGGCCTACTCCTCCCATTCTGTAAAGGCTGCCCCTCCACATTTCACTTCAGCTCTGATGAGGAGTCATCTAGAGTTGAAATATTAGCTTGCTTTCTCTTCATTGATAATGCCTGACCCTATGCCTTTGTGATCTCCAGCATTTTTTGTTTTTGCGGTAATTTGCTTCCTCATCAAAGAACTATCCTCACACAGTTATCGCCACATATATCTTCACCATCAACATACATAGTGCCGGGCAGAATGAGAAATAATCAAACAGATTTACTGCCATTCGAGGTTATATTTTGAAATGAAACACAAAGTCTAATATCTCAGCTAATTTATTAAAATGTTATCTCTGCAGCCCATTGTGTTGTTTGCGACTTCTCAATGTGTTGCTCGTACACTCAGGCATGTTCTGCCTGAAACAAAAACAGAAATTGCTGGAGAAACTCAATGGGTCCGGCAGCATTTGTGGAGCGAAAGCAGAGTTAATGTTTCAGAAATCTCTTCTTCAGAAGGGTCACAGGACTTAAAGTGTTAACTTTGCTTTCTCTCCACAAATGCTGCCAGATTCGGGGAGTTTCACCAGCAATTATTGTTTTTCTTTCAGATCTTCAGTATCTGCAATTCTTTGTTTTATTTTGGTGCTGTGCCTTTGGGCAGGAGCATGGATCATGACCTGCTGATGCTTCACTCTGAAATGTTCTCTTGAAAGGATTTTGTCAGTGTTACTTTCCACTCTCCAGAAACAGGCCCTTTGACCCAACAAATACACACCGAGCCACAGAGCATCCCAGACCTATTCTCCTGTAACCACGTAATCTACACATCCCTGAGCACTATGGGCAATTTGGCATAGCCAATCCACCTAACCTGCACATCTTTGGACTGTGGGAGGAAATTGGAGCAAATCCGCACAGATACGGGAGAACATGCAAACTCAACACAGACAGTCGCCCGAGGGTGGAATTGAACCTGGGTCCTTGGTGCTATGAAGCAGCAGTGCTAGCCACTATTCTGAACCGCAACTGACCAAACCATCCCCTTAAATGAATAAGGAGCAGAAGTAGGTCATTCAGCCCATCAAGTCTGCTGCACCATTCAACATAATCGTGGCTGAACTTCCATCTCAACATCACACTCCTGCTCTTTACCCTTACTGTCTGATACTTGGTGGTTCCAGAAATCCAATTATAGTCTGTGAATTGTTCTCCACAGCTTACTATAATCGGGAATGCCAATGGTTCCCCACTCTCTGGGTGAAAATTTTCTCCCCATCTCTGTCCAAAATGGTCTGCTGCATGTCCTGAGACTGTGACTTTGAAAGATTTGTTCATTTTGCCTCCAATTTCCACCCCTCTATAATTTTTGCATCATGTATTTCCAACATTTCCCTTACTTTCCTCGACCTCCTTTCCATTTTGGGAATAAACTGTCCACTACCATTCATTACAAAGCCAGGGATTCCCATAGCTACCTTCACTACAGCCCTTCACATCCCATGTCCTGTGAGGATTCTATCCCATTCTCCCAGTTTGCATCGGGGGAACCTGATTGAGGTCTACAAAATCATGAGAGGTATAGACAGGGTGGCTAGGAAAAATCTTTTTCCCAGAGTTCCCAGGACTCAGTTACTAGGGATCATGATTTCAAGGTGAGAGGGGAAAGTTTTAAGGGAGATATGGGTGGAAAGTTCTTTATGCAGAGGGTGGTGGGTGTCTAGAACGGTTTGGCAGCGGAGGTAGTAGTGGCAGGCATGATGACGTCACTTAAGACATATCTAGACAGATACTTGAATGAGCAGGGAGCAGAGGGATTCGGATCCTTGGAGAATTGGTGACAGGTTTAGATAGAGGATCTGGATCAGCGCAGGCTTGGAGGGCCAAAGGGCCTGTTCCTATGCTGTAATTGTATTTGTTCTTTGTTCTTATCTGTTCGGATGATGTCACCTTCCAAAACAGCGCTGTTGGCATGGCTTACTTCTCCCATCACCAATGGTTACCCACCCATTGTGGTTGACAGGGCCCTCAACCGTATCTGACCTATCACCTGTGCTTCCACCCTTACCTTCCCATCATTCATAAGAGCGTGATCGGGTCCCCTCGTTCTCACTTTTCATCCCTCCCCATTCAAAGAATCATTTTCCACCATTTCAGACAACACCTGCCGAACACCACTTCTAAATACATCTTCTCCGCACTCTCCCTTCTGCATTTTCTAGGGCTCGTTCCCTCCGAGACGCACTGGTTTATTCATTGACCACTAACACCAACCCCCTTCCCACAGCACCTTCCCATGTAACCGCAGAAAGTGCCACACCTGCCCCTTCACCTCCTCCCTGCTCACTATCCAAGGACCTAAACTGTCTTTCCAGGTGAAGCAACATTTCACTTGTACCTCCTCCAATCTTGAGTGTTGTATTCACTGCACCCAATTTGGCCTACTCGACATTGGAGAAACTGAGTGGCCACTGTGTGGAAAGCCTCCAGTCTGTGCACAAACATGATGCGAACCTTCCTGTAGCTGATCATTTTAACACAGTGTCCTGCTGACATGCTCATGCATCTCATCTTCTGACTAGGCACTTTATAGCCTTCTGGACTAATGTTGAGCTCAACACTTTCATATTGTTAACAAACTGCTATTCTTTCCCTCTCTTTTAGCTTTTCTTGTTATTTTGTCTGTCACCATGTCCTCTCTCGCCTCTCCCCACTGCAGTGGGATTGTCTGTTCTTTCCAATCTGGAAACACCATTGTTCTGTCATTCTCACCTTCTGATCACTTAGTCTGATCTATCAACATCTTTTTCCCCCCAATATTCAATACTTCACCACCATTTCCCAATCATAAACATAAATGTTGCTCCGGACCCTTTCCGCTTCACTTCTGATGAAGAGTCATCCAGACTCGAAATGTTAGCTTGCCATCTCTGTGGAAGCTACCTGACCCATTGTGATTTGTTGTTTTCAGTGATGAAGGAGGAGTTTGGTTACACTTGCCTTTATTGCTCAATGCATTGAGTATAAGAGATCATAGAATCCCTACACTGTGGAAACAGGTCCTTCAGCCCAACACGTCAACACCAAACCCTCGGAGCATCCCACCCAGACCCATCACTCTGTAACCCACCTAATCTACACATCCCTGAACACTACAGGCAATTTAGCATGGCCAATCTACCTAGTCTGCTCATCTTCGGACAGTGGGAGGAAATCCACACAGACACAGGGAGAACGTACAAACTCCACACAGATGGTTGGCTGAAGGTGGATTTGAACCTGTGTCCCTGACACTGTGAGGCAGCAGTACTAACCATTGAGCTGACCAACGCGTGACATAATAGACTGTAAATTTGCATAAAGTTATGGTTCCTACCTTGCAGTGGTTGGAAAAAGAGCCAGGTGGATCTGATTGAGTATGAGGTCCCTGATTGGGATTGTTAACCTGGGCATATAAGGGAGCCCTGGCTAACTGATGCAAACAGGTGACTCTGAGACACTCCTTATTCGAGGGACTGGCTTTTACAAAGTTCATCAGAGCCCGTGTGCTGTCCATGTATAAATAAAGGGTGGCTTCTTGTTGGGATACCGCCCCCTAGGTCTTATTTCACATTTGCATATTCCTCTAACATGAAAAATTAGGCATTTTCATATCGAGGAAATTCATTACATCATTACACGTTCAGGTGGAGGGAATTAAAATTCCCACTATTACATCAGCTTAGTCGAATTTATTCATTTATCAAAACAACGAGTCCTCATGGGAGCAACATGTTCTTGAATTTTAGTGCAAATCAGTCTTCATCCTCAGAACCAGCCAATGATTTGGACTCTTTTGACAGTGTTATTGATTTTTTTCAGAAATTCAGAAAGCTGATTGACCTGCCAGGTTCAGGAGCATGTGAATTCAATGCAGTCCAGGCATGACTCTCATCAGATAAAAACCGAAACTGCTCTGAGGAAGGATCACCAGGCCTGAAACATTCACTTTCACTTGTCTTCGCAGATGTTGTGAGATCTGCTGAGCTTTTCCAGCAACATCTGTTTTTGTTTAGGACTCTTATCAGTACCACCTCAGTTGGGAAAAAGAGAAATTATGATGCATGTAGCCTTAAAGCTACACAAATGTTAAAAAGTCCACTGTCATTGTGCCAGATAAAGAGATCTTCTCAAACTTTTAACTGATGGATTAAGCACAATTGCCTGCAAACATTTCCATTCTCTTTGGTTTATAAAATCCATGTTCCCAATTCTATATGACTGCTATGTTTCAGATCTGTGTTATATCCAGCATCGTTGTGGCAGTTCACGCATTACAGCATATTGTCTGATTATTCGCACTCTATTGTTATAGATCTGCCCGTATGACAATATATAGTTTGAACAACCAATAGTAACTGTCAATGGAAAATCTGAGCATTGGCAACAGATGGTATGGACACAGTAATACATCGGAGTAAACCTGGCAGTTAGAAAAGAAAAGCTATACAAAAGCCAGGTTCGGCCACATCTGGAGTATTGTGTCCAGTTCTGGCCACCTCATTACAGGAAGGATGTGGAAGCATTGGAAAAGGTGTAGAGGAAATTTATCAGGATGTTGCCTGGAATGGAGGGAAGGTCTTACGAGGAAAGGTTGAGAGAACTAAAGCTTTTCTCGTTAGAATGACGAAGGATGAGAGGTGACTTGATAGAGGTGCAAAAATGATCAGAGATATAGAGTAGACAGCCAGAAACTTTTTTCCTAGGGTGGAGGTAGCTTTTATGAGGGGACATAATTTTAAAGTGAAAGGAGGTAGATATTGGGGAGACGTTCTTTACTCAGAGAGTGGTACGGGCGTGGAAAGCATTGCCAGAGAGGGTAGTGGAGTTGGCCTCATTAGGGGCATTTAAGCAGCTATTAGACAGGCATATGGATGATAATGTAAGGTAGGGGTGGAGGTTAGATAGACCTTAGGTTTCAGGTGAAATTTCGGCACAACATCGTGGGCAGAAGGGCCTGTACTGTGCTGTACTGTTCTATGTTCTATGTTCTAAAAGGCTTCCATTCTAACAGTTAAAAGGTGTTCCATGACCTTTCCTTTACTGGATTGTATACGATGTAGTTCTGAACAAATCCATGTCATTTTACTTTGTTAAATGACAAGTGGGAGATCAAGGGGAAGATCCAACGGACATGTTGTAAACTAAATCCCAATAAATGCACAAGGGCACGAAAAGAGACAAGGTTACCATTCTAATGATTAGATGATATCGATTTAAAACTTGTCAAATTTTTCAAGATATGAACATTTTGTTATGCTTCCCTCTTTACTGACCTCTCTGTTGGGAAGGTGCAGTTGAAGTTGGTTCAATAAGGTCTGATTCCTCCGAGTCCGTACATCTGTTTGTCCTACTTTGAAAATGCAATCAGTGAACAGTGTGATAGAATGATGGCACGAAGCTGGGGTTGAACTTGCTTTTGCATTTTGCTTGAGAAATTAAAGACTGAAGAAAGTGGTGAGGCATTTTTGGAAACACTGAAGCTATTTTTTTTTTCAGTTTTAGTAATAGCAATCTAAAATTAATTTATTCAGTATTTTACCATTTATACAATGTAATCACTCATTTATTCTGTCATCCAGGATGGCAGCAGGGTGCGACAACATTAAGCAATTTTCACTGTATACCTCGGGACAAGAGATGATATTAAATAAATCTTTAAAAACTTCTAAGTCTAAGAAAAACTTGAACATTTAGAAAGACTGTTGTCCGCACATGTCATGTTCATATCACTGTAGTCAGAACAGTATTTAATTGAAAAAAATGACACAGAAGACATACTGAGTCAATGGGCAATTCTGCCCTAATAACAAAGACTGGTAACCATGAATGAAAGTTATATATTCAGCTGAAAGCAAATAAAATAAGAGGTGAGGATAAACGATATGCCTTCCTCACCATGATGTGTCAGATGCTTTTGACATGATGTCCAACCAGTGTTGCCTTTGAGACCTCATTACTGTGCAATATTCTGAGATTAATGAGATTCCGGACTCACTTTGCATCATGACGAAGAGCGAAATTGCATTGAGGGTTGCATTATGTGAAACAAAGCAGTTTCCAAGTGAGACCATTGCAGATTATTTTCTCAAATTTAAGACAGCCTCTTGGCCTTTTGGGTGTGGTACACATTTATAAATCAACCCTATAGAGATGCTAAGATAATAAAATGTGAGGCTGGATGAACACAGCAGGCCAAGCAGCATCTCAGGAGCACAAAAGCTGATGTTTCGGGCCTAGACCCTTCATCAGGCCCGAAACATCAGCTTTTGTGCTCCTGAGATGCTGCTTGGCCTGCTGTGTTGACCCAGCCTCACATTTTATTATCTTGGAATTCTCCAGCATCTGCAGTTCCCATTATCTCTGATACTATTTTAACCCCCCTACAGAGATGCTTGTAGGAAAGCTAAAGGACAACAGAATCCAGGAAAGCTTTTGAGCAGATAGAACAACTAATGTGAAGAAGGCTTCTCAGGAGACCACAGCCATTGGCAATGGCAGACAGTGATAACTGAAACTTATTTTTCTGAATTGACAGACATCCACCAGATTTCAGTGAGATCCAGACCAGATTAGATGGCAGCAAGGTTAAGATAGTCAGAATTAGATATTTAGATGCCGTTGTTGCCACAATAGCTATCAACGATTCAAATGCTTTAATTCTGGAGTTTTGCCTGAGGGACGGTTAGCTCTATTGAGAAAACATACGGGATTAGAGGAAGTAGTATTGCTCCAGGTTATAGTAAAGCTCCAGTTCAAGTCAGGTCAACATTGTGGTTGGTCAAAAACTCGTTCAGAAATCTGGAAATCCATAAATGCACACAACTTACATTCTTCATGCAGATGTAGCAATGTCTGTTATCTCATAAGGACAGGATAAGCAGTTACATTTCTTAAGGTAAGACTAATGTGCAACTGACTGAACCAACTACAGTATTCCCATCATTCCCAAAGTTCATCCGTTTATTTATTGTAGGAAGTAGAAGGAGGGAACAAAGTTTCTCTGACGAGCAGCAATTATGAAAATTCAGTTAAACTGAGTCAGGTATTTACAATAGGCATGGCAAGAGTACGTCAGATATTAAGGAACATCTTTCAAGATTTCCTTTGTCGATTGGCTCACTTTTAGCCACTGCATTATCTTTTAAATTACTTTACATACACAAATGATATTTCAGTGTCTCCCAGAATTAGTGAAGAAACTTGCAAGGCTATGCTGCTCAGTCATGTGTTAGTTTCTGACATGAATGCCTGGACTAAAGAGTATGATGATGAGAAAGTTCAGGAATAATTCAGAAGTATGAATGAATTGAGTACGAATCAAGGCTGTCACTTGTGGGTTTGTGTCATTATTATTCCTACATGGTTAGTGAGAGCTCGTTGGAAGAACCTCATTGAGAGTACATAAGGAACATTCGCATGAAATCAGACCAAGTAGCTATTTTTGGCTCTAAAAGATATGGCAGAGTTTGTGAAAAGCTGTTTCAAAATGTGCAATGAGCCAAACAAGGTTTATTTGACACTGCCAAAGGAACTCTATGAATTAGAATCCCTACAGTGGGGAAACAGGCCCTTCAGCCCAACAAGTCTGCACTGACCCTCAGAGCATCCCACCCAGACCCATCCCCCTATAGCCCACGCAGACAGCCACCTGAGGGTGGAATTGAACCAGGGTCCCTGGTGCTGTGAGGCAGAGAATAAATGATTGTTTCACCTGTATTAAAGTGAAACCTGGAACTCACAACTAGTTCGTCATTTGACAAGTGCTGAACAACTAACCACTGAGCCATCATACCACCCCTGAGCCACTATGCCACCCTATGAGGAGATCTTTTCAGAAGTACTTGCCAAATGACAAACTAGGTTGTGAGTTCCAGGTTTCACTTTAATACAGGTGAAACAATCATTTATTCTCTGTTACCCCACAGTCTACAACAGCTTGCTCACCATAATGAGTGTTTGAACACACTCTTACGCCAAGGTTTGGTTTGCTTAAGAATTACTCCACTGGCAAATAGAAAAGTATGACAAAGTAGAGATGTGTCTTGGTACACTTGGAGCCATGATAAACCAGGCATAAAACTTTGAGAATAAACTGTGAAAGCTGGAAATCTGAGGGAAACTGAGAAAATCCTGGAGGAATTTGGGAAAACATCTGTGTAGAGAGTGAAAAAGATTTAATATTTTAAGTCCAATATGAGTCATCTTCGGAAGATGTTTAAAGTAAATTACATTGACTGTAGAAAGACATCTCTAAAGCTGGAAATATCAAGAGGAAATCATGATGGATTAACCCTTTGGCACTTCTAGCACAGGATGATTGCAAATGCCTCTACACTGTCTTTTGAACTGATGTGCTAGTCTACTAGTATTGTGGAGTATGTTATTAATGGAGCCTCAACCTTAAATTAGTTATACAGTTGTCTACAGCTATTCATGACTGGATATTCAGTAAAATGTTGAACTGATCTGTATTTGATTATGTGATGCAAATTGTTTTTGATTAGCTAAGCCTCAGTGTGGTCTCAGAGAAATGTTAACAAACTGTACAACATGTTGGAAGCTGGAGCTGGAAACACGGAACAATCTGAATAAAACCTGTTGCACATATATAAACTGATGCCATCTCTGCATAGAGATGCATATGGCACATACAATATCTAAAGATCAGTTCACACATGTGTATTTTAAAACTTTGCTTTAACATCCATAAATGTTCCATAATAGTTCAACATAACAACTGATTCGAGTTAGACCTCAAATACTTGGTAAGATGCAGTTTGGAAGATGAAGGTGAGTTGCTGATTGGAAGTTATTCTAAACGTTAATAAATCTATTCATTGTTTATTCAGTGAACCCAAGAGCTAGTGGAATATATGAGCACAAAGCTGTTCTGAATTTCTCACTGAAGAAAGAAATAAGGTGACACGTCGTAGCAATGATGATTGAGAATGATTTAAAATATAAACAGTACAGGGATAATTAAAAAACATGACAGTGAGTTTTGCTTCTAAAATGAAATGAAGATCATATTGAGTCTCAGCTATGTTTTTTTCCCTCCTACCATATGAACTCATAAATGCAGCTAAAATAAATTTTGCCAGCTTTAATGCTGCATATTCACTGGTATACAGAACATAGCCGGTAATTTTTTTGAAGAGTTCGCACAAGGACAAATTTGACCTCCTGTAACTGAAGGAGGTCACATTGGAGGAAGTTGCCCAGTGCGGCTCAAGGGAAGAAAACATCTGTTGAAAATTGTGCAATCAAGTTTTAAAAATTGGAGGAGATGCAAACCCTCTGGTATTTGGGAACTGTAGTAAAACATTGGAAAGAAGCCAAGAATCTCCTATATAAATCACACTTCTGTGAAAGCATCTTTACTGAACAGAGTTTCATTTCCTATGCATTACGTTTGGCAAAAGTAGGCTGCTTTTCACTGTACCTAAGGGATGTAGGATATAATTTGTTATTCTTCAAGAAATAAAACTGCAAGCATTCCTGCCTTGCTGAAGAAATAATGCACAGTCAAATGTCTAAAACTAACATTATTATTGTTCCAGAGCATCTGTGGCATTTTGATCTTCATCGACTCATTACTTACTTTCCTCCGTGATAATAAAGAAATAAGTAAGTAAATGACGGTCACCAGTCCAAAAATGACCAGGACTTGGCTCCATTGTAACAATGAATTTTATTTATTTGTGTTGGAAGGTCGTCCCTGGGAACACTATCAAGCAGCACAGTTACCTATAATGTGATTTTGATAGACTATTAAACTTAAGAGAGTTTCCAATTGCTGTTTGTGTTGCAAGTGGAACTAATAAGTATACTCGTAACACACTAGCACCCAATTGATCTGAGGCATAACATCTTAAAAGTGCTTGTGACTTTTAAAATTCCATAATATGTCATTGAAACTTCTCCACAGAATTACTTCAGTGCAGTCATAATGTCTCTACCCCTCAAGCAGAAGGTTTAAGTCCCTCCTGCCCTGGAAGTGGAAAGCAGTAAGGTGACGTATAGTGGCAGCGTCCAAGCATGTTGGCTAAAATAACTAAAGCCTCTCAACGTGTGGACTGTATGACCTGTAAGTAACACTTTTGTCAAGGAATTGGTAACAAACACAGAAATTACCTCCTGTATGTCATCATCAAGGAAACTTAGCTGCTGAAAGCTTCTTCTAAACAAGAAGTGTCACTCTCAAAACATTAACTCTGGTTTCTCTCCACCGGTGCTGCCAGACCTGCTGAGTTTTCCAGCAATTTCTGGTTTTGTTTAAGGTTTCATGTCCACTGAATGTGAGCATTAATATTGGTGTTGAGATAGCTAGAGAATCAGGTATGTGTGTTTACTGAGCTATGATATTATATTCATCTTGCCATAACTTATACATCTTTGCTTGTCATGTGAAGGTCACTTTTAACCTAACATCTTAACTGTGAAACTTGCCACTCACACACAACTCGGCAGAACTTTGAGGAAAGCATTGGCTGAATTCAAAGGGATGTAGACAAGCTGATGGCAGATCTTGGCAGATGCAATTTAATTCAGAGAAGTATAAAGTGTGGTATATTATAGGAACAGGAGTAGGCCATTCAGCCCCTCAAGTATGTTCCACCATTCAGTGAGATCATAGCTGATCTGTGGCATATCTTCTTTTACATGCCCATATCCCTTAATACCTTTGCATTATCTCAGATTTAAAATTAGCACTTTAAAATTGAAATATTTGTGAGAAGAACATGATGGGTAATATAAATTAATGGATGTTTTGTCTTATGATTCCCACAAGTTAGAAATATTGATTAAAAATTCTTGAGCTTTAGCAAGTGCATTTCTTGCTGCTATCTGATTGGCTGGTGAACTGATACATTGTTACTTAGCACATCAACCCAGTCCAACAGTGAAGGTAGGCACCTTGTCATATAGATTCACAATAACCATAATTGTTAACCCTTTGAGTTAACTAACATCCCTTTTTCTTTAAAAAAATGCTTCTACCTCAAAAGATTCAGTCATATAAGGTATGTGGTGTTCGATATTATTTAATGATATTTAGTTCTGCGTTTGGATTTTTGTGTTTGCACTAGTGACATTGGAAAATGCAAAAGGGAATTGTTTTTAACCAACTAATTGGAATTCTTTGGATGTTGAACAAGTGCTGTGCAGAAAGAGGAGTCTGTTGATATATTGTGTTTGGATTTCCAAAAGACATTTGACAAGGTGTGACATCAAAGGATCTTGCAAAAAATAGGAGAACATGCCATTAGGTAAACATATCAACATGGCTATAGGTTTGGCTCACTGGCAGAAAGCAGAGTGAGGTTGGCAACATTTGATGAGTGGTCCGTGCTGAGACCTCAATGTCTTACAATTTCTAACAATTATTTAGATGAGGGGAACAACAGCTCAGTGGCTAAATTTGCAGACTACACAAAGGTAGGTAGGTAAGTATGTTGTGAACAAGATGCAACAAAGGAGGAGACTGATATAGATAGGTTGAGTGAGTGCGAAAATATCTGGCAGATGGTGTACTGTGTCAGAAAATATGAAGTTATTCATTTTGACAGGTAGCAAAAAATTGTACAATACTATTTAAACAGGGAATGACTGCAGAATTCCAAGGTGCAGATGAAACTGCATGTTCTAGTGTTTGAGTCACAAAAAGTTAGTTTGCAGGTACAACCAGTAATTAGAAAAGCAAATGGATTGTTATTCTTTATTGCAATAGCAATTGAACAGAAGAAAATGAGAGACTTTGGGATCCATGGTGAATTGGATTCAAATTTGGCTTTTGGCAGGAGAAAGAGGATTTTGTTTGAAAGTTGAGACAACAAGGTGTAGAAATGGATGAACACAGCAGGCCAAGCAGCATCAGGGGGGCAGGAAAGCTGACGTTTTGGCCCTAGAGCCTCCTTCAGAAACTTGTTTGAAAGTTGTTGTTTTTGACTGGAAGCTTTTGTTCAATGCTGTGCTGCAGGATTCTACACTGGGTCCTTTGCTTGTAGTGTCCATTAATAATTTGTACATGAAAATAGGGGGTTTTATCAGTCAGTTTGTCATTAACACTAAAATTAGCTAAATGGCAAGGAGGAAAACCTTTTTAGACCACAGGAAAATACAGACAGGCTGATGAGATGGGCAAAACAAAGGCAGACGTGGTTTAATTTTGGGAAGTGATGTCTATAGGAGGATTAACAATGCTAGGGAGTACATGATGAATGGTAGAACTCTGCGTAGCACTGAGCTTCAGCAGGCCCTCGGGTGCTCACATACACAGATCCTTGAAGGCAACAAGATATGTTGATAGCGTGAACAATAAATTCTTGCTGAACTGGTGATGCCCGCATCCCTGATTTTTTTTAAATGGTCTCTGCTGAGGTGAGAGAGATAAATCCTCTAGTGGCATTAGTGGCTTGGCCTAGTCTGGTCAACTGAGACCAAGGGGCATCAAGTGTTTTATTCATTCTCTCCATGCTTCCCTCACAAATCTGATTTTCAACCAGCACCCTCACTGTAAACCAATGGCCTGGGAGAGTCATTGTGCTGAGATGAAACATTGCTGCAGACATTTGAGTTGGATTTTTCACTGCATGATGGAGGCCTAAGCCTGTAAAGAACACAACACTTCTTTGTTCTAGGGCTTTCTGAAGCAATGGAAACATCATGGTTTGAAGGAAGGCTGAGTGAATGTCACCAGTCTGTATTCACTCAGGACTGCAGAGCTCTCATAGCTCCGCATTTTGCTTTATCTCCATTCTCTTCGAGTCAACACTATTGCCTCATACAGGAGAGATTTTGAAGGCCATAGTCACATTATGCATCTTTTGATGGTATCAGTGCTAGGGAGGAAACATGAAGATCTTAAATTCTATTTTGCCATCTCTGCGGTTGCATCACACAAGCCAACCTTCCATCCATTGCCTCCGTCTACTTTTCTCTCTGCCTCGGAATCGAGGCAGCCAACACCATCAAAGATTCATTCCAACCTCAGTTCTAATCTCTTCCATCCGGCAAAGGCTCAAAAGTTTAAACACATGGACCAACAGATTTAAGAACAGCCTCTTACCCACTGCTATTAGCCTTCTGAATGGACCTCTTAAATTTTAAATTTAATGTTGATCTCCTTCTTTGTGCACTTTCTCTTCAGCCCTAACATTGTATTCTTCCCACTGTTCTATTGCCCCTACGCACTTTGTATGGTATGAACTGCCTGTACTGCACACAAAGCAAACCTTATCACTGTACCTAAGTACATGTGACAAAAATAAATTAAATCAAAAAAATGCTGTGTTTATATAATTCTCTCTTTCTATGTTTCAATCAGGCATTAGAACTGATCATTCAGTGAATTTCCACGTAGATAATGAAAGTTGAAGGAGCATCAGTACGCATGAGATGTGGTTAAACTTTTTTAAAATGTTGTCTGGGTTTCTGCTGCCATTTCTACTCAGCTTCAGCTTTTAAACAAACACTTTTTTTTCTCTACTATCCAGAAAACGATGTAGCTGATCCTTTCATGTCGTGCCTTTTAGGAAGCTACTGAAATACCATAGAGATTTTTGTTTACAGTTCTGAACTGTGTCTAAGATATCTTTAGCCTCTTGATTCATCATGGGCTAAGCCGTGTGTTTATTGCTGTGGCAGGCATTTCACTTTCACATGATTCACTCAGGTTATTTTCTCTCTCCCTCTCCCCCTTCCACCACCTCTCTCTCTCTTTCTTCCTCCCCCCATCTCTCCCACGCTCCCTCCCACTGTGTCTCTGTGACTAATTTGAGTTATTTTTAAAATTTAACTCGGCATGAAATTTACTCTTAAAAAATCACTTTACACACATACGGAACTGGAGAGGTAAGATTGTACGAGGAATAAGGGATATGAAAGTGAAAGCACACTTACTGAGACAGAGATAATGGGAACTGTAGATGCTGGAGAATCTTAGGATGCTGCTTGGTCTGCTGTGTTCATCCAGCTCTACACTTTGTTATCACTTACTGAGACAGGACAAACTTAAACTCAAGGCATCAATTGACCTGTGGAGAAGTGCTGAGGTTGTGAGTCAATAGATAGACCCAGCCTTGCGTCATGTGAACAGGTGCCCCAGGCACACTGGGTTGCACCATCAGAACAAAGGACAAGATGCAAATACTGTGGAAGACATCATACAAAGAGAAGAAGGTCATCTGCAATCATGCTGTGTCATCCTCACCACTTGTCTTTCGAAAACTTGGTGATAGTACATTCACTTTCTTGATCCATGTTATGAATAACATATTGTAAATAATTGTAGACCCATTACCTCTCCCTGTGCTGCTCCACTGGTTACAGGTTGCCATCCTGACAGTGTCCTTCTTATCCAAAATCTCTTTCTTCTATTAGTTAGCAATCTTCTATCCATAGTAGTGTACCACCCCCAACATCAGGGTTGCTTATTTATATTCGATTTACAGTTCTTCATGAAGTAGCTTATCGTGTATCTTTTGGAAATCCAAATATAGTTATTGATTCCCATTTATCTTTCATGCTTGTTACTTCAAATAATTCTTCTAAATATATTATGACTCTGCATGATTGCTTTGGGCATTTCCAAACACTCTGTTATTACATCATCTTAAGAATCAAAATTCTTTTTCCAAAAATAAAGATGACCTAACTGACCTATAGTTACCTGTTGTTTTGTCTCCTTGCCTTTTTGAATACTGGCATTGCTTTGGCAATTTTCCAGTCCTTTGGGACGTTTCTAAAGATTCCTGGAAGATTACTACAACTGCATCCACTATCTCTGTAGCTAATTCCTTTAATAGAATAGAATGCAATACGATGAGATGATTCGATGAGATAAATATGGAGAAACTGTCTCATTGTCAAACAGTTAAATGACCAGAGGATGTCAATTTAAGGTAAACTGGCAAAATAACCAAAGGTTACATGCAGAAAAACATTTTAATGCAGCAAGTGGTTAGGAATTTAGTTTAGTGTTCATGGGATATGGACATCACTGGCTGGGACACTGCTTATAGTTGTCCTTGAGAAGGTGGAGAGCCGCCTTTTTGAATCAATGCAGTTCACCTCGTGTAGCAACAGAGCCTCTAGGGAGTAAAAGGATTCTGACCCAGAGACAGTGAAGGAACGGTGATATATTTCCACATCAGAGTAGGGTGTGACTTGGCAGGGAATCTGTAGTTAGTGGCGTTACCATAAGGCTGCTTGATCACATGTTTGGAACGTGCTGTCTTGCCCTTCTGCAGATATGGTAGAGATGGAGTCAGTTCTGATTTTCAAAAGATTATTAGATGAACATCAGAAAGTACGAAACTTGCAAGTTTACAGGGAAAGGGCGTGTTGCTGTTGCAAAGACCCAGCACACACGATGGACCAAATGACCAGCTAACATGCTGCCACAATTCTGTCTTTGTATGATTGCACATTTTGAGTTATACAATTCAGCCAATATTACTTTCTACTTACTTCAGAGAAAAGCATTTTACAGAATCATACAGTGTAGAAGAGGCCTCCAGCCCAATAAGTCTGAACCATCAACAACGTACTACTCCTCGCAGTTGTCCCACGTAGTCTTGAATGCGCTTGACGCACTTGTCCACCTACTTTACTCACATCCTTTTAATGTTTCAATCTTGATTCAAAACAAAGGGAAATTTCTGTGCTAACATCACATACTTCAAAACAGCGTGTACAGAAGTTGAAAAGGATGTACTTTGTGTTGTATGCTGTTTACCAAGCAGTAAATTTGAAGGCATCAACAAAGAGGAAACACAGTTGTCCTGCTTTGTGGAATGAATGGTAAGATCAGATAGACATGGTAGCAGATCAAAGTTTCATGGATTGTAATGAAATTGGTGAGTGGAACAACACAGACTTGATGTTCTTATAAAAGTAAACTGAGCAGAAACGAAGGTTTTTCATACATCAGCAGAATGTTTGGTATCAGTGTGTGAAAGAATTAACGGTGTCAGGACTCAAAAAGTAGTCAATAAAGTTAACCTCTGTTAGGGACTGATTCTACGAGCAGTGTCTTTGTCAAGTCTGCAGATCAAATGGAAGACCTGCCATTCGAACATGAGCATCCTTCATGAAGTTGCGTTGATTAGTATATGCTGCTGTAGAACCAACTCTGATGGAGGAGATATTGTATCTGGGCTCCCAAAAACCAATTCCCTGGGCGAGTCTCTTTTCCCAGCTCTCCAACGGCCAACACTCAAAAGCTGTCAAAATGAAATGTTATCAGAGATAGTAGGAACTGCCGATTTCTGAAGAAAGGTCTCGGCCTAAAACGACAGCCTTCCTGCTCCTCTAATGCTGCCTGGCCTGGTGTGTCCATCCAGCTCTACACCTTGTTAATGAAATGATTTGCTGTAGGCTGCACTAAAGTATGGGTAATTGACACCAATGACTAGCAGGAGAAAGCTGCCAACCACTTAAAATGGAACCTCTTGACCCATCAAGGTACAAGCTTCAAATTTCAGCTCTAGGACATCTCTCTGCAGAAGTTAGAGATAATGGGAACTGCAGATGCTGGAGAATCCAAGATAATAAAATGTGAGGCTGGATGAACACAGCAGGCCAAGCAGCATCTCAGGAGCACAAAAGCTGACGTTTCGGGCCTAGACCCTTCATCAGAGAGCTCTTCCTGTCTGATGAAGGGTCTAGGCCCGAAACGTCAGCTTTTGTGCTCCTGAGATGCTGCTTGGCCTGCTGTGTTCATCCAGCCTCACATTTTATTATCTCTGCAGAAGTTACTCTGGTTAGTTTCCAAGGCCCAACTATCTTCAGCGGTTTCATCAATGACCATCCCTCCATCATAAGGTCAGAAGTGAGTGTGTGCTGTTGACTGCACAATCTTCAGCACCATTGGTGACTGCTCAGATACTGAAGTAACCCATAACCAAATGTTACAAGACCTGTCAGTTTAGGCTGAAAAGTGACAACCAGCATTTGCATAACACAAGCATTAGGCAATTACTATCTCCAACAAGAAAGAATCTAACCATTGTGCCTTAACAGTCAATGTCGCACCTCTCATTTTAATATCCATTTACAAGTTTGCTGATGAAACCACCATAGTGGGTTGGAGCTTAAACACCAACAAAACAGAATATAGGGAAGAGATAAAGAACATAGTGGCATGGTGTAATGACACCAATTGCTCCATCAAGAGTCAGCAAAAATGAAGTAGCCCGTCATCTGCTTAAGGAAGTGGAGTGAAGGACACGCCACTGTCTGTATCAAAGGTGTTGAGGTGGAGGTGGCCAAAAGCTTCAAGTTTCCAAGAGTAAGTATGACCAACAATCTGACCTGGTCCTTTTCTGTTTACGCTATAGTTAAGAAAGCACAACAACTTGACTACTTCATCAGAAAGCTAAGGAAATTGAGCACGTCCACGATGACTCAAACCAATTTCTACAGATGCACCACAGAAAGTTCCCTATCCGGATGTGCCACAGCCTTGTATGGCAACTGCTCTGCCCAGGATCGCAAGAAGTTACAGAGAGTTGTGAACATAGCCCTGTCCATCATGGAGGTCAGCCTTCCTTCTATTGACTCTGTCAACACTTCCTGCTGCCTTGGGAAAGCAGCCAATGTATTCAAAGACTCCTATCACTCCAGTTATACTCTCTTCCATCAGGCAGAACGGACAAAAGTTTGAAAATTCATACTAACAGGTTTAAGAACAACCTCTTCCCCAATGCTATCAGACTGATGAATGGACTTCTCATATTTTAGAAGTGATCTTTCTCTGCCACTTTCTCTGTAGCTGTAACACTATATTTTGCATTTTGTTCCATTACCCAGATGTACTTATATATGGAATGATTTGCATGGGTAAAACTGTATCTCTTCTCATTGTATCTCAGTACATGTGACAGTAATGAAACCAAATCAAATCAAGTCACATTAATTATCACTGAATCCCATATTACAATATCATAGGGGTTATGTTTGAAAAGAAACTGAACTAGACTGGTCACAGCAGATCAGGGGCTAGGAATCCTCCAGTGATTACCTCATCACCTGACTCCTTAAAGCCTATCCACCATCTGCAACACAAAAGTGAGGAGTGTGATAAAATATTCCTTATGTTTAACTGCTTTTGCAATGTTATTTGTCATTGTGCCACTGATGCAAAATATTTATTCCATTCATCAGCCATCTCTTTTCCCATTATTATTCTTCAGTCTGACTTTCTATAATATCAACACTCTATTTGTTAACTTTTCTATCATAAAGTTTGTTAGAAATGAATTAACTACCGGTCATGGGTACATCCCTTGGATTTTTCTTACTTTTTGAAAAGTATCCATTCTTTGTTTTCTAATTTTTGTTTTCTTCATTCAAGCGATGTGAGCATTACTGATGGGGCCAGCATTTGTCGTCCAGCCCTGGTTCTCAAAACATTGTAGGCCTTTTGTTGTAGGTAGACTTATAATGCTCTTAGTTAGGGATATGCCCTATTCTTCAACAGAATTTGCCAACTTACCATAGCCAGCTCTGCTTTTACAGCCTCATAATTGCCCTCGTTTTTTTTTAATGTCTCAGATGCAATCCTGTCCCCCTCAAGCTAAATGTAATTAAATCACATTAGGTTGCTGCTAACTCGGGCCACCTTCCCAATGAGATATTTCATTAAACAATAGCAGGTCAACCGTAGCTGGTTCTCTGGAACATGCTGTTGTAATAAACTATCCCCAAAACTTTCAATTAACTTTTTATCGAGGCTAATTTTACCCATCTGGCTTCTTCAATCAATACGTGGATTAAACATCTCCCATGATTACTACGTTATTATTCCATAATTATTATTTCTTATAAGCTCTCATTATTTCTTCCATTACGTTCCATCCAACTGTGTGATTTCTGTGAGGGAACCTGTACACCAAACCCACAAGTGACATTTTGCCTTTATAATTTCTCACATCTAACCAAACCATCTCCAAATTGTGGCTTCCTGAACTTATAGTCATCCATCTCTATTCTGCTAACAACATCACTAACTACCTGAGTCACTCGTCTACCTTTTCCGAGATTCCTTCCTTTCTTAGGTGGCCTGTCTCCTTCAATATTCAGATATCAATCTTTATCATCTTTCAGCCATGTCTCTGTGATGACTATTCAAATATAATTATTTAGAACAAAGAACAAAGAAAATAACAGCACAGGAACAGGCCCTTCAGCCCTCCAAGCCTGAGCCGATCGAGATCCTCTGCCTAACCTGTCATCTATTTTCTAACGGTCTGTGTCCATTTGCTCCCTGCCATCCATATACCTGTTCAAATATATCTTAAAAGACGCTAACATGTCTGCGTCTACCACCTCCGCTGGCAACGCGTTCCAGGCACCCATCACCCTCTGTGTAAAGAGCTTTCCACGTATATCTCGCTTAAGCTTTCCTCCTCTCACTTTGAACTGATGATCCCTAGTAATTGAGTCCCCCACTCTGGGAAAAAGCTTCTTGCTATCTATCCTGTCTATACCCCTCATGATTTTGTAGACCTCAATCAGGTCCCCCCTCAATCTCCGTCTTTCTAATGAAAATAACCCTAATCTACTCAACCTCTCTTCATAGCTAGCACCCTCCATACCAGGCAACATCCTGATGAACCTCCTCTGCACCCTCTCCAAAGCATCCACATCCTTTTGGTAATGTGGCGACCAGAACTGTACACAGTACTCCAAATGTGGCTGATCCAAAGTCCTACACAACTGCAACGTGACCTGCCAACTCTTGTACTCAATACCCCGCCCAATGAAGGAAAGCATGCCATATGCCTTCTTGACCACTGTATTGACCTGCGTTGTCACCTTCAGGGAACAATGGGCCTGAACACCCAGATCTCTCTGTTCATCAATTTTCCCCAGGACTTTCCCATTTACTGTATAGTTCGCCCTTGAATTTGATCTTCCAAAATGCATCACCTCGCATTTGCCCGGATTGAACTCCATCTGTCATTTATCTGCCCAACTCTCCAGTCTATCTATATTCTGTTGTAATCTCTGACAGTCCCATTCACTATCTGCCTCTCTTTGAGCTCTCAGTCTCAATTCCATTGTTTTGTTTTGAATGCTACATGCATTTGGATGTAGATTACACAATAAAATATTGTTTTAACTTCACAACACTGACTTTTAATAAGCTCTTCTTATTCCTTTGATTTTTTTCATGTAATTAGCCAAATTATATCACCATTTAATAAGTGTTTACCCTTCCTCCCTGGGTCTTAACTTACTTGAGGTATTTAATACTGACCAATGCATTCAAGTTTATGATTTGCCTTTTTCCCCTTTTAGAGGAGAATAAAAGTTTTAAAAAATCTGCATCAAATCAAGAAAACATTTTAATAATATCAAATTTTCTTACCAACTCATCTTCATTACTGGTAATTAAATACAATATTTTAAAAACCCACTGAAGAAGGCAACATTTAATACAAGTGAAGTGCCTGTACAGTTTTAAACACTAAACAGACATACCAGCAACGCCCACAGAATTCTGAAGGAGGGTCACTGGACCCAAAACATTAACTTTGATTTCCCTCCACAGATGCTGCCAGACCCATTGTGTTTTTCCAGCAATTTCAGTTATGTTTCTGATTTCCAGCATCCACAGTTCTTTGTTACATCTACATAATTGTTTTACAAATCCAAGTAAATAATTTAAATAAGAGAAACAATAGCATTAGATACAATGGCAAAAGATGTTGCACATTCATACAGATTTAAAATCACAAATCTTTCAAACAAGAATTAAATTGGAATACACAATTCATGTGATACAGTAGTGCTTCTGGATCAGAGAAGCATAGGGAAGAAAGGTAAAGAACTGGTTGGTCTTTATTCTGTAAGTCCAAAAGCAAATCATGCTTTAAGTGACAGAATGTAAGAGATGATACACGTACTTTTCACAATACTGTAGTAGTATTTGAGCATTTCACAATTACTTTAGACCAAATACTAATTTGAAAATGGAGAGAGCACACTTCCATAGAATAAGGCAGCTTTCAGGAGAATCTGTTGACAGCCTTGTTAATCATCCTAACCATTTGTCAGAATGTGGAATTATGGTGATTCACAAACAGCACAAATGTGACACAGAACTGCCATCGGAATCTCTGATCCATCTCCATCAGATATGTTGCAATCAAATGAGCGGAAAGAGTTATTTGGATGGTGGTAAAAGCTGAACTCTGAGAACAGCACAAGAGAACAAGAGAAATAGAAAGTCAGTCGAGCTCAAAAAAATCATCATTCTTCATCTAAACTCTGAGCCTCAAAAATGCCAAGCTACCATCTGATAAAGTTCTGGCAAAGATCTGTAGTTCAGGTTGTGGTTGAGGTTGTTGACTTGCTCGCCGAGCTGGCTTGTTCGTCACCGTGGTAGATGACATCATCAGTGGAGCTTCCAATGATGCAATGTTATTCTACTCCGCTTGGAATTTATACAATTTGATCTGTTATAGTGAGTAGTCTCATTTCTGGCTTTGTCCTGTACGGGTTTATATATGGGATCCAAATGTCTGTTTTGAATGAAAAGCAGCAGTGGTCAGTGGTTTGACAGCAAAAGTCTCTGAAGACCACCCGACAATGCCAAAAGAAGTTGGTTCCTCATGATGATGCATTGCAAGGAGTTTGCAGCTGAGAAGGCGAGCTGCAGAGATTTGAACTTTACTGGCGAGACCTGAAGAGTGTTATGTGCTCCTCCTGACCCTGCTCAGTTTGATAACTTAGCTTAAGGGACATCATTGGCTTCTTGGAACTGCCACAGAGGGAATAAATTGCTCAGAAAATGTTATGTTTATGTGAGGGGATGCTGCTGTTCATTTATAAATTACACTCCAAGTGGGAGGCCCATCACAGTTCAATACCACAGGCTTAAAAATGGAGTAAGAAATGGAACCATTCCATTTTAAATAACCCTCCCTATTTCCTTTCTTGCCAATTTCGACAGTTAAAACAGCCTCATTGCCAAACAAGTCTTGCTTTAGCACTGATGAAACTGCCTCAGATGAGATGAATGCCTGTAGTGCTTGGCACTTTCATATAAAATGTATTTATCCACAATGTGGATTTTCTCACTGCCTTTCTCAGTCGATCATGGCAACAGGCCAGGCACTCATCCCATTCGAGCAGCAATTTCTTCCAATTAAATATTGAGAAGAATGAAGCCATTGTCTTTGATCCTGACCACAATTTCTGTTTCCTCACCACTAACTTCATTCCTCTCCCCAGCAACTGACTGAGATTAAACCCGACTGTTCGCAACTTTTGTGTTGCTTTTGATCTTGAGATGAACTTCCACAACATGTGTGGGCCATCATTGAGACCACATCTTTCCTCCTCTATATCATGCTCTGTCTGCACCCCAACCACAGTTTATATGCTACTAAAAACTTCAGTCATGCTTTTTTCAGTTACCTGTACAATAGGTTAACCTAATGCACTCTTGGCCATCTTCCTGAAGGTTATGTTCTGTAAACTTGAGATTAAACAGTATTCTACCATCCATGTTCTAACTCTAACTAAACATTATTCATGCATCACCCTTTGATCTCTGACCTACTCTAGCTTGCATTCCAATAATGTCTCAGTTATAGAGTCATTGAGTCATATAGTACGGAACAGGCCCTTCAGTCCAACCAGTCCATACCGATCACAATCCAAATCTAAATCAAGTTGCCTGTGCTTGGCTCATGCCCTTCCAAATTTTTCTTATTCATGTACTTAGCTAAATAGCTTTTAAACTTTGTTAGCTATACCACACAGCGGAGAGCGGCGCGAGCCGGGCGGACATGAGGTCAGGGCAGAGAGGCAGTTGGGAAGGTAAGTGAGTGCCATTTAAGTACTTGCGTCAAAGCCAGCGGGTCCTTTTTGCAGCGGAGTGCTATTTAAGTAGGTGTGTTCTTAGCCCCAGGTCCTACACGGTAGGGTGTCCCTCCCACCCTCCTCCTCTTACCTAATTAAGAGTCCACAGACTCACAGCAAACACACAAGGGCTGAGGGAAGTGCCTGGTGAGTAAAGTGCGAGTTTTCGGTGAAGAGGCTCAGTGAGGACGTTACGCCACTGTTGAAGAGGGTGAAGACATGACTGCCAAGCTGATTCAGTGTGCTGTGTGCATGATGTGGGAGGTCGGGAATACTGATGATGTTTCTGGCTCCTATAACTGTGGTAAGTGTGTACACATTCAGCTTCTGAAGGAGGTTGTTGCAGCATTGAAGAAAGAACTAGAAGACCTCAGGCTCATCCGCGAGAATGAGAATTTTCTGGACAGGACCTTCAGCAAGGTCACTACACCGAGGATACCAGAAGAGAGAAGGGGGATGTCGATGACAAAGGAAGACATGAATGAAGTACAAGTGACCCCAGGGGAAGCACCTATTGTAAACAGGCTGACTGTCTTGGAAACTGCCAAGACAGACGACACTGCCAGTCCGAGAGGTGGACAGATCTGCGAGTCAAAAATTGCTGTAGAGGCAGAGCTGAGAGGTCAGACATCACGGAGAGCTGTGGTAATGGGGGACTCCATTGTGAGAGGGACTGACAGGGGTTTCTGCGGCAACAGGCGGGATTTGAGGATGGTGTGTTGCCTTCCTGGTGCCAGGATCCAGGACGTCACTGATGGAGCGCAGAGAATCCTCGACGATGAAGGTGAAGAGCCAGAGGTGGTGGTGCATGTCGGCACTAATGAGGTCGGGAAGAAAAGGAGGGACATTCTACAGCGGGACTTCAGAAAACTCGGAAGAAGGCTGAAAATCAGGACTTCCAGGGTGGTTATCTCTGGTTTGCTTCCAGTTCCTCAGGCTGAAGAGGGCAGGAACAGAGAGATAATGGACCTGAACGTGTGGCTGAGGGACTGGTGTCGGAAGCAAGGATTTAAAATTCTTGGATCACTGGGGTATGTTTTGGGGTAAGGATAAATTGTACAAGAGGGACGGGCTGCATCTTAATAATCGGGGGACCAGCATTCTGGCAGGCAGGTTTGCCACTGCAACACAGGTGTGTTTAAACTAAGTAATGGCGAGGAGGGGCCAAACTGGAAATTTAAGAATGAAGTTAAAGGGAAAGTGAGAATAATAGAGGTTAAGAAGGACAACAGAATCAACAGAGCAGAAAACTCAAGGAGGGATCGTACAGTATGGCCAAGTGAAATAAGGATTGATAGGAAGGGTGAGGGGAGAAACAAATTAAAAATATTATATATGAATGCACAAAGCATAAGAAATAAGGTGGATGAGCTTGAGGCTCAGTTGGAAGTTGGCAAGTATGATGTTGTGGGGATAACTGAGACGTGGCTTCAAGTGGACAGGGTCTGGGAAATGAATATTCAAGGATATACGTGCTATCGAAAGGAGAGACTGATGGGCAGAGGGGGTGGGGTAGCCCTGTTGGTGAGGAATGATGTTTGTTCCTTTGCAAGGGGGGACATGGAGTCAGGAGACATAGAGTCAGTATGGATAGAACTGAGAAATTCTAAGGGTAGAAAGACCCTAATGGGAGTTATCTACAGGCCCCCAAACAGTAGTCAGGAGGTAGGGTGCAGGTTGAATCAAGAGTTGAAATTGGCCTGTCACAAAGGTATCACTACAGTTGTTATGGGGGATTTCAACATGCGGGTAGACTGGGAGAATCAGGATGGTACTGGACCCCAAGAAAGGGAGTTTGTGGAGTGCCTCCAAGATGGATTCTTAGAACAGCTTGTACTGGAGCGTACCAGGGAAGAGGCAATTCTGGATCTGGTGTTGTGCAATGAACCGGATTTAATCAGGGACCTCAAAGTAAAGGAGCCATTAGGAAGTAGTGACCATAATATGATAAGTTTTAATCTGCAGTTTGAGAGGGAGAAGGGACAATCGGAAGCATCAGTATTGCAGTTGAATAAAGCGAACTCTGGAGCTATGAGGGAGGAGCTGCCCAATTTTCAGTGGTACAATACCCGAGCAGGGATGGCAGTGGAACAACAATGGCAGGTATTTCTGGATATAATGCAGAAGGTGCAGGATCAGTTCATTCCAAAGAGGGAAGTTAAGGACTGTATAAAAATAAAAGAGAAGTATAACATAGCAAGGATGAGTGGGAAGCCGGAGGACTGGGAAGCTTTTAACGAGCAACAGCGGATAACTAAAAAGGCAATACACAGAGAAAAAAATGAGCTATGAAGGAAAACTGGCCAAAAATATAAAGGAGGATAGTAAAAGCTTTTTTAGGTTTGTGAAAAGAAAAAAAAAATGGTTACGACTAAAATTGGGCCCTTGAAGTCAGAAACGGGTGAATTTATTATGAAGAACAAGGAAATGGCAGGTGAGTTGAATAGGTACTTTGGATCTGTCTTCACTAGGGAAGACACAAGCAATCTCCCAGATGCAGTAGTGGCTGGAGGACCGAGGGTAATGGATGAACTGAAGGGTATTTATATTAGGCAGGAAATGGTGTTGGACAGACTGTTACGTCTGAAGGCTGATTAGTCCCCAGGACCTGATGGTTTGCATCCCAGGGTACTTAAGGAGGTGGCCATAGAAATTGTGGGCGCATTGGTAATTATTTTCCAAGGTTCTATAGATTCAGGATCAGTTCCTGCGGATTGGAGGGTGGCAAATGTTGTCCCACTTTTCAAGAAAGGAGGGGGAGAGAAAACAGGAAATTACAGACCGGTTAGCCTGACGTCAGTGGTGGGAAAGATGCTGGAGTCAATTTTAAAAGATGAAACTACTACTCATTTGGATAGCAGTAACAGAATTGGTCAGAGTCAGCATGGACTTACGAAGGGGAAATCGTGCTTGACTAATCTTCTAGAATTTTTTGAGGATGTATCTATGAAGATGGATAAGGGAGAGCCAGTGGATGTAGTGTACCTGGACTTTCTGAAAGCCTTTGATAAAGCCCCGCATAGGAGATTGGTGAACAAAATTAGGGCACATGGTATTGGAGGCAGAATACTGACTTGGATTGAAAATTGGCTGGCTGACAGGAAGCAAAGAGTAGTGATAAACAGGTCCCTTTCGGAATGGCAGGCAGTGACCAGTGGGGTACCACAAGGTTCGGTGCTGGGACTGCAGCTGTTTACGATATATATTAATGATGTAGACGAAGGCATTAAAAGTAATATTAGCAAATTTGCTGATGACACAAAGTTGGGTGGCAGTGTGAAATGTGAGGAGGATGTTATGAGAATACAGGGTGACTTGGACAGGCTAGGTGAGTGGATGAATGCATGGCAGATGCAGTTTAATGTGGATAAATGTGTGGTTATACACTTTGGTGGCAAGAACAGGAAGGCAAATTACTATCTCAATGGAGTCAAGTTAGGTAAAGGGGAAGTACAACGAGATCTAGGTGTTCTTATACATCAGTCAATGAAAGCAAGCATGCAGGTACAGTGAAGAAAGCTAATAGCATGCTGGCCTTCATCACAAGAGGAATTGAGTATAGGAGCAAAGAGGTCCTTCTGCAGCTGTACAGGGCACTGGTGAGACCGCACCTGGAGTATTGTGTGCAGTTTTGGTCTCCCAATTTGACGAAGGACATTCTTGCTATTGAGGGAGTGCAGAGTAGGTTCACAAGGTCAATTCCCGGAATGGTGGGACTATCATATGTTGAAAGATTGGAGCGACTGGGCTTGTGTACTCTTGAGTTTAGAAGGGTGAGAGGGTATCTGATTGAGACGTATAAGATTATTAAGGGATTGGACACTGTGGAGGCAGGAAGCATGTTTCTGCTGATGGGTGAGTCCAGGATCAGAGGACACAGTTTAAAAATAAGGGGTAGGCCATTTAGAACTGAGTTGAGGAAAAACTTCTTCACCCAGAGAGTGGTGGACATATGGAATGCTCTGCCCCAGAAGGCAGTGGAGGCCAACTCTCTGGATGCTTTCAAGAAAGAGATAGACAGAGCTCTTAAAGATAGTGGAATCAAGGGTTATGGAGATAAGGCAGGAACAGGATACTGATTGTGGATGATCAGCCATGATCATAATGAATGGTGGTGCTGGCTCGAAGGGCTGAATGGCCTACTCCAGCACCTACTGTCTATTGTCTATTGTCACACCCGTCACTTCCTCTGGTAGCTCATCCCACACACGAACCCCTCTCTGCATAAACAAATTGCCCCTCATGACTTTTTAAAATCTTTCTCCTCTCACCTTAAAAATATGTGTCCCCTAGTCATGAAAACCCCCAACCTAGGGAAAAGACACCTGCCAGTCACCGTATCTATACCGCTCACAATTTCATAAACCTCTTTAAGTTAGAATTCTCATCCTTGTTTTCAAATCCTTCCATGTAATTCCACTTCTTACCTCTGTAATCTACTCTACACTCACAACAATCAAACATTTCTACGCTTCTCCAATATATGCCTCCTGAGTATGCCCAGTTTTAATTGCTTGGGTGTCTTCAGCTGCTTTAATGTTACAGACAGAATGTAGGTGTTCTCTAACTGTTTACCATCAGAATTCTTTTACCCTACCGTGTACATTCTTACAATTGAAGTGTCAGTCCCAGTTAAGTAACTAATCAATGCATTTTTGAAGGTTTTAATTCAAGAAAATATTTATTCTCACACAGCAATTCTGATTAAAAAAAAATAACACCACATTCTATATCTCTCTCACACAAACACATACAAAGATTGGATACAGCTGAAGACTTTATAGATACACAGCTTGGGGCTTGACTCATTAGAGTTTCAAAGAAAGTTTAAAAGATAAATTGAAACAGAAAGAATTCTTAAGGGGCTTGACAGGGTAACTGCTGAGATGATGTTTCCCTGATGGCAGTATCTAGGACCAGAGGGCATCATCTTGGAATAAAGTGGTGCCAATTTAAGACTGAGATGAGGCGGGATTTCTTCTCTTAGAGGTTTGAGTCTTTGTAACTCCTTGCCACAGACAACTGCGGGGTAGATCCCTTATGTATATTTATGGTTGAGATTGATCAAATCTTGATCAGAAGGGGAATCAAGAGTTACAGGGTTAAAGCAGGAAAACGCACTTGTGGAACGTCTGATCAGCCATGATTCTATTGAATGGAAGAACAGGCTCAAGAAGCCAAATGGTCTACTCTTGCTCCCATTTACTATGGTCTTATAACTATTAATTCTGTCTCTGACTTATGAACTGTGTCCCTCCAAGCTGTAGGTCTGTAATTTGTTAATGGGTTTAGTGAATGACAGAAGTACAGGGCCCCAGAAGGGAGTCATTTAGCCCATAGTGCCTGCACCACCTCTTCAAACAAGCATCATCATCTTGTGCCAATCTTGTGGATCCCCCCATACCCTTACACACTATTTCTTTTCAAATAATGATCCAATCCTCTCTAGAAACCCCAAATAAACCTGCCTCCATCACACTTTCAGCAAGTGCACTCCATACCCTAGCTAATAACTGAGTAAAAAAGGTGTATCTGACATCATCCTTGCTTTTTATAATACATGGCTTTAAAATTGTGCAAAGGGTCTAGACCTGAAACGTCAGCTTTTGTGCTCCTAAGATGCTGCTTGGCCTGCTGTGTTCATCCAGCTCCACTCTTTGTTATCTCGGATTATCCAGCATCTGCAGTTCCCATTGTCTCTGATCACAATTTTAACCTCTTGTTCTTGTTATTCCTACAAGTAGAAACAGCTTCCCCCTATCTTCTCTGTCCAGGCCATTCGTGATTTCCAAAAGCCTGTATCAAATCTCCTTTCGGTTACCTTTTTTTCAAAGAGAACAGCCCCAGCTTCTTCAACCAATCCTCATATCTGAAGTTTCTATTCTGGAACTTTTCTTGTGAGTCGCTTCTCCACTCTATCTCATGCATTCGCATCTTTCCCATAGTAGGTGCCCAGTGTAGGGTGTGCAACCTGGTTTGCTGTTCAGCAGCTCCCAGATTCTGACACTGGTCTTAAGTAGTGGGATTTGGTGTGGTAGAAAACACAGGAGGCAAAGAAAATTCTGATTTTATTGAACAAAGAAGCAAACTTTAATATATTAACAGAAAACAAGAAAGTGAATACCAAAGAAGCCGCACATCTCTGGCTGAGACCTGTCTCCCAGTTAACCTGACCCCCAGTTAAGCCTTGCAGTCAAGACTTGATATAATGGTTATAAAGGTTCAGTGGATGCTGTTATTTATGCTAACAAGGGAGGGGGACACAGAAAGTACTTGCTGAACCAGAGTCCTATTCCACTTCCCTTTCCTGAGGGGTACCCTACACCATTAGCAGTTCTGAACCCCATCTTCCTCTATCTAAGTCATAATACGAACTGCCGATGCTGGAGTCAGAAATAACACAGCGTGGAGCCAGAGAAACACAGTGGGCCAGAGGAGCAGGAAAGCTGACGTCTCAGGTTGGGGCCCTTCTTCAGAATTCTTTCCTGTATCCCATATCTGAGACTAGCCAAGCTGGGTTAGGGGGTCTCGATGAACTTAGACTTACCCCTTAGTGAGTGAAAACAAGATTTTGACTGGCTGTTGTCTGTAGTCTCTTGCCGTCGCTGGGACTCCGCAAAGGGCCGCAAGTACAGCCCAGTGGGGTCCGCTGACATAATTAGACGCCGGAGAACCTCAGATTTTCTTTCTTTTCTGGTGGCCCTTGTGAGCGTAGGTTAGTTTCGATGGTGGTGGAAGTTGCTGGAATTGCCCTGGTCAGTGTCTTGTGTCTACAGCTGCTTTCGGTTGCCTCCGGATGTTGCGTAGAGGTTCGTGGATAGCTGCTGGTGTTCAGTGGTTGCGAGGTCTGCTTCTCGCTCAGACTCTCAAACTCTCCTTGCGGAGCCAACTCAGAGTGCACACCCGTGTTGGAATCGGGGCACACTTCTGGTATCACAGATAACAAAGTGTGAAGCTGGATGATCTTGGATTCTCCAGCATCTGCAGTTCCCATTATCGCTGGTATCACAGTGCTGGTCTCACAGGGCTGGCATCTCTCACACTTTCTCACTCTCTTTGTCCTCTCTTCCTTCTCCTCTCTCTCTTCCTTCACTGCTATGCTGGGCTCAGGGTGTCCAGTTGTATCCAACTGCAGGCCCCCTTATCTCCTGCCAAATCTGTTGCTATTGTTCATCTTCTCAGGACTGAATGAGCTTCCTGAGCACTGGAGTAGGCGTGAATGGTTCTCTTATTGAGGTGAATGGTTTTGGAATGTCTAGTATTTCCTTTGGATATTAAGAGATAGTAGGAACTGCAGATGCTGGAGAATCCGAGATGACAAAGTGTGGAACTGGATGAACACAGCAGGCCAAGCAGCATCAGAGGAGCAGGAAGACTGACTTTTCGGGCCTAGACCCTTCTTCAGAAAAAGATTTGACCCACTTACATATCCCCCACTTTGATACTCTACATTCTGGAGTATCACCTCATGCAGGCAAAAATCACTTAGACCTTGAAACCTGCTTCCCAGATTACGCCAAACACACTTAATTCTTCCCACAAGACCCCATGCATTGACCCCTCAAAGGAAAACACAAGGTAGGATTAAGAAAAGCCAAAAACACACAGGTATACAGTACATAGTGTACATTAGATTCAAACCTTAAATACATTTTGCATGCCTTTGTCTTTACACAGGATAAACAAAATACATCCCCATCAAAAGCCCCCTCCAGGAACACAGTTTTCAAGTACACATATCTCCGGCCTATTATACACTCTCTCTAGTGTCGGGGTCTGTGGGCTTGATACCCTGCCTCCAACTGACTCCACCTCCGTGTTAGTGTTCCCTAATGCGTGTCAGCTTGATTTGTGTTCCCCAAATTCTAGATTGTGGAACCTTTCATAACATCTCCAGCAGTCACTCTGTCTCCTGTGGGCACCATTCTGGTGTGTGTCCTCATTTTAAATTTTCATGGAATAAGGGTCGTGGCCCTGTGATCCCATTCATCCTCAGAGTACCAAACCGTACCCTGGTTCCCTGGAGTGGCAGGAAACCCATCTAGTGAATTAACCCCCTCCCGCTTACCATTGGGGCCTACCCATTCCCCTCCTGTTAGAGCAACCCAGTGGTGAAAACCTTGTCCATTTGACAGCCCTGAACACAAACACAGCCTCATCCTTCAGCAGTGTTCAGGCTCAGCTCCATATTAAATAGTCTAACATCATACATATCACACAAAACTTAACCCTAAAAAAAACTACACAGAACTAAATACATTCAAACTGTATAATGCCGCCCGTCTTCTGGTGGCCAGGCTGTAATCTGATGGTTCTATGCCTTCTGTGGCCTCTGGTTGACCAGTGAACTGGGGACCAGGCAGTCTTCAGTTTTGGTGTTTGGAGGGTTCTCCTCAGTATTACCCCCCTTTCTAACCTGGGACCCTCCCAAGTGCCAAGCTATGGGTGGGCTGGCCTCACCTGATAGTGGCTTGGCTGACCCCAACTCTGCGGCCACTGGAACCAGGTTCTGCCCCAGGACCACCTCACTGTCTGTAACTGTGGCCTCCCCTGGAGGCACACCATCCCTGTGGCTGCTGCTTGACCTGTGACCTCTGGAAGGGTAGCTGCCCCTGGGGGTTCTGGGTAACTTCCTGAGTCCCAAACTATGGATGGGCTAACCTGCCCTGTGGGGCAGTTCACCTGCCCAGGCCCTGTGGCCTGAAGGACTGGGGCCTCCCCACCATCCAGAGCCACTGCCTAGTTGCCTGCCCCCTCATTGTGACCCACACCACTAGGCTGCCTCATCACTTTGTGTGGGATCTCTACCTTCTTTCCCCCAGCCATTGTTCCCAGGAGAGGATTAGGGACGGGATCCTGTTCCTGGACCATCTTCAGGTCTGGGACCAGCACTACCCTTCCACCCCTCTTTCCTACACCCCTCCCCCCCGCCCCGCCCCATCCCGAGCTGCTGTTTTCAGGCCTGGACCCCGTGGTTCCCAGCAGATACCTGTTTGGGTTCCTTTCTTGGCCAGTGTGCCAGCCCTCAGTGAAGTGTCTGGTCTTTACGCTCTCCGCTGCCTGCACAGTTAGCCTTAGGGATCTTCCTGCCTGCCACCCCAGCTGTATCTTCTTTGGGTTCACCATGAACCCTTACGGCTCTCGTCATAGGCTGCGGTTCTGATGTGGGGTGTTGGGCTCTTGCACTAGTCTCTGTCGCTGCCGCCCATGACCCTGTAAGTGCAGCCTGGAGTGTTTTTAAAAACTCCTCAGAGGAGTTAGGATAACGCTGCGCTACTGGGCCCAATTCTCAGGTGGGCATGGGAGGATCTCTCCCCTCACCCTTCCACCATGGGTAGGTGCAATCCCCCTGCCAGCGCCCGCTCTTCCCACACCCAAAATAGTTGCGCCTCTCATGGAGGGGGCTACCTCCCCCTGAGTACCGCTCTTTCTTACTCAGAGTGGGCTTCAACCTGTGTACCCTACCCCTGGGTGACCCTTCACCCCTGGCTGCGCCTAAACATGAGGGAGAGTTACCTTACCACCGTCTCGTCGGTGACCTGGGTGTCTTTGAGGTTGAATCAAAACTCAGCCTAGGCCCGCAGCCGCAGTAAGCTGTTGGCCACCAGGATGAGGAGTCAATGAGCCCAGTCGCCATTTCCAAGGTTGTCCTGTCCCAGGTTCCAGCCACAGGGTGCTCACATAAACAGGCCACAGCCTATCAGCGAAGTTCCATAGGGTTTCTCTTGCACCTGTATGGCATTTGCTACCTGAGAGAATGTACTCACGCCGTACCTTCTTGCCTCCAGGATCTCTTCCTCAACGGCTGTAGATGTATTGCAACCCCATTTGCTACCCACAGAGAGGGCCTTGTACAGCCTGCTATCCAAAAAGCACAGCAGCAACTTAGCCATTTCTGCATCATCTGCCCCACCTGCTCCATTTCCATGAAATGAACAGATGGGATCCCCTTGCGAGTCAGTTTGTCCACCCCACGGCCCTAAGCTGTTGACTTCCATGTGGGGAATCAAACCGGCTCTCCAAATCCCCCTGCTCCCGACCATCCCAGGGCATGCTGTCATTGTGCAGTTGGACACATGCGTCTTGATGCTGACTCTTCCCGCACAGGTCCGACACCCCACCCCCCTGTACCTGCTGCTGACCCGGGCCTGCTCCTGGTGCCCTCACTACTGATCAACCCTCCACCTGCTGCCTGACTAGATCTGATCCCCATACAGTGGGTGGTGATTCAGAGATCCCCCTGCCCTGCAGCCTAACTGCTCTTCCTGCTGCCCCACCAAGTTTTCCCCTGGTCTCCCTGGTGACCGAGCATCCCCGTCTGCCCTTCAATCTGCACTTGTCTCACCCCCTTTCCCCTTCCTGCCAGTCTGAGCCGTACCCAGGCTGATCAAGCATGCCATGCCTCTGGCCTGGGGCAGAGCCTGGCGAAGTTGATGGGTCTGCTCTTGGCAGAGACCGTGCTCTCCCCTACTGACTCCTTCCCAGGGGTCACCTTATCGGCTGCTTGTATATCTTTCCAGATTTTCCTCCTATACCTTGACTGGATCCCCCAGGCTCTGGTTTCTGTCCTTCAGTGTCTGTTAATTGCTTTTGGCATCCGTGGCCCGACACTGCAAGTAATCTTTCTGATTCCTGTATCTTTCCTCCACCTGCCATCTTTTATTGGTTTTTTTCACTTATCTCTAAACCAGAGTCTAGCACAGGCCTGGTGTTTTTTCTTCTTCTTTCCTTTGCATACTTCTTGTCCTGAGCTCAGAGGCATCGGCAGCAGCGATTGGGCCCAGCGCAGATTCAAGTGAGCCCCTACTTACTTTTTCAGTACGAGCATGGGCCCTGACATCAGAATTGGTGGCTGCTACATTGGCGGAGGCGACGCTGGCGAGGTCGGCCTAGCGGCAAAAGATGGCACCTAAAGTACCAGCAATTTCATTGTTGGTTGGGTCCGGTGCAGGCTGAGGCTCAGTGGTAGCAGAAGGGCATCACAGCAACATCAACGAGGTGGGCCCAGAGGTGAGAGATATGACTCCAGCATTCTGGTGGGCCTGGCGCAGGCACTGGTGAGGTGCTCGTGGAAGAGTGTTGACCCAGGGGCGAAAATTGGCACCTTATCAACGGCAACTACGATGCTCATTGGAGCAGCAGTGAGGCGATGGAGGAGGGATGGCAGTGCAGGCGTGGTTGACGATGAGCTGGCTCAGGACTGATGGACTCTTCTTAAGCTATGCCTTTTCCTTTCTTATTCTTAAAACTATTCAAAATGGAGCTGGATCATGGCAACAGCGGAAAAGCTTTTCACTGTATTTTACTGCTTGTCTCACTGCATAACGCACGTGACAATAAAATCATTCATTCATCATGGATGAAGAGATCAAAGATATGATATCTACATTTTACTGATGCCACAAAGATAGGAAAATGCGGGGTGAATCAGATATAAGGAACCTACAAAGGGAAAGAAATTGGATAAGTGACTGGGCAAAGATCTGGAAAGTGGGAGTACATTCTAAGAAAGTTTGAAAGTATGCATTTTGGTAGAAAGGATAAAAAAGTATATTACCTATATGATGAGATGTAGCAGATCTTTGAGATACAGCAAGATTTGAGTGTCCTAATGCATGAATCAGATAAGTTAGTAGACAGGTGCAGCAAATAATCAGAAAAAACCCACTGAAGGTTCTTTTATATTGCAAGGGGAATTGAATGTAAGAGTAGTGAAGGATATGCTCCAGTTATATGATGAGACCACATCAGGAGTACAGTACTGGTCACCATATGCACTGAAGGATCTTAATACTATGGAAGCAGCTCAGAGAGGTTTACTAGATTAATAGCTGGAATAAGAAGATTGTCTTGCAAGGAAATATTAGGCCTGTGTCCTTTGGAGTTTAGATGAGTCAGGGCTAACTTAACTGAAACATATAAGTTCCTAAGAGAACCTTACCAGGTGGATGCTGAAATGATGCTTCCTCTTGTGGGAGAATCTAGTACTAAGAGTCTTGGTTTTAAAAGAAGGGGTTATGCATTATTAAAACAAGAATGATAAAGGAGCATATTTTTCTCTCAGAGGGTTGAGAATCGTTGGAATCCCATTCCTCAAAAAACAGCAAATGCAGAATTTTTGAAGATTTTTTAGGCAATAAATTGGTGATTACCAAAGGACTGGAGCGTTTGAGTTACAGAAAGAGGGTGAATAGGCTAGGACTTCTTTCACTGGTGCCTAGGAGGTTAAGGGGTGACCTCATAGAGATTTATAAAATCATGAGGCGCATACAGAGGGTGAATAGCTAACGTGTTTTCCTTCAGGTGGGGGGCTTCACTCTGATTTCTCAAATTACCGTTCTCTATGACAGAGCCAAGTATTTTGCAAATGTCAGTATTCTCTAACATCCTCTCTTGGTTCCCACTCTCCTGCCAAGTTAGTGTAAAGCCCACAATGAAGTCAGTCCCAGCTCTGTTTGGATGCAAACTGCCTGGCTTGTACAAGTGCCATCCTCCAAGAGCTAATTTCAGCATCCCAGGAATCTAATGCCCTCCCACCTGCACCACCTTCACTGACCTTATCCTTTTATTTCTATCCTCACTTGCATGCAGCACTCCGGCTTATCCAGAGGTTAGTAATTTTGCGGCCCTGTTTGCTAACTTCCTATTAAGATTCCCAGATCTGATTGTAGGGCTATATTTTCTTTCCTATCTAAGTCATTGGTACCACCATGGAGCTCGCCCTCTGGATGTTCAACCTCCCCAGAAAGAATGCCCTGTGGCTCTTCTGTGATCCTTGACATTGGCACCAGGGAGGTGAGATACCATCCTGTAGTCATATTGACAGCCACAGAAATGCCCGAGTGTTACTTAACTAACAAATTCTCTAGCATTATCGCTCCCCCTTTCTATTCATCCCCTCCTGTACAGTCAGGCCACTTGCAGTGTCAGAAGCTTGGCTCTGACTAGACTCCCTCAAGGAACCTCAAGGACTCGTGGGGGCATGTTGGCTCAGTGGTTAGCACTGCTGCCTCAGTGCCAGGGAACCAGGTTTGATTCCACCCTCGGGCCAACTGTCTGTGTGGAGTTTGCCCATTCTCCCTGTGTCTGCATGGATTTCCTCCAGGTGCTCTGGTTTCCTCCCACAGTCCAAAGATGTGCAGACTAAGTGGATTGGCCATGCTAAATTACCCGTAGCATTCAGGAATGTGTAAATTTGGTGGCTTATAGGGGTGTGGGTTTGGTTTGGATGTCTGAAGGTCGGTGTAGACTTCTTGGGCCGAAGGCCCTGATTCCACACTGTAGGCATTCTATGATTCTATGGCTCCTCATCAGCTTCCAAACTGGAAAGCCAATTAATGAGCAGTACCCCAGCAGACACCTTGGCTACCTGTCAGTTTCTCTCTGACTGTCTGGGGACCCAATCCCTTCCTTCTTTCAGCCCCTTGAGCTGTGGTGTGTCCACTTTCTAAATTTGCTACCCAGCTAACTTTCAGCCACATGATCTCCAGCCTCTGTTCAAGCCCCGAAATTTAGACCTGATGTTTCTGCAGCCAGGAGCACTCCTGGCCTGTGTGGTCATCTACAACACCAGTGGGATCCATGTATCAGTAACTTTGCCCTGAAACTGCTCACTAGATTCATCCCCACCCCCTTGGCCAGTCTGTCTTCTCTCCCACCTATCTGCTCCACTATCCACCTTCTATCACTGCGCATTACAGAGACCCCTTCCCCTCCCCATTTCTGTAGAAGGGTCCTGACCCAAAATGTCAGCTTCCCTGCTCCTCTGATGCTGCCTGGCCTGCTGTGTTCATCCAGTTCCACACCTTGTTATATCAGTTACTTAGCTTTATTTACACACTCACTTACTTTCGTAATTACTTCATCTTATGGTTACTTTAGCTTGACTCAGCTCCTCTTATTGCACTTAGGTGACCTTTGGATATGTTCTAGTAGCCTTGACTTTCACTTATCACTGATGTTTCACAGTTAATTACTTAGTTATATTGTTTTCTAATTTCCAGCTATTTAGGGACAATCCCTAATGGCAGATCCTGCCCTCAAAAACCAGGAAAAACTTCCCTGCTTCCTGGTCTAGATTCCCCAGCAGCTGACAAAAATCAGTCAGTTACAACTCAACCTCCACCCAGTATGGTATTAAAATGGGAAATGGGATTTGATGTTCACTTGGCTCAATAGTAGCCCAGCCTCAGCCTCAGCAGGTTAGATGCTCCAGTCTTGCTCTGGGAACATGAGCACAGAGTCAAGGCTGACACATTTAGTTCAGTGCTGTCACAGTCACTGCCTTATGGATGATCTGCTCCACAGCGGTAGACACAAAAGATCCCATGTCAATATTTTGAAGAAGAGCTGGAGAGGTCCCTGAATGCTTAAACAATATTAATCAAACAGACTAACTTGTCATTATCATGAGGGCTGCTTGCAGAAGCTTGCGGTACACTGCAAAAAATACTTCACTGACTGTCAAGTGATTTGCAATGTCCAGAGGCTGCAACAGTGGCTATATAAATGCGAATCTCTGGTTGAGAAATTCAGATCTGTATCAAGTCTAGAAGCTGGAGGGCCTACTGGGGTGGTGTTGGGGGCACTGGGGAGGGGTGAGAAACAGTCAGCTGCAACTTCTGTTGCTTCCCCCATCACCTGCGAGGCTCCCCTTGCTGCAAAAACATGGACATTGGCAATCCCTGCATGCATTGGAAACTTCACAACCAGTGCTGCCGTGGCAACACTCAGTCCCACTGGCTGATTTGCCACTCCACGTAAAAGCTGGGACCACGCAAGTCCATTTATTGTATTGGCCAGCGCTGTAAAAGGCCTGGTACAAACCATGAAAGTAAATAACTGAGAATAACTTTAAAGAGCTTTCGGAGTTGCATGATTTCCTGGAATTTCACAGGGTCTGTTGCTGCATCCTGACTGGAATAGCAGGAGGGTATGTTGACACACAAGCTGCAATAGGTGAATATGGCAAAAGTGGTTTGCAATGTGACAGGGAATTGGAATGGAATACAGACGAAAGGGCAAGTTCTGCAGGATGCTTTCTGTCAAGCTGGGGCTGGCACACCCATCCGATTTCGTAGCAGGAAGCTGCCCGAGTGACCTGCCCATCGATATTTACCAGGCTGAGTCTCCCGTGAACTCGCCTGTGACCCTGCCCTCCACTGGACTGGCACTGGATACTATCTACATTTCCTACCCGTGCCTTGTGAATCACCCTATCCAAATCTCAATGTATCTTGAAGGTATATTCACTGCCAGATTCTGTGCTGGTGGCTGCTGGAGCCAAATCAATAGAAAGCGTATCTTTGTCAGTGCTATACTGTTGCTGAGCCTCTGGGAAACCCAGCAACTGGAGGGAAGCAACAATTGATCTGTGGAAGGGGTCAGTGCATTGTTGCATTTTTCTCATGTATGTGAAATACTTCCTTCCACCTGCCTAAGCCAACTTCTGAACCTTCTCCAAGGTATACACTTCTCCCCACTCCCACACCACCTAATTCGTTCCCAAAAGCCTGTATTATCTTTTGTCAGTCCACCCTCACCAACCACCGCCCCCCCCCCCCCACCGTGGTTCTCCACAGCACCCTTGAATCTTCTTCCACCATCCTTGATCTCTGTGTTCTACCCAATACCCCCATCCTCCACTCCCAACCATCATTATTCCTCCAACCTCTGATCTCGCCTTACCCTTTTCCATTCCCAGGTTGGGGTCTGGTAGGACAGACCTGCCTAACCAACAGCCAATTTGATTGCATGTATTCATGAAACAGAGCTTAGAAATGGCAACCAAGTCCTGGTATTAATTAAGACAGACAATAAGAGGAAGCCCATTCCTCTGTGTTTTGCAATTGCAAAATTTCTCATTGTCTCCATCCCTCCCAGTTGATATAAAGCTAATTAATTAATTAATGTGTATTTGTGTTAACATCTTGGTGACAGGCCTAGCTTGTTCAAGTTCTGGTAAGCCCTCAGTACTGTTGCAGGAATGTTATTAAGGTCCATAGCTTTGCTGTATCTAGTGTCTTCAGCCATATCTTGATATCTCAAGGAGACCATTGGCTGATGACTGGCATCTATGATGCCAAGGGCCTCAGAGGAAGCCGAGATGGTTCATCCTGTCAGCGGTGGCCCCTCCCAGCTGGATGTTAGTGAAGACACATGTTAGTGAAGACACATTGGAAGAAGAGAGTATGAGAGATCATTTCAAAGGCTGCAGGCAGGTCAAGAAGAATGAGGAGTAATAGTCTCCAACGTCAGCTTTTGTGCTCCTGAGATGCTGCTTGGCCTGCTGTGTTCATCCAGCCTCACATTTTATTATCTAGTAATAGTCTCCCACTGTCTTTGATACATAAGATGCCATCTGGTATGCAAAATTTGGCAAGTTTATATTAAGAATTAACTAAAATGTTAATTATGTAAATCGCATTCTGAATGATTGATTTGCTCCATTGTCAGTGTTCAGCAGTGGAAAACAGGCACATTTGAATGGAAAGTCTAGAACACTACATTCCTGAGCCTTTCTGAAAATTCCCTAATGAGATTACATTGATCGTTAATGGTGTATGGCAACAGAAGCAGTAAGCGGGTTATTTCCACTGCAACAACAGCTAAAGGTCATAATGTCAGCCATGCTCGTGTAAAATGCACAAGGCCCACTATACAGCCACTCACCAGCGATGGCATCATGTCAAACTGGCTATAGCCAGCTTTTCACACTAACAAACAGGCTTAAAAGCAGACTTCCAAGTGTGTGAAATTGCTGAGAAAGAATTTACAGCTTTCTGCCATCCTGAACGTATTAACCTTATGCTGTGTCTTCTTTTGTAAAATTCAAAGCAAGAGTGGGAAAGGCTGACTGGATAGGACGCATCATTATCTCTTGCAACCACTTTGCACAAAGCATGAGACCTTGTCAACCAAAACCCTGAACCACAGAGTGCTGCGTTCTGTCAGCACTCTGAAACATTGACTTTCTGTAATTAGCTGATAGATTTAGGAAATTCTCACTTAATATGAAGTGGGTTAATTATGAACTCAACCTTTTCGAGCTTAAGTCAGCTGGTAGCAGAAGTATGTAACTATCAGCACGATCACAACTTGCTGCTCTTCAGGAAATGAAATGAGACTTATTTACATTTAGAGTGATTCCTGCTTAAGAGTGAAAGTAACAGAACCCTGTGCTGTTAATCACATCAAAGCTTTTAAAAATTAACTTTTAACAGCAGCTGAAGAGACTTAATAAATCCCAGGAGGGCAAATTCCTCCAATTTTCTGGTTTAGATGTCAATTTTTCCACGATACCACTTAAAAATTCATTTGACAGATTCCTGATGTTTCGTCTCCCATTATAGCTTTGCTAACAGACTGCAAAGTTATAACTGGTCAGCCATGTAACATACAGATAGTGAGCCTGGATCCACAATGTAACTTGGGAAAATATGTGCACTCAAAATAGTAGAAAGTATTCCCATGTACTAGGCTACAATTTTGAACGTTAATCGAGCGCATGTGTCTCTGACGGTACATTACTCACTAACAGTACATTACGCACTTTTGTTCTCAGCAGTCTGTAGTTCAAACTCTGCAGTAGTAGTCACTGCTTCGGAGACATTGAAAGTTGTCAGACAAGGTTTCTGTTAGCCCACTTTAAAAATGAGACTCTACATTTGGATCAAATCTCAGCTCTCATGAAAATTTTAACATTAATCGACTTGGGAAATTTGGATCGAAGCTGAATTGAGATTCAGTAAACACCAGAGCACTTAGAAAAAACTTCTTTAACTTTAAACATGTAACATACAATAGGTTGCCTGATGTAATATATCATACCAAGTTAACCAATAATAAGCAAAGTAGCCACAATGGTGAAAACACACTTAGATCTGAGACATTAGCCCTGGTGGCTAGCCTGTACTTTTACTCAGAGGTGTGCTTGCATGAACATTGTGTTGTCCCACATGAGAATGATCTTTTGAGTACAAAGCCAAATGGATCCCAGCGCTAAGGAACAGTATCCCAGCAACAGCAAGCAGCTTCAGGAGATAGGGGAGAAATTGGCATAATAAAGGTTGGGAACAGGGCTATTTCACATACAATTCAACATTCCTGTCAGGCAGGAGTGATCAAATTCCAAATAACAAAATGAGAAAGAAAATGAATGGAGAAAGCAATTTTATCAATTCGGAGAATATGGGGAAAAATTTTTCCAACCCTCATCAATGGGGTTTGAGCAGGGTGAGCAACTAAAATGTAAGGCGTGGCCTTTCTGCCACATTGCAGACGGTCTCCCATTTTACAGGGCATGGTAGAAGTGTCAGGTTACTCATCTGCCTTTGAGCCTAGTAAGGCCTGTAAGGTGACAGCTAAATAGCAACTTCAGAACCTCAACCAAACCCATCCCTCCTCCCAAACTGCTGTATTGGCTGCAGCAAGGGATGTAAAAGACAGCTGGGTAGATGGTACCATTTACAACACATGCTGGTGCCAGGCAGGAGGGGGGGCAACTTTTTTGAGTACACCATGTGGCAATCAGGGAGACTGCCCTACCTTCTAACCTTTCTCTCCAATGCCCACAATCTGGCCTCCCACACATCCACCTTGCTGGATCCTACCAGCCATGCCACAGATTTAGCTGAAGCCTGGCCTCCTTTAATCTCTTCTTCTTTGGGGACTGGCTGTACTAGCAATGCCTACTGTTCAAACTAGGCACTGCTGAAATGTTCTCGCTGCATCAATTAATGCCCCTCTGAATGTTAAATGACTTCAGAGCAGGCATCAGCAACAGGATCTTAGAATAGAGCAGGATTTCTACAGTGTGGAAGCAGGCCATTCAGCCCAGCAAGCCCACACTGGTCCTCCAAAGAGCACCCCATCCCGACCCAGGCTCAGCTCCATACCGTATCCCTATAACCCTGCATTTCCCATGACTAATCCACCCAGCTTGCACATCCCTGGACACTACAGACAATTTAGCATAGCTACTCCACCTGACCTGCACATCTTTGGACTGTGGGAGGAAACACGCACAGACGTGGGGAGAATGCACAAACTCCACACAGACTGTCACCCGAGGGTGGAATCCAACCCAGGTTCCTGGCACTGTGAGGCAACAGTGCTAACCACTGAGCCACCATGCCATCCTATATGTTGCTGATTGATCCTTGAGGTGTCCACATGGACAACCCTGCTTTAGGTCCTTAACTTGTGTAGCAAATGTTCACAGAGCAGTTTCAGGCAACAAGGTGTTTGGGAAAGGAGGAGGGATGACAGTATTATTTGAGGTGAAACTTGCAGTTTTGGGGAGAGAAAAAGAATGTTCCAGAGAGGCCAAAGACAGAATCTATTTGGCTAAAACTAATGAATTACACTTTCAAAGGGGGATTGGATTATTATTTGAAAACGGAAGAAAGTTGCAGGGCTATGGGGAAATGGCCTTGGAGTCTGTTCAAATACTCCTTGACAGGGCCAGCACAGACAAAATGAGCTGAATCGCCTTCTACATTGTAATCATTCAAGGATTTGATAAGGAATCTGCCAAAGAAACTCTACAGCCTGTGCTCATGTGGTGAACATCAGCAGTGATTCATGTGACTGGCTGTGATTTTATGTTATAAAAGGACAAGATGCAAGTTGCAAACATCACACAAAAAGCAGCATGAGGTAATACGGTAGCATCACTGGCAATAACTGTCACAGATACAAGCAGCAGCTTATTTATATTTCATCCAGACGTTCACACTGCTGCAGAATGTAGCTGCCTCTGTGTCAGAACTGCAATCAGGATGGTCAAAGAATGTAACATGTCACGACAAGAAATTGGTTGCACTTTTCTCTCTCAGACTCAGGAATGGCAACCTGACTCATCTGGCAGAATTTAAGCTACTATTTGTTTAAAGCTCCACTTAATATTCCACTGATGCTAATCCAATGTAAAATCATGTGGACTGTCAGGTGCACTTGCACTCTGACCCTGCCTGCCTCCCACTGGGCATATTGGTTATCAGTTATCAGCCCAGAACTGAAACCAACTGTAGCAACGAATGGTGACTTCATAAATGAAGTTAGAATTAATCCACACTTTTTGAAATCAGGCAAAAGGATTTGAAACTGACAGGATGTTACTTGACCCAAGAGAGTTGATGCTGTGAAACAGTGTCAGATGTGATAGAGATGTGCTATTTTTTGTTCAGTAATGTAATTCATTGTTAATGCAAGGCAAATGTTCAAAAGCAAACACAATCTGACAGTACAGCTAAAAATGCTTGAAACAGATCATTTAGAAGATAATAGGAGCATTTTCCCAATTAACTGCATACTGTATTGTGTGTGCAGACATCTGAAATATGAACAGATGTATCTCAAAGACAATATTGTTGTCCACATGAAAATACTTTGTGCACTGTGAAAGCAAAATTGAAATACTTACCAAAATATTCAGTGCCAGCTGTTGACCAGACAGAACACAATGACTATAGTTAGTATTTCTTCCATTTAGTTTAGAAATTTTATCCATGTAGCCTACTTTTACTCTTTGGTGTATAAAATTACAGAGATTTTGCAACTCTTCTTTTTCGGCTTGCCTTATAACTGGTCATTGTTTAATTTTGTGTTAAAATTGTGACTAAATCCATGACACAAATGTTATTATTCACCAAAAGCTCTAGATATATATTTACTTTTGTAGGTTGTTTTCAGCAGAGGCCAAGGGTACTCCTGATCAAATCACCCGCTCTTGGTCCAGCATCAGTCCTAGCCACAAGCCACATTCTATTTGTGGAGTGAAACAACATTTCTTTCTCATTAGCTTGAGTCCATCCTGTCATGTATAACACAGCCGAGCTCTGTAATTGTTCCAAGCTGGGAGTCTAAAGTTTCCTATTCAGCTGCCTGCTGCTAGTTATTGTTGAAAGACAGTAGCTGAGAGTCATTCTACTGCCCTGTGAGACACCATGGGAACAGACATACTTACAGCGAGGGCCATCAGAATCTTCAACAAGTTGAAAGGGAGTGGAGGGGTTGTTGGGGTGGGGGGAGGAAGTGTGTCAGAGTGGTCAGCCTCAGTAATCCGTAAACATCAAGTCCCTCCAGGAGGGACAGGTTTAGACAGAGCATTCCACGCTACGGGCCACTGAAGGTGTTTACAATGGAGATAATTGATTGCAAGAATGTAGCTTTTGCCTGCTCACTACCGGCTTACAATTTGTAGGACAGGTCCCACCAGAAGGAAGCAGAGGGTATCAATTAAATCTTGCCACTGGTTTGAAATTTTAACCTTGCCTTTATAGATCATGTTGCATCTGCGCTGATAAGAAAATTTCCCTCATCTGAATTTATCCTATACTATATTTCCCAAATTTCACCTGTTAACATTTAGATCACTTCATGGATTTCTGAACAGGTTCAAATCTAGATAAGAAATGAAATTTTAAATTTGGATGATTCCTTGCAAGAGGAAGTAATATTGTTTTGGCACCCGATTTCTTTAAAAGAGCCATTATTTGTGCTGCTGTGGATATAAACTAGGCCAATCCTGAATTATTGCCTGATCAACTTTGTCGGCAATCAAAGTGACTTCAATATTATATTCTAAAACAAGTATTTTCTTCGTCGCTCCTTAAAACTTGTAGACTGATCAATTTATTTGGAAGCTCAATTAAAGTGAATTGAGATTGCCCTGTTTCTTTGGGATTCAAAAAGATTAACTCCACTACAGGAATAAGAAAGTTGTGTACTCAAGTTTGCAGGTAAAATGAAGTTAGAAAGCAGAGCTTTTGTGCAAATGGAAGACAGAAGTCACAACTGGACATTGACAGATAAATGGCCATATAAAACTGCCTGTAAGCAGTCAATGTCGGGAAGTCAAGATTATTCCCTAGTTCTGGGAGAGTGAAGTACTTATGATGAGAGATGAGGGATGAGGAACTGGTAGAAGGAAAAGGATATAGCTATCCCGGTCCAAAAATCACTAAAAGCTAGTGCAAAGTTACAAAACCTATGATTCAAATTCAACCAATGGATGGATTTCCCAATGATTTAATAACACATTGTAAATTCATTCAAGTTGTCAGAATTCAGAAGACAGCAGAGACTATGGTAGAAGACCGGCTCTCAATGAAGCTCTGGGTTCAACAGTTTAGGAATGAGTGGTTTTGGGATGTAGTGGGTGGAGGGGAAGAGCTGGTCTGGTTGTGTGCTGCAGTGGGGGGAGGGGACGAACTGGGTTGGCTTTGGGTTCGTCCCCTCCCCCCACTGTATCACACAACCAGCTCTTTCCCTCCACCCAATGCATCCCAAAACCAGTCCAACCTGTCTCTGCCTCCCTAACCTGTTCTTCCTCTCACCCATCCCTTCCTCCCACCCCAAGCCGCACCTCCATCTCCTACCTACTAACCTCATCCCATCTCCTTGACCTGTCCGTCTTCCCTGGACTGACCTATCCCCTCCCTACCTCCCCACCTATACTCTCCTCTCCACCTATCTTCTTTTCTCTCCATCTTCGGTCTGCCTCCCCCTCTCTCCCTATTTATTCCAGAACCCTCACCCCATCCCCCTCTCTAATGAAGGGTCTAGGCCCGAAACGTCAGCTTTTGTGCTCCTGAGATGCTGCTGGGTCTGCTGTGTTCATCCAGCCTCACATTTTATTATCTTGGATTCTCCAGCATCTGCAGTTCCCATTATCACAAATAGAATATTTGTCTTTGTTAGTCAAGACATTGAACACAAGGGCAAGGAGGTTATGATCATAAGACTACAAGATATAGAAGTAAAATTAGGACATCAAGCCCATCAAGTCTGCTTCATCATTCAATCATGGTTGATATGTTTCTCAACCCCTCTCCTCTGCCTTCTCCCCATAACCTTTGACCCCTGACCAATCAAGAACCCATCTACCTCTGCATTAAATACACTCAATGAGCTGGCCTCCACAGCCCTCTGCAGCAATGAGTTCCATAGATTAGCCAACTTCTGGCTGAAGAAATTCCTCCTCATCTCAGTTCTAAAAGTTCGTCCCTTCACTCTGAGACTGTACTGTTGGGTCCTAGACTCTCTAACTAGTGGAAACCTCTTCTCTACATCCACTCTACCCAGGCCTCTCAATATCCTGTAAGTTTCAATCAGATTTCCCCTCATCCTTTTAAATTCCATCAAGTACAGGCCCAGAGTTCTCAATAACTCCTCAAATGACAAGCCCTTCATTCCCCGAATCATTCTTGTAAACCTCCTCTGGACTCCCTCCAAGGCTATCATATCCTTCCTTGACAATGGGGCCCAAAACTGTTAACAATATTCAAAATGCTGTCTGAACTCAGCCTTATACAGCCTTAGCAGTACATCGCTGATCTTGTATTCCAGCCCCCTAGAAATGAATGCTAACATTGCATTTCCCTTTCTAACTGCCAGCTAAGCCTGTATGTTAACCTTAAGAGAATCTTGAAGTGGGCCTCCTAAGTCCCATTGTGCTGTAGTTTTCTGAAGCCTTTCCCATTTAGAAAAAAGCCTACACCTCTATCATTCCGACCAAACTTTCCCAGACTGTATTCTGCCAATTCTTTGTTCCATTTTCTAACTTGTCCAAGTCCTTCTGCAGCCTCCCCACTTCCTCAACACTGCCTTTTGTTCCACCTATCTTTGATGATGGAGCTGTACATAACTTTAGTCAGTGCACAGCTGGAGTACTGCGTGCACTTATTGTCACCAGATTTTAGGAAGGATATGAATGAGAAGGTGCAGAAGAGATTCATCAGAATGTTGCCTGGGCTGGAATAATTCAGCTATGAAGAGAGACTAGATAGGCTGGAGCTGTTTCCTTAGAGCAGATAACGCTGACGGGAGACCCAATTGAAACGTATAAAGTTCTGAGGAGCACAGGTAGCAGTAGAGAAGGAGATATACTTCTCCTTAGTGGAGGTATTATTGAGCAGAGGGCATAGATTTGAGGTAAGGAAAAGGAATGTGAGGACCCAAGAGTGGCAGGCATTGGAACCCCCCCCCCCCCCCACCCCGGCTTGTCAGCATGGTAGAGATAGAAGCTCTTGAAACATTGAAGAAGTGATTTTCCAGTTTGTTTAAATTCACCAATAATTAATGTTCTCTTTTTCTTTGTCTATGTGTGTGTAAGGGGGAGTTTATAAAGTGAGGCTGGTACAAATACAATATTTAAAAGGTATCTGGATTGATATATTAATACAAAATGTTCAGAGGGATATGGGTCAAATGGTGGCAAATTGGATTAGTTCAGATTGGAGTCTGTTCAGTGCTGTCAAGTTGGACCAAAGGGTCTGTATCCATTCTGTATGACTCTATGAATCTAAGTGTTTAGTGTGCACTTGCAATGCCAAGGCATACAGGATTGTAGGCCCAGTGCTGGAAAATGAGATTCAAATAGTCCCGTGCTTGTTCTGAAGTGGCATAAACTTGATGGGCTGAAGAGCCTTTTTCTGTACTTTCTAACCCCCTATGATTCTGTAGTTCTAAATCCGCTACCATCTGGTTCAACAGCCATTAATAAGCAGCTTGAGAATTTCAGAGTCCAAATGGCAGGACTTGACACTGCTATAGCCTGTCTGAGTTGTAATGGTGCTGATTTCTTCAATGCAGGCAGTCAAGAGAGCCTGCCAGTACCCCTTGAATGAATCAATCTTGGTAATGTGGGTGGCTCTACCCACCTCACTTTTGCAATCTTCCAGCCAGGGTATTTTGGTCGCCACATGAACTTTTCAGTAGCCAATAAAGGGTTTTCTGGAGCTACCAGTGTAGGGATAAACACAACTGGAGAGCCTCAGGTCCTGCTACTAGAGACCCAATCAGATAATTCACTTCTCTGAGTTTCCTTGCTGTCCTAGAGACCACCAAATAGGGCCAGAAAGCTGTTCTCATCTGGTGTTTTTGGCAGCACTTACGTAAAATCTCCTGACGGATAGGTTCACGTCTTTTAATTGCATTTTGCTTTATCCCCATTTTAGAGATTTTTAAGTGTCCTTGGGCATTTCACAGGCTCATAAGAGCCGGTCTCAGAATTGCACCACATAGTCTAACGTGAAGACATCCAAGGCTCTCACACTTGGTGCCCAATTGAGTCTATGTAACATGAAAATTAATCCCCTCAGAGCCTTTGTCTTATAGAACAAGTTCCTACTTTCACACAGTCAAGACTGCTTCCTGCCCAGTAAAGGAGAGCAGCAGCAGAGAACTAATGAGGAAGCTCTGTCACTTTCTATGACATTTGGAGTCATCAGCTCAGCAAGTAGCACTGCATATGCCTTGGAGTCTAATATAAAGTTGGGACGAACATTTGGTTCCATATCCTCAGAAGGATTGCAGTTCAATTGCCAACTCAATAAAGACTGAAATCACAGACACTCCAAGCACTGTTGCCATTGTGTAGGTGGAAGAGTTACCATAGTCCTCCAATCCCTCTCCCTCCCCAACCACTCCCCCTCATCCCTAAACTGCCATGAAAATGCAACAATGAGCTCTGGCAAGAAATAAGAACACACCACAATAGCTCTGATGAAGGGTCTAGGCCTGAAACGTCATCTTTTGTGCTCCTGAGATGCTGCTTGGCCTGCTGTGTTCATCCAGCTCCACCCTTTGTTATCTTGGATTCTCCAGAATCTGCAGTTCCCATTATCTCTGAACACAACACAATACCTGATAAAACAAACCAACACACTTCAATGTGAAATATTCCAAAAAGTTATCTTACCTTCAATTTGGGTGCCTGGCACTTTAAACCACACAAGTGTAGAACCCATCTTATGGCTGACACTGAAGTTTGCAAAGTCAACCATGATGAGATTGGCTGCACGTTCATTGCCCAAGTATGAGTTGCTGGGGTTCATCTGCTGGCTTGGCTGTCTGACATCCCAATAGAGTTGATTCAAAGCCTTTTACCACATGCAAGAGACAACACAAGAAGGTGAGCCATTTTTCAATCCAACTTGTGTTAAACCCATTGAAAGGATAGCTGTCTGTTCACGAGAGCATTTAGAGAGTGGTTGAAACACAGAAAAGTAACATTAAATTGAAGTAAAATTAAGCAGATTCTAAGTGTAGGTTAGAACTGAGGTACGGGTAAAGGAGTGCAGGTTGGGGGTTTATGAGAAACGACTGCCCAAAGGATTGAAAAGCAATCAGTTTTCACTTAAGTTGCTTGTTCATGTTTATTAAGGAGGCAACATGACACTGTGGTGATTAGTGCTTGGCCTAACACTGTCCAAACACCAGTCAGCTCATTAGGCATATATAAGTAATTGTTGAGAATTCATTGCAACTTACAGCCATATCATTTCTGCTGTTTACTTGCTGCTAGAGGGCAGAAAATAATTTTTGAAACACATTGGGGGAATTTCTGGGATGCCATGTCAAGATGTCAAGCATTCTGTTAATATTTATTCCAACCGTTCTGTGAGCAATACCCAAAAATAATGAGTACTGTGTTACTCTAGTCTGTCGGACACTTTGATGGTTTGAGCAGGGGAAAGAGACTGATCATGTTAGATGGATCCCCCTCCACCTCCACAGAAAGGTACATGAAGAAACACTGCTGCAAGATTGAGGGGGATGCCAAACCAATGTTTAAAATAGTGGTGGGCAGGAGCACACTAGGAGCAGAGAAGGAATCATTTTAACCATCTGCCTGTCTCATTCTCATCAAGTGGATGGAGTTAAATTCAAACTTTTATTATGTTTGGACAAAATCCTATAGGTTTAACACCTGAGTAAATATCATGCCAACTGGGATTCGAATGCATTTGTGAGACAGCAGTTCCCAACTTGTCAAATTGTAGGTTATTCCGGATGCCCATCATGATGCCAAGTTGGAAGCAGTGGACTGGGCTTTCAATGGGGAAACCCAAGGTCTGATCCCCTCCTGGCCCTGACCCCAAACTACATCAGCACCACCCAATGTCTAGTTTGATATACAAAGGCCACAGTTAGGCCAGATGTGAATGTGTTGTGTCTGTATGATGTGGCAGCTAGCTGATCCCATTGAGAACGGCAGTGACCACATCTGCAGCAAGTGTTGGCTGCTTGAGAAGCTCTGGCTCAAAACTGATGAGCTGGAATACAAACTCCAAACACTGCGGCACATCCGGCAGGGGGAGAAATACCTGGATGCTGTGTTTCAGGAGGCAGTCACACCTGGTAGATTAACTATTGTTAATTTGATTGGTGGGCAGGTACAGCAGTGTGTGACTGCCAGGGAGGCAGATAGAGGGACCCTGCAGGCAGGAACACAAGATCCACAGCCACATTGTCCCACAAGTATGAGGCACTTGTTCCCTGCGTGGATGAGGAACAGGGCTCCAGGAAGGATGAGCCAACTGACCATGGCACCAGGGTCCAGCAGGCCATTCAAGAGGGAGGAGCAAAAAGACAGATTGTAGTTTCAGGGGTTTCTGTCTTCAGGAGGATAGACATTGTCCTTTGCGAGCAAGAAAGAGAATCCCGCGTGGTGTGTTGCCTGCCCCGTGCTAGGGTGGGAGACATCTCTGATTAGCTTGAGAGGATACTAGAGAGGGAAGAGGAATCCATGTAGGTACCAACAACATAGGACTAGGAAAACAGACCTGTTTTGGGATTATGAAAAGCTAGGAACTAAATTAAAAAACAGGACTTCACGTGTCATAGTCTCTGGATTGCTGCCCGAGCCATGTGCAAATTACCACAGGGAGGCAAGGATCAGGGAAGTAAACATGTAGCTAAAAGAGTGGTGTGGGAAAGAGGTTTTCCTTTTCATGGGGCACTGGCATCAGTTCTGGGACAGGGAGGGATCTATATCGCTGGGATGGACTCCACCTGAGCAGGGCCGGGTACAGTGTTCTGGCGAAAAGGGTAAATAGGGTGGTCAATAGGACTTTAAGATAGTAAATAGGGGGGAAAGAAGGAGTCAGTGTAGGGGGAGTATAACAATCAAAGGAAGGCAAAGCAGCAGGTTAGCAGGTGATGAGGAAGCTTCAACTCCATTGAAAATTAGGAAAGAAGTTAAAGGGAAGGAGAACTCAAGAGCTGTTAGTCATGGAGGTGATAGAGCTCAAAAGGAAGGTGCAAAAACTGGCATAAGGGCACTTTACCTTAAAGTTCGGAGCATTGGAAACAAGGTGGATGAGTTGAAGGTGCAAATCATGGCAAATGGGTGTGATTTAGTGGCCATTACAGAGACGCGGTTACAGGATGGTCATGACAGGGAGTTAAATATCCAGGGGTATCAAACTGTTCGGAAGGACAGGCAGGAAGGTAAGGGAGGTGGTGTCGCTCTGACTTTTAAGGATGATATCAGGGTGGTAGTGAGAGCTGATATAGGTTCTACTGAACAAAACGTTGAATGGATTTTGGGTGGAAATTAGGAATAGCAGGGAGAAAAAGTCACCGATAGGTCTGGTCTCTCGGCCACCAAATAGTGACATCTTGGTGGGGTGGGCAATAAACATAGAAATAGCTAATGCATGTAAAAATGGTACTGCAAATATCATGAGGGATTTTAAACTACATACTAATTGGTCAAACCAAATCAGTCATGGCAGCCTTGAGGAGGGGTTCACAGAATGCATCCGCGATAATTTCCTTGAACAATATGTAATGTAACCTACAAGGGAGCAAGCTATCCTAGGTCTAGTCCTGTGTAATGAGACAGGAATAATTAATGATCTCACAGTTAGGGATCCTCTTGGAAGGAGCGATCACGTTATGTCGAATTTAAAATACAGATGGAGCATGAGAAGATTAAATTCAGTACCTATGTCCTGGGCTTAAACAAAGTAGACAATGAAGGAATGAGGGAGGAGTTAGATCAGGTAGAATGGGAGCAAAAGCTTTAAGGTGGGTCACTTGAGGAACAGTGGAGGACTTTTGAAACTATTTTTCACAGTGCTCAGTAGAAGTATATTCCAGTGATAAGGAAGAACTGTAGGAAAAGAGAAAGCCAGCCATGGATGTCTAAGGAAGTAAAGGAAAGTATCAGACTGAAAAAAATCACATACAAAAAATCAAAAAGTAGTGGGAAACTAGTAGACTGGGAAATCTTTAAAGGCCAACAGAAAGCAGCAAAAAAGTTATAAAGAAAAGTAAGATAGATTATAAGAGTAAACTATCTCAGAATATAAAAACAGGCAGCAAAAGTTCCTATAAATATGGAAATTGTAAAAGAGTGGCGAAGGTAAACATTGGTCCTTTAGAGGATGAGAAGGTCAATTTAATAACTGGGAATGAGGAAATAGCCGAGACATTAAACAGTTATTTTGTGTCAGTCTTCACAGTGGAAGGCACAAATAACATGCCAAAAACTAATGGCAAGAAGGTTATAGCAGGTGAGGACCTAGAAACCATCATTATCACTAAGGAGGCAGTGCTGGGCAAGCTAATGGGGCTAAAGGTAAACAAGTCTCCTGGCCCTGATGATATGCATCCCAGGATACTAAAAGAGGTGATGGGAGTAATAGCAAATACACTAGTAATTATTTACCAAAATTCACTGGACTCTGGAGTGGTTCCCACAGATTGGAAAACAGCCAATGTGACGCCACTGTTTAAAAAAGGAAGTAGATAAAAAGCAGGTAACTTTAGGCCAGTTAGCTTAACTTCGCTAGTGGGGAAAATACTTGAATCTATCATTAAGGATGCAATAGCAAGACATCTGGATATAAATTGTTCCACTGGGAACACCCAGCATGGATTCATGAAGGGTAGGTCATGTTTAACTAATTTAGTGGAATTCTTTGAGGACATTACTTGCATGGTGGACAATGGGGAACCTGTGGACGTGGTGTATCTGGATTTCCAGAAGGCATTTGACAAGGTGCAACACCAAAGGCTGCTATACAAGATAATATTGCACGGTATTACAGGTAATGTATTGACATGGATAGAGGATTGGTCGACCAGTAGAAAGCAAAGAGTAGGGGTAGAGGAGATAATGGGAACTGCAGATGCTGGAGAATTCCAAGATAATAAAATGTGAGGCTGGATGAACACAGCAGGCCAAGCAGCATCTCAGGAGCACAAAAGCTGACGTTTCGGGCCTAGACCCTTCATCAGAGAGGGGGATGGGGAGAGGGTTCTGGAATAAATAGGGAGAGAGGGGGAGGCGGACCGAAGATGGAGAGACAAGAGAGTTGCAATGGGAGGGAGATTCCCTGAGGTTGGTCCGGAGGGAGGAGGGTAACTTCTTCAGGATAGGCATCCCTGGAAGAGGCTTCGCAGTGAGGTTAAAATAGTATCAGAGATAATGGGAACTGCAGATGCTGGAGAATTCCAAGATAATAAAATGTGAGGCTGGATGCACACAGCAGGCCAAGTAGGGTCTAGGCCCAAAACGTCAGCTTTTGTGCTCCTGAGATGCTGCTTGGCCTGCTGTGTTCATCCAGCCTCACATTTTATTATCTTGGAATTCTCCAGCATCTGCAGTTCCCATTATCTCTGATACTATTTTAACCTCACTGCAAAGCCTCTTCCAGGGATGCCTAACCTGAAGAAGTTACCCTCCTCCCTCCGGACCAACCTCAGGGAATCTCTCTCCCATTGCAACTCTCTTGTCTCTCCATCTTCGGTCCGCCTCCCCCTCTCTCCCTATTTATTCCAGTTCCCTCTCCCCATCCCCCTCTCTGATGAAGGGTCTAGGCCCGAAACGTCAGCTTTTGTGCTCCTGAGATGCTGCTTGGCCTGCTGTGTTCATCCAGCCTCACATTTTATTATCAAAGAGTAGGGGTAAATGGGTGTTTTTCTGGTTAGCAGTCAGTGGCTAGTGGTGTGCCTCAGGGATCAGTGTTGGGACCGCAATTGTTTACAATTTACATAACGATTTGGTGTTAGGGACTAAGTGTGGTGTGTCAAAATTTGCAGATGACACTAAGGTGAGTGGTAGAGCAAATTGTGCAGAAGACACTGAAAGTCTACAAAGGGATATAGATAGTCTAAGTGAGTTGTCAAAAGTCTGGCAGATGGAGCACAATGTTGATAAGAGTGAGGTCATCTATTTTGGTAGGAATAACAGCAAAATGGACTGTGTTTTCAATGGTAAGAAATTGCAGCACGCTGCTGTGCAGAGGGACTTGTGTGTCCTTGTGCGTGAATCTCTAAAAGTAGGATTGCAGGTGCAGTAGGTAATTAAAAAGGCAAATGGAATTTTGTCTGCCATTGCTAGAGGGATGGAGTTTAAAAACGGGGAGGCTATGCTGCAGCTGTACAGGGTCCTGGTGAGACCACACCTGGAGTACTGTGGTCAGAGATAATGGGAACTGCAGATGCTGGAGGATCCAAGATAACAAAATTTGTTATCCTGGAGCACTGTGTGCAATTTTGGCCTCCTTACTTTAGAACGTATATACTCACACTGGAGGGAGTGCAGAAGAGATTCGCTCGGTTGATTCCAGAGTTGAGAGGGTTGGATTATGAGGAGAGACTGAGTAGACTGGGATTATACTCATTGCAATTCAGAAGAATGAGGGGAGATTTTATAGATTATGAAGGGAATAGATAAGGTGGAGGCAGGGATGTTGTTTCGCTAGCAGGTGAAACTATGAGGAGACATAGCCTCTTAATAAAGGGAAGCAGATGTCGGGCTGAGGTTAGGAGGAACTTCTTCACCCAAAGGGTTGTGAATCTGTGGAATTCCCTGCCCAGTGAAGCAGTTGAAGCTACCTCACTGAATGTTTTTAAGGCAAGGCTAGTTAAATTTTTGAACAGTAGGGGAATTAAGGGTTATCGTGTGTGGGCGGGTAAGTGGAGCTGAGTCTCAAAAAGATCAGCCATGATCTTATTAAATGACGGAGCAGGCTCGAGGGTCCAGATGACCTACTCCTGCTCCTAGTTCTTATGTTCTTATGTTCTTATGAGTGCCCAATTAGCTGGAGACAGGAACTGACTGAATTGACAACTGAAGAAGAGTCACCAGACTTGAAACGTTAACTCTGGTTTCTCTCCTCAGACGCTGCCAGACCTGCTGATTTTCTGTTTTTGTTACTGACTGAAGCGTGATTTTCAAAGGCAGAAAGCAGCCGTGACTGGACTTGTCATTGTCTCGCAGAACACAGTGTGCAAGAGAGTTTATGACCAGCTGCCCCACCGTTCAAACGAGCACTCATATGCTGACTCATTGGTACTTCATTTCGGTTGCTGGAACGATTACAATGCATGAGCAAATCAGTTTCAAGACATGAAACCAGCAGCAACAATAAAGTGCTCATGACAGGTACGTTTCCATATGTCCCAGACCATTCCCTCTTCCAGTGATTACCTTTAGAACGTTTATTATGTCCCTCTCCAGCTCAACAACAAGATCCTCAATGAATTTAACAACCTGTTAATGGAAAGTGTGCAGTTTGCCAGTTCTCCATGCCAATCTCCCAAGGTCTGACTTAGAAAATTGTGTTGTTTTGAATCAGTGCTCCTTTATGTTGAGCATCTCTTGGAGGAAACACTGAGGCTGGATGGAGTGACTTCAGTATAGACATGTAGCTCAGCAGCAACATTATTGACTGAACTAATTGAATCCCAAAGGACATAGCTTCTCATCTAGTCACGAGCAGGAAATGAGGGAAACAACAGGAGGGAAATGTCGACTTGATCACAACCTCACCAATATACATCTGTCCATGACAGCACCAATAAGAGTGACCACCACACAGTCAGTTCAGAGACAAAGTCCCATCTTCTCTTTGAGAATATCGTCCATTGTATCGTGTGGTGCTTCCACTATGCTAAAGTGCACAGACTTCAAACGGGTTTGCTAATTCAAGGTAGGCTTTCCATGAGGAACTGTAATCCACCAGAGGAGCTGAATCCACAATCTGTAAACTCATGCACCAACATTGTCTCCCCACAACCTCTTCCATTACCATCAAGCTATTGGATCAACGCTGGTTAAATGAAGAATGCAGGAAGGCATGCCAGGAGCAGCACCAGACATACCTAAAATGAGGTGTCAATGTGGTGCAGCAAAAATACAATACAGTGAAAGCAGTATGCCAAATTCAAAGCTTAGCAATGCCACAAGCAATGGAATGCATTTAAGCTCTGCAATCCTGCCACATCTAGTTGTGGAGGTGGTGATCACTTGCACAGGAGTTGGGGGCTTCACAGATATCCTGATCTTCAAAAATGGGGTCCCAGCACAGAACGGTGAAAGACAAAGCTGAATAATTTACAGACATAGTCAGACCTGCCGATGCTGGAGAATCTGAGATAACAAGGTGTAGAGCTGGATGAACACAGCAAGCTAAGCAGCATCAGAGGAGCAGGAAGGCTGACGTTTTGGGTCTGGACCCTTCTTCAGAAATGAGAGAGGTGAAGGGGATTGTGAAATAAATAGCAGAGCAGAGGGGAGATGGACAGGTCAAGGAGGCGGGAATGGAGCCAGTAAAGGTAAGTGTAGATGGGGAGTTAGGGTGCAGATTGGTCAATCCAAGGAAGACGGACAGGTCAAGGAGGCGGGGATGAGGCTGGTAGATAGGAGTTGGGGGTGGGGGCTGAGGTGGGAGAAGTGGATAGATGGGGAAAGGACGGACAGGTTAGGTAGGTGGTGATGAGCTGGGCTGGTTTTGAGATGCCATCGGGGGTGGGGAGATTTTGGAATATAAAAGCAGTGATGTGCTTCTGAGGCTTCATAAAGCTCTAGTTAGGCCCCATTTAGTATACTGTGTCCAATTTTGGGCCCCACACCTCAGGAAGGACATACTGGCCCTGGAGCGTGTCGAGCGGAGATTCACACGGATGATCCCTGGAATGGTAGGGTTAATGTATGATGAACGGCTAAGGATCCTGGGATTGTATTCATTGGAGTCTAGAAGGTTGAGGGGAGATCTAATAGAAACTTACAAGATAATGTATGGCTTAGAAAGGGTGGACGCTGGGAAGTTGTTTCTGTTAGGCGGGGAGACTATGACCCATGGGCACAGCCTTAGAATTAGAGGGGTTAAATTTAAAACAGAAATGAGGAGACATTTCTTCAGCCAGAGAGTGGTGGGCTTGTGGAATTCATTGCCACAGAGTGCAGTGGAGGCCGGGACGTTAGATGCCTTCAAGGCAGAGATCGATAAATTCTTGATCTCACAAGGAATCAAGGTCTACGGTGAGAGTGCAGGGAAGTGGAGTTGAAATGCCCATCAGCCATGATTTCAATGGCGGAGTGGACTCGATGGGCTGAATGGCCTTACTTCCACTCCTATTTCTTATGGTCTTCTGGTCTTATTTTGAAGCTTGTGAAGCCCACATTGATGTTGTTGGGCTATAGGGTTCTCAAGCGAAATATGAGGTGCTGTTCCTGCAACCTTTGGGTGGCAGGAACTATTGTAAATTATTTACATCCATTTTCAGCCAGAAGTTCCCAGTGGATGATCCATCTCAGCCTCTTCCTATGATACCTAGCATCACATGTGCCAGATTCCAGCTCATTCAATTCCACAAGATGTCGTGAAAATGACTTAAGACACTGGATACTTCAAAGGCACAGAACACATTCCAGCAATTGTACTGAAGGTTTGAGTTCCAGAACTAGATGCACTAGATGCTGTTGCTGTTCAGTGACAATCAGACAGTATATAAAAATGTCCAAGTATGTCCAGTACACAAAAGGTAGGACAAATGGAACCCTGCCAGTTACTGTCTGATCCAGTTATTCTGCATCATTAGCTTATCAATAGTGCTATCAGGAGGTGCTTGCAAAGGAATGACTTGCTTACGAATGCTCAGTTTGATTTTCACCAAGGGCCTTTGGCTCCAGACCTTATTACAGCCGTGGTACTAACGTGCACAATAGAACCAAGCTCCAAAGGTGAGGTAAGAGAACGAATGTCCTTGACATGAAGGTAGCATTTGACTGAGTGCAGCAAGGAGGAGCTGTAACAAAACTGGAGTCAATGGGATCCAAGAGGAAAACACCATGCTAGTTGAAGCCATACTTGCTACATAGGTAAATGGCTGTAGCTGTTGGAGATCAATTATCTCTGCTCCAGGATGTTATTGCAGGAGTTCCGCTGAGCCATTTATAAGACCCAATCAAATTCAGTTCTTTCAACAAGTATCAAGCTAGAGATAACCTTACCACCTCTCCATGACATTCAGTGGCATTGCCATCACTGAGTTTCTCCCTATCATCATCTTGGTAACGTACCAATGACTAGGAACTGAACTTAACCAATCAGATTCATGCTGTAGCTACAAAGAGGGGTCAGAGGTTAGAAGGTCTACAATGAGTCGCCTAGCTCATTTGTCCCAGTGGCTGTCCACTATCTACAATGCACAAGTCAGCAACCTGATGAAATATTCTGTTTGCCTTAATGGTTGTGGCTGTAACAGTACTCGGGAAGTTGACACTATTTAAGACAAAACAGCCTATTTGAATTGCACCCCATCCAGCAGCTTCAACATTCAAACCCTTCATTACCAATGCACAGTGGCAGCAGAGTGTGCCAACTACAAGATGCACTGCAGCAATTCATCAAGACTTTTTCAAAAGCACCTTCCAAACCTTTAGCCTCGACCACCAAGAAGGACAGAGCAACAGATGTATTGCAAACATCCACTGGCAAGTTCCCCTCAGGCCACACATCAGCCTGTCTTGGAAATATATCAACATTTCTTTCATTGTCACTTAGTCAAACTCGCTGAAACTTCTTGCCTAATAGTATTAGCAACACTTAGCCCCACAAGGCCTACATTAATTCAGGAAGGCAGCTCCCCACCACCTTCACCAGGATAATTGGGGGTCTAGTCACTGATACTCATATACCTTGAACAAAAAAAGGTCATTGCATGGACATGTGCCCATTTTCCTACCAAATATTAATGACTTGGATCTTAGAATTGAAAGAAAATTTACCTTCAATACAAACTTTGGATGAGTGAGAGGCAGTGAGGTATTCAAATTGCCTGTGATATGTCAGCAGAATTAGCAAACAAGTTGGAATTTAATACAGAGAAGTGTGAGTTGATGGATTTGGGGAGAGGCAATGTTTACTTAATGGCAAAATTTTAAAAAGCAAGCTGGAACAGTGTAGGTGCATCTGTACCAATCTTTGAAGGTGGCAGGACTCAGTGACAGAGTGGTCAAAAAAGCATATGAGATATTGACATTCCTAAATAGAGGTATTGAGTAAAGCAGAAGGGAGGTTATAATGAACCGTTTTAAGTCTCTGCTTAGTCCCCAGACAACCAGATTAATGGGTTCAGTCCTAGTCGCCACACAGAAATGCAAAGACCTTTGAAAAGATGCAAAGGAGATGTACTAGAATTGCTCCAGTGATTGTGATGAAATAGGGCAGTAAATTTGTTATAAATTTAGTTTGGCAAGGTTGCTTGGAACAAAGGAGGTCAAGGGGAGATTTGATGGAGGTGCAATAGATTTTGAGAGGTTGAGATATGGTAGATAAGGAAAAACTGCTCCCATTAGCTGATTGTGCAGGAACTGGAAGAGATGGTTTTATAATTTCACATAAGAAATTTGTGGGGAAATGTGAGGGAACTATTGACCTGGAATTTGCTGCCCATCAGGACAGTGGATGTGGAACAATCATTGATCTCAAAAGGAAATTGTCTGGGCAGTTAAAGAAAAATAAATCTGCTGTCTTACAGAGACCTTACCGGAACTTACAAGAACTGAGCGGGAGAGTGGGACAGATTGGATTGTTTTATGGGTTACCAGCACAGACTTGATGGCCTGAATGGATTCCTTCAGCTCAGCAATGACTTTATTACTCATGAACGAACATTGCTACACACAACTGCTGTGATCTACACAATAGCATGACATATTGCAGCTGGCTGAATTGTATAACATTAAAGGTGGGAGCAAAAGATTCAAAATGCTGCAGCAAAAAAAGTAGTTTTATGGTCCAATTTTTTCTTCCTTTTTTTCTGCTCTCCTGGAGGTGGCGATTCATGATGCAATAAATGGTTTGTAGATACTAGTAGCCTTCCAGTTGCTAACCCAAGTGGCTTTTTTTTTGCATGCAAACTTTCATGGAAGTGTTGGCAAGTATCACAGCCAGGTTCAACCCTTATCCCTAACAAATGGCATGACATGAGTAATTTTCAGCATTGGTCACAGAATACAGGTAAAGAGCTAGAAATCCATCACACTTCCCTGGAGGTGTACAACTCTTCAGTGTCTCTGGGTCAGAGATTTACCCTGGCTAACTCAATGCAGACAGGTCATAAGATCTTCAACATAAGATCTTCCTCAATTGTAAGACCTTATAGAGTCAATTAGTTTCATTGAATTAAATTGGTTGTTTCTAAGCAATAGAAATCATTCTGCAATAAATTCCTGTAACCAAAAACAGTTTCATATATTTAACAGGGCAGGGCTAGTGTAATGCAGAGGAAGAATAGTTCTGCTGAGCACAAGTCACTTTAGTTGTGTCTGAGGTAATGGATGTCTGAAGTGATAATGGAGCAACCATCATAACAAGAGATTTAGATGACATTATAAATTGCCACATCAAAACTCAGGTAGCTTTAAACAACACCTGAGCCTGAGGTTAAAAATATATCTTCAGCTTTAATTCTAAAGGATTCGTCAATTATATAATAATGATGAAGTCGAGTTTCTCCAGGTATATTCCAAATCCTCTGTTATAACTTTGACACAAAAATCAGCAAATTCCCCATGATGACGATCTTTCATTGTTTGTTGAATGTTTACTTGCTAGGCCAGCATTTGTTGCCCATCTCTAATAGCCTCGAAAGAAGATGGTGAGCTGCCTTCCTGAATCCTTGCTGTTCACGTGACATGGGAATGCTCACAATGCTTTAATCCAGGAGTTCCATGATTTTGACCAAACAACGTTAAAGGAATAGCAATATGTCCAAGTCAGGATGGTGAATGGTTTGAAGGGGAACATGCAGGTGGCAATGCTGTCATGCATCTGCAGCCCTAGTCCATCTATTCGGTAAGGGTTACTGTTTTGGAAATGCTGTCAGAGGAACTTGGATAGGGATACTGCATAATATCTTGTTGATGGCATACACTGCTGCAACTGTGTGTCAGTGGTGAAGGGGATAAATGCCAAAGGCAGTGGATTGGGTGTTAATCAAGCAGGCTGCTTTGTTCTAGGTTGAGTCAAGTTTCATGCCTGTTATTGGAGCTGCTGTCGTCCACGTAATTAGAGAGTATAACATCACATTCCTGAGATAATAAAATGTGAGGCTGGATGAACACAGCAGGCCAAGCAGCATCTCAGGAGCACAAAAGCTGACGTTTCGGGCCTAGACCCTTCATCAGAGAGGGGAATGGGGAGAGGGAACTGGAATAAATAGGGAGAGAGGGAGAGGCGGACCGAAGATGGAGAGTAAAGAAGATAGGTGGAGAGAGTGTAGGTGGGGAGGTAGGGAGGGGATAGGTCAGTCCAGGGAAGACGGACAGGTCAAGGAGGTGGGATGAGGTTAGTAGGTAGATGGGGGTGCGGCTTGGGGTGGGAGGAAGGGATGGGTGAGAGGATGAACCGGTTAGGGAGGCAGAGACAGGTTGGACTGGTTTTGGGATGCAGTGGGTGGGGGGGAAGAGCTGGGCTGGTTGTGTGGTGCAGTGGGGGGAGGGGACGAACTGGGCTGGTTTAGGGATGCAGTAGGGGAAGGGGAGATTTTGAAACTGGTGAAGTCCACATTGATACTATATGGCTGCAGGGTTCCCAGGCGGAATATGAGTTGCTGTTCCTGCAACCTTCGGGTGGCATCATTGTGGCAGTGCAGGAGGCCCATGATGGACATGTCATCAAGAGAATGGGAGGGGGAGTGGAAATGGTTTGCGACTGGGAGGTGCAGTTGTTTGTTGCGAACTGAGCGGAGGTGTTCTGCAAAGCGGTCCCCAAGCCTCCGCTTGGTTTCCCCAATGTAGAGGAAGCCGCACCGGGTACAGTGGATGCAGTATACCACATTGGCAGATGTGCAGGTGAACCTGACTTGAGTCTTGTTTTCAGTGGGCAAGCAGAGGAGAAACAAGAGATGAGTTACATGCCACAGATTTCCTAACTTCTAACCTCTCTTCTCCTCACAGTTCTTGTATGGCTCATTTGTTGAGTTTCTGACCAATGACACACCTGAATAGAACTGAAGAAGGGTAATACCCGAAACATTGACTGCTCCTTTCCTCCACATGCTGCGTGGCTTGCTGTGTTCTTCTAGATTCCTGTTTGTCTACTTTGGATTCCAGCATCTGCAGCTTTTTTGTCCCTTATCTACATGTTGCCAGTCAGCTGTCCACCTAAAACAAGCTTCCACTGTTCAGTGGAGGGAAAATCAAAAAGCAATCAATGGAAGTTTTCCTAATCAACAGGGGAACAGGTCACTGGAAGGGTCTTGTCAGACAGCAATCTTCAAGGGTTAATGTTGAAGACTGCTTTAATCTCTATACAATCAGATGGTCTTGGGTCCGGATGAGACAGAACTTTTTCTAGGCCTATCAAACATCTTACAGTGCAGACCTATATTCTCAGGTCTCCTGATACTCTTGGTGCCAATATTTAATGATCTAATGTAGATAGTTCTAATTAATTCATTCAGGTATGCCATTTGTTCTAATGCCCTTTAGGGAAGGAAACTGCCATCCTTACCTGGCCTCCAGACCCGCAGCAATCTGGTTGGCTCTTAACTGACCTCTGAGCAATAAATGCTGCCTGGCCAGTGAGGCGTTCATCCCGTGAATGAATAAAGGGGAGATATATGATGATCTCTGGAGCAAGTGGGAATTGAACTTGGGTCTCCTGGCTCAGAAGTAGAAACACTACCACTCCACTACAAGAGTGTCAAGAACTGTTGTAATTTGTTTCTATATGCTCTCATGAAATAAGTTACAACTTGTTAAGACAAGAGCTTCTCCTTATTAAAATTTGACCACGTTTTATTTTCTCCTACAAAAACAAAACAGACCCTTAGGCCTAGTTAAAGTGAAGAGGAAGCAATGTCCTTATCTCCAAAACACCACAGCAATCTGGGCCAATTAAGCTAAAACTTTCCTTTAAGTCCCCAGAATAGCACTGCTCCTAATCCTATCTGTTCCTACAAAAAGCAAATACATCTTAAAATGGTCTCAGATCCTCTTCTTGCTGTTCAGTCTATTCCAAGGGGCTGCCCGATAAAATACCAGCTTAAATAACCTCTGCCACAGGTAAATAACCATCAGGCAAAAATAGTTTCCTCACACAGGGCACAGTAAATTCTGAATTTTACTGGTTACCAATTTGCATTTTAAAACAATAACCTCGACAGGTTTTCAGGGAGTACCAATGGTATAGAAAACAGCATGTTAATATTGAAGCTACTTGGATTCTTTCAGAATTTTGGCAAGTGAATGGGGTTAAATTATTTGTTATATCTAGTACCATTTCTCAATTTGGTGTTACTTAATCACAAAACAAATTAGATTTCAGGAGTGATTGCTTTCATTAATTTTTTCTCAGCAAGCCTATGACATTTCTGGATCTTCTGAGATATGTTGCTTGGAATTAATTTTTTGGTTATGAAGCAAGGTAATTGCATTCAGCGAGCTGCTGTTTCTGCACCTAGCTTTGCCTCGGGCACATAGGATATAATGTCACTGAACCTGAACAGCTCACAAAGCTGAGTCCCACAGGAAAAGGTAAACCCTTCACCCTCTCTTTCCCAGGCATGTTGAGACAACCCAAAAGTGGAGGCTCACAGAATGACAGAACAAATAACCATCACTCTTTCACCACAGGCAAATAATAATAAGGTCCGGCTTTAACCAAATAACTTCCGTCCTCATCAGGTGATGGAGGACCTCTGAAGCCATCCATCTAGTGGACTGTCCCCTTGCTGTAGTAAACAGTGGGTTTCAGATAACATCACTCTAGGATGTCTGTTCCCACCATAATGTCATTAAATCCTCAGGCCTCAGTGACCCTTTAATGCACTCAGCATGTTCAGCCAGTTCATTGCTTCTTCTGGCAGCTAACTAACTCATGATTAATTGTTTCTGACCACAGGCATTGCCCAGCAAATGTTAGACTGCAATTCCAACAACGCAGCCAGCATGGGGTTGCGTTGCTTCAATTTGTTGCACAACTGAGTGACAGGGCCCATATTTGTATTAAAATCCCTCGCCTGAAGACTGTCTATCTTGGCAGTGGCAGTCAAGGGCAAGAGGAGCAAGAAGTCTGGGAGAAACCAAGAGCGAGACAGTGAGAGATCACCAGCTGTAGGGATTCAAATACCTTCATGACCTCCGCCCTCTCTGTCTCTTTGATCCCCTTCAGGTTAGGTCCCTGGGTTCCTCTATTCTAACCACTTGAGCATCCCCAGTTTTAACATGTCCACTAAAATAAAAGCAAACTACTGTGAATGTTAGAGATCTGCAATATAAAACAAAACAGTGCTGGAAAAAGAGATAATGGGAACTGCAGATGCTGGAGAATCCAAGATAACCAAGTGTGAAGCTGGATGAACACAGCAGGCCGAGCAGCATCTCAGGAGCACAAAAGCTGACGTTTCGGGTCTAGACCCTTCATCAGAGAGCTCTCTGATGAAGGGCCGAGGCCCGAAACGTCAGTTTTTGTGCTCCTGAGATGCTGCTTGGCCTGCTGTGTTCATCCAGCTTCACACTTGGTTATAGTGCTGGAAAAACCCTGGCTTGCATCTCTTGGAATTTAGAAGAGTAAAGGGCAATTTGATTTAAATATAGAAGATGCTGAAGTGGATGTGAAAAGGATGTTTCCTCTCATGGGATAATTTAAAACCAGGGGTCATTGTTTAAAAACAAGGGGCTGTTCATTTCGGACTGAGAAAAAGATATTTCTTTTCTCTCACAGAGGGTTGAGTGTCTTTGGAATTCTTTTCCTCAAACTGTGATGGAAGCAATTGATGTCCTTGAATATTGTTCATGCAGGTATCGATAGATTCTTGATAAGCAAGTGGGGTACGCAGGAATGTAAACTAATAAGATAAGCTGTTTTCTTAAGCCGTGGTAAAAGAAGTTCAAGGGGCCGAATGGCCTACTCTTGCCCCCAATTTGTATGTTGACCCATTTATAACTCAGCTGGCCACGCAGCATCTATGGAGAGAGACAGAGAGTTATATCAGGGATCTTGTTGTGGCATTCAGGGTCTCGACTGCTGATTGGGGAGCCTGTGAGAGACCCACTTTACCTTTTTATAGAAAGGGTTTCGAAATCTCAAGCCAAACTGGCAATGGCAAGGCCACTGAAAGGACATCCCTTGGAGACAAGATGCTGGGGATACATAAAGCACGTCAGGAGCACTAGTTAGAGGCTGTGGTTGGGGACGATACTCCCCACTTCCTCCACCACAGAGAGCCAGGAAAATAGAGGGCTCAGGCCAGAGGGTTAGGAATGGATGGCCTGGTTGTGGAGGGTCACATAAAAAGGAAGACAAGGCAGGGGTGTAGCTGACATTCAACTCCCAATACCCACCTCCAATGACCAGGCCATCCTTCAGGCACTCTGTTCCTGGTCTTTGATTGAAGAACAGCTTCTTGGTCTCTATCTCATCAAGGGCAATGAGTGACCTACAAAGTCTGATCTGTCATTCACATTTCAATACAGCAGATCTACTTGGCGCGAGCTGATAGTGGAGGGGAAGTGAGGCCCTTAAATAGTCCTTAATGAACCATTTTAGGACCTCAGTCAGCAGTGGAGTGGAAAGGTCAACCATGAGTCTAACTGTCCAGAACTTAACTCTAGCAGAGCCACAAATGTAGTAGAGATGAGATACATCACCTGGTCAGATAATTAATTGCCCATCCCCCCTCCAAGCATGCCACCTTGAGAAACAGGGAATCCTGCCCAACATTTTGTGTTCAATAGGACATCTTTCAAAGAAAAGGCATTTTGATCTTGAAACAATAACTCTGTTCCTCTCTCTGCAGATTCTGCCAGGCATCCTGAGCTCCTCCAGCATTTTCTGTTTTTTTTAATGTTATTTCACCACCATGTATTCAGCTATCAAAACCTACAAATTGGAATTCAATCACGAAACACATCTGCCTCTACCATCCTTTGAGAAGTTTTTGACCGTGTCGCCTGCATATGTAGCTCAATTTTCAATTTTGTTTGTTAATGTTCCTATGAAATTCTTTGGCCAGTTTAAGTGTATTCAGAGCTCTATATAAAAGTTCATTGTTGTTAGCATTGACTATTTGACATCCCTGACTGGCCTGATTGAGGGATTAAATGCCTGAAAGCACTTGGAGTCACAGTTGTTGTACAGACATAGGGTGAAAAAGAATTGGGGAAAATACATTGAAATAACCTGTCAAAATATCTCTCTGTTCTAATTTATTGCATTGCTAGAAGTGAGTAAAATGAAACATTTAAAACTGAGTTGGTTCCAAATAATTCACCAGTAACTTTGAGTGCTGGGTGTCAGCAGTCAGGTAGAAGCCTCACATAGCTTAAGCTTTGATGGAGTTGTTAAATTTTCTAACCTTTGAAATAACCTTAATTAAAGTTTTAAGGCTGATATCTGAGGAAAAGTACAAACATGCAGTAAAATGTTACTTCAGCAAGGAAATTCATAAGAAACAACACAAAACATCCGAGGTTTTAGCAAAGGAGTAAGTCTGGGGCTGAACAGATGTTTTATCTTATGTCTGTAATGATGGATGGATGATATTTACAAATACTTTCCCCAGATACCCATCCCCACTCTGATGGTTGCTATGTGCATTGCTCATTTAGTCTGATAAAGCACGCCAGTGTTTCATAAATTATATTGACTTTTTCTGATAACTGCTTTTCTCACCACTTGAAACAGATGTAAAGGTCAGAGGCTATAAATGACTTTTTGTTAATAACACTCAATAAATGTTTGTGCCATTTTTTGTCCCGTTTTAAAGGAAGGATTTTAGCCTTTTGATTTTAAAATAATGGGATGGTGGAATGGCATGTGAAAGGATAAGCATTTATCAACAATGATTGGCAATACTCATTTGGTGCTTTGAGTCCTATCATGAGCACTCTGACTGATGTCACCTTCAATCGCACAACATGGTTTCTGGTGATCGAATAAACACCAAAATCAATGTAACACACTTACACTTTTGTAGCTGTGATTTGATTAAATCACTTCTGTTATTTAATGAGACCACCTATTATGAATTACGTGTAGCCCTTTTATTAAAATCATGAGATCAAACCGTAGTTGTTAGTTTGGGGAGGCAGGTCATTGCGCAGGCAGTGAGATGTTGTATAAACTTTCCATATGTATCAATTGTTATGGATCCTATGTTAGGATTTTCCTGATATCCAATCCCTGGTAGACAGCCCAGAGAAACGGCAGAAGTAGTTCATCAGGGTGATGTCCTACGTCCAACCACCTTCAATTGTTCCATCAATAATTTTCCGTCCATTATAAGTTCAGATGGAGGAGTCTAAAACTAGGCAGCATAGGTTTACAGTGAGAGGGGAAAGATTTAAAAGGGACCTAGAGGGCAACATTTTTGTGAGTATGGTGGTACGTATATGGAATAACCTTCCAGAAGAAGTGGTGGAGGCTGGTCTAATTACAAATTTTAAAAGGCACCTGGGTGGGTATATGAATAGGAAGGGTTTAGGGAGATAGGGGCCAAATGCAGGCAAATGGTAGTACATTAATTTAGGATGTCTGGTCGGCATGGGCGAGTTGGACCCAAGTGTGTGTTTCCAGACTGTACATCTCGCTAATGCTGTGGGGGAGGATTTAAACTAACGTGGCAAGGGGATAGGAACCAAATAATGGACAGAAAAGAGGTAGTAACGATAGCCTGTAGGGAACTATATAATGGAGTCAGTGTGACTAAAGGGAAGAGTAGTCGGGGAGCAGATGATGAACACAAAGGGACGGGTGGTCTGAGGTGCATTTGTTTTAATGCGAGAAGTGTAGTAGACAAGGCAGATGAGCTTAGGGCTTGGATCGGTACCTGGAGGTATGATGTTATTGCTATTACTGAGACTTGGTTGAGGGAAGGGCATGATTGGCAACTAGTTGTCCCAGGATATCGATGCTTCAGGCGGGATAGAGAGGGAGGTAAAAGGGGTGGAGGAGTTGCAGTAATGGTCAAAGACAATATCACAGCCGCACTGAAGGAGGGCCCCATGGAGGGCTCAAGCAGTGAGGCAATATGGGTAGAACTCAGAAATAGGAAAGATGCAGTAACAATGCTAGGGCTGTACTACAGGCCTCCCAACAGCGAGTGTGAGATAGAGGTACAAATATGTAAACAGATAATGGAAAGGTGTAGGAGAAACAGGGTGGTGGTGATGGGAGATTTTAATTTTCCCAACATTGACTGGGATTCACTCAGTGTTAGGTGTCAAGACGGAGCAGAATTTGCAAGGTGTGTCCAGGAGGGCTTTCTAGAGCAGTGTGTATGTAGTCCAACTTGGGAAAGGGCCATACTGGACCTAGTGCTGGGGAATGAACCCAGCCAGGTAGTTGATATTACAGTAGGGGACTACTTTGGAGATAGCGACCACAATTCCGTAAGTTTTACCATGCTCATGGACAAGGATAGGAGTGGTCCTAAAGGAAGAGTACTAAACTGGGGGAAGGCCGACTATACCAAGATTCGGCAGGATCTGAGGAATGTAGATTGGGAGAAACTGTTTGAAGGTAAACCCACATTTGATATGTGGGAGGCTTTTAAAGAGAGGTTGATTAGCATGCAGGAGAGACATGTTCCTGTGAAAATGAGGGATAGAAAAGGCAAGATTAGAGAGCCATGGATGACAGGTGAAATTGTGAGACTAGCCAAGAGAAAAAAGGAAGCATACATGAGGTCCAGGTGACTGAAGACAGATGAAGCTTTGCAAGAATATCTGGAATGTAGAGCGAATCTGAAAAAAGGGATTAAGAAGGCTAAGAGAGGACATGAGATATTGCTGGCAAACATGGTTATGGAAAATCTCAAAGCCTTTTATTCATATATAAAGAGCAAGAGGGTAACTCGAGAAAGGATTGGCCCACTTAAGGACAAAGAAGGAAAGTTATGCGCTGAGTCAGAGAAAATGGGTGACATTCTTAACGAGTACTTTGCATCGGTATTCACCAAGGAGAGGGACATGACGGATGTTGAGGTTAGGGATAGATGTTTGCTTAGTCTAGGTCAAGTTAACATAAGGAAGGAGGAAGTGTTAGGTATCCTAAAAGACATTAAGGTGGACAAGTCCCCAGGTCCGAATGGGATCTATCCCAGGTTACTGAGGGAAGCGAGAGAAGAAATAGCCGGGGCCCTAACAGATATCTTTGCAGTGTCCTTAGACACGGGTGAGGTCCCAGAGGACTGGAGACTTGCTAATATTGTCCCCTTGTTTAAAAAGAGCAGCAAGGATAATCCAGGTAATTATCGACCGGTGAGCCTGACGTCAGTGGTAGGGAAGCTACTGGAGAAGATACTGAGGGATAGGATCTATTCCCATTTGGAAGAAAATGGGCTTATCAGTGATAAGCAACATGGTTTTGTACAGGGAAGGTCATGTCTTACAAAATTAATAGAATTCTTTGAGGACGTGACAAAGTTGATTGATGAGGGAAAGGCTGTAGATGTCATATACATGGATTTCAGTAAAGCATTTGATAAAGTTCTCCATGGCAGTCTGATGGAGAACGTGAAGTCACATGGGGTCCAGGGTGTGCTAGCTAGATGGATAAAAAAACTGTCTGGGCAACAGGAGACAGAGGGTAGTAGTAGAAGGGAGTTTCACAAATTGGAGACCTGTAACCAGCGGTGTTCCACAGGGATCTGTGCTGAGACCACTGTTGTTTGTGATATATGTAAATGATCTGGACGAAGGTGTAGGTGGTCTGATCAGCAAGTTTGCAGCTGACACTAAGATTGGTGGAGTAGCTGATAGTGAAGGGGACTGTCAGAAATTACAGCAGAATATAGATAGACTGGAGAGTTGGGCAGATAAATGGCAGATGGAGTTCAATCCGGGCAAATGCGAGGTGATGCATTTTGGAAGATCAAATTCAAAGGCGAACTATACAGTAAATGGAAAAGTCGTGGGGAAAATTGATGAACAGAAAGATCTGGGTGTTCAGGCCCATTGTTCCCTGAAGGTGACAGCGCAGGCCAATACGGTGGTCAAGAAGGCAAACGGCATGCTTTCCTTCATTGGGCAGGGTATTGAGTACAAGAGTTGGCAGGTCATGTTGCAGTTGTATAGGACTTTGGTTCGGCCACATTTGGAGTACTGTGTACAGTTCTGGTCGCCACATTACCAAAAGGGTGTGGATGCTTTGGAGATGGTGCAGAGGAGGTTCACCAGGATGTTGCCTGGTATGGAGGGTGCTAGCTATGAAGAGAGGTTGAATAGATTAGGATTATTTTCATTAGAAAGACGGAGATTGAGGGGGGACCCGATTGAGGTCTACAAAATCATGAGGGGTATCGACAGGGTGGATAGCAAAAAGCTTTTTCTCAGAGTGGGGGCTCAATTACTAAGGGTCATGAGTTCAAAGTGAGAGGAGGAAAGTTTAAGGGAGATATGCGTGGAAAGTTCTTTACACAGAGGGTGGTGGGTGCCTGGAACGCGTTGCCAGCAGAGGTGGTAGACGCAGACACGTCAGCGTCTTTTAAGATATATTTGGACAGGTACATGGATGGGCAGGGAGCAAATGGACACAGACCGTTAGAAATAGATGACAGGTTAGACAGAGGATCTTGATCGGCGCAGGCTTGGAGGGCCGAAGGGCCTGTTCCTGTGCTGTAGGTTTCTTTGTTTCTTTGTTTGTTTATGACTCTAAGTGGAGATGTTCAGCACTATTCATGATGACTCAGCTTTTGAAGCAGTCCATGTCCAAATGCACTAAGACCTGGACAACATCAAGACTTAGGAATATATATAAAAACTGAAAGAACTGTGGATGCTATTAACCAGGAACAAAAACAGAAGTTCCTGGAAAACTCAGCAGGTCTGGCAGCATCTGTGAAGAAAAAATCAAAGTTAATGATTTGAGACCAGTGACCCTTCCACAGAACTGTCACTGGACCCGAAACGTTGACTTTGATTTTTTTCTTCGCAGGTGCTGCCAGATCTGCTGATCTTCTCCAGCAACTTCTGTTTTTGTTGTTGGGAACATATGTGGCATGCAATATTCATGTCAAACAAGCGTCAGTCAATGAACATGTTGAACAAGAAAGAATCTTATCATCAGCCGTTAACAATTAATTACATTTCTATCACTGAACATGTAAGTAAGGCCAGAGGGGATTAAATCACCTCACTGTTGTCGATGGCAAATTAGTTAACTTTTATCTTTAACCTGTATCACTAAGTTAGATTGTTGTTTGTGCGAGTTTGCGATGACCTTATTGACTTGCATGTTTCCCACAATGCAACTGTAGGCAGTTAATTGACTATTGTCCACAGAGGACCGTAGGCATCTCCCTCCACTACAGCCAGTACTGAGATTGAGCTCACACTGTTGACATCATTTTGTACTGCACTATCTTGTTAACTGAGCCAGCCAGCCCTACATATTTCATTGGCTGTAAGGCAATTGGCCTTATATCCTGAGATTATTTTTCTTTTGTTCATAAGATGTGCCCATCGCTTATACCCCTGGAGAACGTGGTGGTGAATGACTTCCTTGCACAGCTGAAGAGTTTGACACAACGATGGAGCTTTGGAAGGGAAATTTCGGGTGGTGGTACCTGCTGCCATTGTCCAAGATAGTAGTGGTTGTGGGTTTTGTGAATTACTGCAGCACATCTTGTAGATGGTGCATACTGCTGCCACTGTATTAATGGTGAAGAGAGTGAATGTTGAAAGTGATGGATGGGATGCAGTAAATCAGTCTGCTTCACTACTGGTGGTGTTGGAGCTTCTTGAGTTATTGGAGTTTGACTCATCCAGGTAAACGGAAATCGTACTATCTCACTCCTGACTTGTTTCTCAGTGAACAGGCTTTGGAGGGACAGGAAGTGAGTTACTCACTGCAGAATTCCTAGCATACAATCACAGAATCCCTACAATGTGGAAGCAGGCCATTTGTCCCATTGAGTCCCTACTGACCTCTGAAGAGTATCCCAAACAGACCCACCACCTCTACCCTATCCCTGTAACCATCTATTTCCACTGGCTAATCCACCTAGCCTGCGTATCCCTGGACACTCTGGGCAATTTAGCACGGCCATTCCACCTAACCTACTCACCTTTGGATGTGACCTACTGTTTTAAACACAATTGTTGATTGTTTGATTGATTTATTGTCACTTGTACTGGAGTGTAATGAAAAGTTTTGTTAATGAGCAGCACAGGCAGATCATAGTAGGCAAGAACATACAAATTATAGGGTGAAAAAAACTAGACAGAGGCATAGAGGTTACATCGCACATGTTGTGTGCAAGGCAAGGTCAGTATTATTTGAAGTCTGTTCATCTGTCTAATAATGGCTCAGAGAATGTGTCCTTGAACCTGCTCATGTGTGTGATCAAGCTTCTGTATCTTCTGCCAGATGGAAGAGGCTGTAGGAGGGCATTGCTGAGTTCGTTGAGTCTTTGATGATGTTGGCAGCCTTTTCATGGCAAATGGCTTGCTTAAAGGGGGTCCATGGATGGAAGATTGGCTTTCATGATGTCCTGGGTTGTACACACAACCTTCTGTAATTTTTTCACAATCCTGGGCAGAGCAGTTGCCGTTCCAGGTGCTGTTATGTACCCAGACAGTATGCTTTCAATGGGGCATCTGTAGAAGTTGGTGAGGGTCCTTGTGGACATGCCAAATTTCCTGAGCCACTTGAGGAAGAAGAGGTATTGTTGTGCCCCCTTGACCATTGCACCTACATGGGGCGTCCAAGACAGGTTGTCAGTCATCGTCGTTCCTCGCAACTTACTGCTGTCCACCCTCTCAACCTCAGATGTAGATGGGGATGTGTGCTCCTCCTTTCTCTCTGAAGTCAATGATCAGTTCTTTAGTCTTGCTGACGTTGAGAGAGAGGTTGTTGTCATTGCACTATGTTACCAAGCCCTCTATCGCCTTTTTGTATTCTGACTTGTCATTGTTAGATATCCGTCCTACTACAGTGGTGTCATCGGCAAACTTGTCGATGGCATTCTTTCAGGAATTGGCAACACAGTTGAGGGTGTAAAGTGTGTGCATAGTGGGCTGAGAATGCATCCTTGTAGGGCTCCAGTGTTGAGTGTTATCATGGAGGAGGTGCAGTTGTGTACCTTTGCTGATTGCGGCCTGTAGGTCAGAAAGCTGAGGATCCAGTTGCAGAGGACGGAGCGAGAACTTAAGCCTTGGAGTTTTAAGGTCAATCTGGAGGAGATATTGGTGTTGAAGGCAGAGGTGTAGATGATGAGCGGGAGTTTGACAGAGGTATCCTTGTTGTCCAGATGTTCTAGAGAAGCATGCACGGCCGGGGATAGGGTATCTGCAGTGCGCCTGTTACATCAGTGGGTAAATTGGAGAGGATCAAGGCAGGCTGAGAGACTAGAGTTGATGTGGGCCATGACCAGCCTCTTGAAGCACATATTTATATGGCTAGAACAGTCTAAATTCTTCAGCAATTGTAGCCCCCAAGATTTTGACAGTGGGGGGATTCAGCGAAGGTGAAGTGATGCTTAATTTCAATCTTCTCAGAGAAGACCATTGCTTGCATTTGGGTGGCCTAGATGCCACTTGCATATTGCAAGATGCTATATAAAAGCAAATTCTGCTATTTTTCTTGAAGGATGAGCATCATTCATGCCTGTTAAAACCAAATTAGTTAAGCTTTTCTAAAGCTGATTCAACTCCATCTCTAATTGCACTGTGGTTAGGCCCCAAGTACTGCAGCAGTTCAAAAAAGCAGCCAACTTCTCGAAGGCTATTTAGAAAGTGCAATAAATCCTGGCTTTGGCACCATCGCCTCATCCCATAAGCAAGTTTTTAAAAAGCAGAGCAATACGGCATATCAGAGTTGTTAACTTTCAGAAGCCCCATCAATTTGTTTGGCCGAGATGTTAAAAAGAAGTTGATAGGAAGATGATAGTGTTGATATTGTAAAGAACAAGATGAAAAATGAGCTTTCTTCACCAAACCTATCATGATCTCCTTCACAAAAACATTGAAAGATCTGACAATCCCTGTCAGCTAGAAATATATCCATTTCATTAATCTTCATTTTTCCCACAATGTGGAGTCCCAGTGGACCGCATATTCAGTTTGGCAACTGAAATATTATCAGCTATTGTAATTGCAGCCTCTATCACTTTCCTGTGTCAACAAGATGGAATAGATGACAGCAACAGTCAAAAGGAACTGTATTCACATTTCAATGGTCTGTTGAATGTATTGTTCAAAGGTCACTTAGTGGATGTAATATCTGGTTTACAACTGAACCATCCTGTGACATTGAGTTAACTGATCAGGGTGTTAATTGGCAAGGTAGTACTGACCTCAGAACCTTAGGCTATAGAGACAAAAGGTACTGCAGAACTCCAACTCCCAGTGACTGTATAATTATTCATTCCTGCTGGATAGTACTTGTATGCCATGCAGGGAAGTCTTAGCATCAGGTGAGACTCAGCCTCTGACTGTAAATCCCACCAACACTTACCGTTGGAACTTCACCCTGAAGAGGCCAACTCAAGCAAACTATAACTGGGTTCCAACTTGAGTCAGCACAGTAGTTAGGAGAAGTAGGCATAAAAGTGATTGACCAGGTATTATCTGATAAAGACATCAGTTGTTGCATTCAATCATGTAAAAGCTGCAGCGGAAGATGTGCGCTTAATCAATCCCTTTGTCCTGCTCCGCTGAAACTCAATCTATAAGACCATAAGATATAGGGGCAGAATTAAGCCATTCAGCCCAGAGAGTCTGCTCCATCATCCGATCATGTCTGATATGTTTCTCAATTCCATTCTCCTGCCTCCTGCCCATAACCCTTGACTAATCAAGAATCTAGCTATCTCTGTCTTACGTATACTCAATGACTTGGCTTCCACAGCCCTCTGTGACAATGAGTTCCTCAGATCAATCACCCACTGGCTGAAGAAATTCCTGCTCATTTCAATTCTAAAGGGTCATCTGTGGGAATTCAGGAAACCGTTCAATGTCCCTGACTCATTCCCACGCAGGACATGTGCCCAGCTGCAGCTCCTGTCTGACTGCTGTACAGGTGTGGAGCTGCAGCTGGATTCACTTTGCAGCATCAGCAAGGGAATCGTGGACAGCACATTCAGTTGGCCACACCATAGATAAAAATTACTGAGGAAGACAGGGAATGGGTGACCACTGAGAGAGGAAGAGTTAGAAGATATTGCAGGGGTCCACTGCGGGCATCTCTTTCCAAAACAGATATGCTGGTTCGGATACTGCTGGGGAAGATGGCTCAACAGGGGAAGGCAGCAGCCTGGTTCATGGCTCTGTTGCTGGATGTGCCACACACAAAGGCAGAGGAAAGAGTGGCAGAGCTATAGTGATAGGGGATTCAAGTCTAAGAGGAATATGTCAGCGTTTCTGAGGCAGCAGACAAGAATCCAGGATGGCATGATGTCTCACTGGTGCAAGGGTCGAGGATGTCTCGGAGCAGCTACAGGACATTCTGGGACAGGGTTCAGGGAGGTGGTGTCAAACAGCCAGCTGTCAAGGTGCACGTAGGCACGAAGGATAGAGGTAGAAAACATGATAAGGTCCTTAAAACTGGATTTAAGGGAGTCAGGAGTTAAAGTAAAAAGTAAGACTTCAAAGGTAGTAATCTCGGGATTGCTACCAGTGCCACATGCTAGTCAGAGTGGGAATGGCAGGGTAGCTAAGATGTATATGTAGCTTGAAGGATGTGCAAGAGGGAGGGATTCAAATTCCTGGGATATTGGAACCGGTGAGACCAGTACCACTCAGGCAGGACTGGAACCACTGTCCTAAGGAGAGTGTTTGCTCATGCTGTTGAAGAGGGTCTAAACTAATATGGCAGGGAGAAGGAAACCAATGCAGGAAGTTAGAGGGACATAAAGTGGGGACTGAAACAAAAGACAATAAGGGGAAAAGTGAAAGTGGAAGGCAGAGAAACCAAAGCCAAAAATCCAAAAGGACTGCATTCCACCATGATTCTGACAGCCCAATAAATGTAAAAAAAAGCCTGAAGGGCCTGTGTCTCAGTGCAAGGGACATTTGTAATAAGATGGATAAATTAACTGTGCAGACAGTTATTAATAGATATGATGCAATTGGGATCAAGGAGACCTGGCTCCAGGGTGACCAAGGATGGGAACTCAACATCCAAGGTTACTCGATTCTCAGGAAAGAGCGATGGAATGGAAAGGGAGGTTGCTGGTTAATGAGGAGATTAGCACAATAGTAGGGGAAGACATTAGCCTGCAATCTGTATGGTTGGAGCTGCAGAACACCAAAGGGAAAAATACATTACTGGGAGTTGTGTACAGACTGCTGGACAATTGTTGTGAGAGTGGGGATTGTATTAAACAGGAAATTGGAGCTGTATGCAATAAGAGTACAGCAGTTATTATGGCTGACTCTCATCTATGTATTGATTGGACTAAACAAACTGGTAGCAATGTAATGGCAGAGGACTCACTGGAATGCATGAGAGATAGTCTCCTTGACCAATATATCATGGAATCAACTGGAAAGCAAGCCAGTCTAGACTGGGTATTGTGTAATGAAAGGGGATTAATTGTGGTGCAAGATTATGTGGGGAAGAGTGACCATAATATGGTAGAATTCATCGTTAAGATGGAAAGTGACACTGTTAAATCTGAGACTAGAGTCCAGAACTTAAAGAAACCTAGCATTGTTGGTGAAAAAAACATACATTAGCTCGGATAAGGTGCCAAGGATACATAATCAGCTAACAGTGGATCGACCATGGCAGATATTTAAGGAACACATGGATGAACTTCAACAGTTATACATCCCTGTTTGGTGTAAGAGTAAACAGGGAAGGTGGCTCAAGCAAGGTGAACAAGAGAGATCAGGGAATGTGTTAAAGCTATCTAAATGGGCCAGAAAAGGCAGCGAACCTGAGGACATGAGAAATTTTAAGTTCAACAGAAGAGAATAAAGGGTTTAATTCAGATGGGGAAAATAGATTATGAAAGCAACTTGTGAAAAACATAAAAAACTGACTGCAAGGACTTCTAGATATATAAAGAGAAAAAGACTGGTGTATACAAATGCTGTCCCTAACAGTTAGACTCAGGTGAATTCATAATTGACAGCAAAGAGATCGCAGACCAGTTGAACAAATGCTTTAGTCCTGTCTTCACTAAGGAGTGATGTGGAGGTGGCAGTGCAGGACCGGGGTGGGCAAAGTCAGAAGTCACATGACACCAGGATATCGTCTAATAAGAGTTTGCAGAATTTATAAGTAAAATCATGAGATTATCCATAGGCTTGCATTAGAGTGATGTACTGATGTGTATGTCTTTGATGGAGATACAGGTGTCCAAGAATGATCAAAGATAATGGGAACTGCAGAGGCTGGAGAATCCGAGATAACAAAGTGTGGAGCTGGATGAACACAGCAGGTCAAGCAGCATCTTAGGAGCACAAAAGCTGACATTTCGGGCCTAGACCCTTCATCAGAAAAGGGGGATGGGGAGACGATTCTGAAATAAGTAGAGAGAGAGAGGGGGACGGACCAAAAATGGATAGAGGAGAAGATAGTGGGAGAGGAGAGTCTGGACCAACTTCAGGGGACCTCTCTCCCACTGCAACTCTCTTGTACCTGTCCATCCTCCCCGGACTGACCTATCCCCTCCCTACCTCCCTACCCACACTCTCCTCTCCACCTATCTTCTCTATCCATCTTCGGTCCGCCTCCCCATCTCTCCCTATTTATTTCAGAATCCTCTCCCCATCCCCTTTTTTGATGAAGGGTCTAGGCCCGAAATGCTCCTAAGATGCTGCTTGGCCTGCTGTGTTCATCCAGCTCCATACCTTGTCCAAGAATGAGACTGATTGTGAAGAGTTCCATTGATGAGGACGTCCTTAACAAACCTAAGATGCTGTTAAATTTTTAATAAGTTAGAAGGTTTTAATTGATTAATATGTATAGCCAAATATCTGAATTCCTTTTAAGTCACACTCCTGAAATAACAGAAGGTTTTATCAGTATAAAGAAGAGGTGACATTTTAGATCAGATAATGCATGTTAGGTGTGGGACAGTGTTTGGAATCTGATTGTGTTTTAGTTTGGCGTCAGACTGGTTTTATTTCTAAAGTAAGAATGAGAAAACATCATATTGACTGACTGTCTATAAAGTGTGTGTTTTTTGAACAAAATAAAATGTACCTGCAAATGTACATTCACCACATAGATGTATGTGTGATAATAAAATGTGAGGCTGGATGAACACAGCAGGCCAAGCAGCATCTCAGGTGCTTGGCCTGCTGTGTTCATCCAGCCTCACATTTTATTATCTTGGAATCTCCAGCATCTGCAGTTCCCATTATCTTAGATGTATGTGTGTGTGTGAGAGTGCGGGGGGTATAGAGAGAGAGAGAGAGAGAGAGAGAGAGACTGTGTGTGTGTGTGTGTGTGTGTGTGTGTGTGTGTGTGTGTGTGTGTGTGTGTGTGTGTGTGTGTGTGTGTGTGTGTGTTTGTGTGTGTGTGAGAGACTGTGTGAGAGAGAGAGTATATAGCATCGTGGGGTTACCTGTAGTGTAACATGAACCCAAGATCCCAGTTGACGCCATCCTCATGGGAACCAAACTTGGCTACCAGCCTCTGCTTGGCAACTCTCTGTTGCTGTGTATGTCAAAGTCCGCCGTGGAGGACATTCCACCAATATATCATGCCGTGAGGCATCCTTGCCTGCAGTGTATGAGATAGACAACATTGGCCACGTCACGAGTATCTGCCTTGAACGTACTGAGTGGTGTTCTCACATGTGATGGTAGTGTTCATGAAGAAGATCTGACAGGTCTAACAGAAGTTGCTATGACAGGGTTGTGTGGTGTTGTAGTTGATGCTGCCCTGAGGCTGGGTAGTTTGTTTCAAACAATGGTCTGTTTAACATTTGGTGGTTGTTTTAAGGAGAGACCTGGAGGCGTGGGGAAGATCTTATTATTCGTCATCGATAATGTGTTGAAGGCTGCAAAGAACATGACGTAGTTGTTCCTATGAGCGTGTCCTTCAACACCTTCAGGTGTCAGAGATAATGGGAACTGCAGATGCTGGAGATTCCAAGATAATAAAATGTGAGGCTGGATGAACACAGCAGGCCAAGCAGCATCTCAGGAGCACAAAAGCTGACGCTTCGGGCCTAGACCCTTCATCAGAGAGGGGGATGGGGTCAGGGTTCTGGAATAAATAGGGAGAGAGGGGGAGGCGGACCGAAGATGGAGAGAAAAGAAGATAGGTGGAGAGGAGAGTATAGGTGGGGAGGTAGGGAGGGGATAGGTCAGTCCAGGGAAGACTGACAGGTCAAGGAGGTGGGATGAGGTTGGTAGGTAGGAGATGGAGGTGAGGCAGGTGCTGAGGGTCTAGGCCCGAAACGTCAGCTTTTGTGCTCCTGAGATGCTGCTTGGCCTGCTGTGTTCATCCAGCCTCACATTTTATTACCTTCAGGTGTCTGCCTTGTTCCTCCTCATCCAAACAGATCATTGTGTTTGTAGTGCCGGTCTATAGGGGGTGCCTGTTTCAGTATGCTTTGGATGGAAGCTACAGAAGTGCAACATTGTGAGGTTATCCATAGGCTTGTGTTAGAGCAATGCACTGAGGTGTTTGTCCATGATGGAGACGCGAGTGTCCAAGAATGAGCCTGATTCTAAAGAGTAGTCCTTGGTAAGTCTGATGATGGGATGAAACTTGTTGATATCACTATGTATCAGTGATAATGAGAACTGCAGATGCTGGAGAATCCAAGGTAACAAGTGTGAAGCTGGATGAACACAGCAGGCCAAGCAGCATCTCAGGAGCACAAGGGCTCTCTGATGAAGGGCCTAGGCCCGAAAAGTCAGCTTTTGTGCTCCTGAGATGCTGCTTGGCCTGCGGTGTTCATCCAGCTTCACACTTTGATATCACTATGCAGTTGTTTTAGTGATTCCTCACCATGAGTCCAAAGGGAGAAAATGTCATCAATGTATCTGGTGTATAGCATCCTTTGGAAGTTCTGTGCAGCAAAGAAGTCTTGGGTGAACCTGTGCATGAAAATGTTGGCATATTGGGGTGCAAATCTGGTCCCCATGGCTGTGCTCCCTCACATACACAAACACACACATACTTCCTCACACACACACACTCTCCCTCCATCTCACACACACATGCACACACATATACTCTTTCAGCCACCCTCACGCACACACAGACACAGACACACGGACACACACACACAGACACATACATGTGAAGCTATACAGTGAATTTATATTTGCAGATACATTTTATTTTGTTCAAAATTCGCATTAATTATAGACAGTCGGTAAATGTGGTGTTTTATAAATTGCTACTTTAGAAATAAAACCAGTCTGACAGCAAACTAAAACACAAACAGATTCTAAACAAGGCCTCACACCTAACATGCATTGTCTGACCTAAAATATCACCTCTTCTTTCCACCTATAAAACCTTCAGCTCTCTTTAGACTATCACTTGAAAGGAGTTCAGGGATTTACATATACATATTAACCAAAACCTTCTAATTAATTAGAGATTTAACAGCATCTTAGGTTTGTTTAGTACACCTCATCAATGGTGAAAACTTTTGAACTTTTACTTATAAATCCTGTGTCTGATATTACATCTCTCACTAACACCTGAAGAAGGGCAGAGGCTCCGAAAGCTTGTGCTTTCAAATAAACCTGTTGACTAGAATCTGGTGTTGTGTGATTTCTGACTTTTTTCACTAAGGAGAACACAAATAACCTTTCTGGAAATGCTGAGGGATAGAGAGTCAAGCATGAAGGAGGAACTGAAAGAAATCCTTATTAGACAGGAAATGGTTTTGGGGGTAATTGATGGTTTTAAAGCCTGATAAGTCCCCAGGGTCTGATGGTCTGCATCCCAGAGGCCTTAAGGAAGTGGCCCTAGAATGTAGATGATCATTTTCCAGCATTTTGTAGACTCTGAAGAGGTCCAAAGGACTGGACAGTAGCTAAAGTAGCCCTCCTTTTCTAAAAATAAGGAAGGAGAGAGAAAATGGGGAATTATAGGCCAATTAGCTTGACATTGGTGGTGGGGAAAATCTGGAGTCGATCATTAAGGATGTAATGACTGCACATTTGGAAAGTAGTGACAGAATGGGTCCTACTCAGCATGGATTCACTAAATGGAAATCATGCTTGACAAATCTTCTGAAATTTTTTAAGAATTGTGACCAGGAGAGTGGACAAGAATGAATCGACAGATAATGAAATGTGAGGCTGGATGAACACAGCAGGCCCAGCAGCATCTCAGGAGCACAAAAGCTGATGTTTCGGGCCTAGACCCTTTATCAGAGAGGGGGATGGGGTCAGGGTTCTGGAATAAATAGGGAGAGAGGGGGAGGCAGACCGAAGATGGAGAGAAAAGAAGATAGGTGGAGAGGAGAGTATAGTTGGGGAGGTAGGGAGGGGATAGGTCAGTCCAGGGAAGACGGACAGGTCAAGGAGATGGGATGAGGTTGGTAGGTAGGAGATGGAGGCGAGGCAAGTGCTGAGGAAGGTGATGTGGCTGTGGTACCTGGTTTGCTTCAGGACATGGTCGAGCAGTTTCAAGGCTGAAGAGATTACAAGAGAGTTGCAATGGGAGAGATATTCCCTGAGGTTGGTCCGGAGGGAGGAGGGTAACTTCTTCAGGTTAGGCATCCCTGGAAGAGGCTTCGCAGTGAAGTTAAAATTGTATCAGTGATAATGGGAACTGCAGATGATGGAGAATCCAAGATAATGAAATGTGAGGCTGGATGAACACAGCAGGCCCAGTAGCATCTCAGGAGCACAAAAGCTGACGTTTCGGGCCTCGACCCTTCATCAGAGAGGGGGATGGGGTGAGGGTTCTGGAATAAATAAGGAGAGAGGGGGAGGCGGACCGAAGATGGAGAGAAAAGAAGATAGGTGGAGAGGAGAGTATAGGTGGGGAGGTAGGGAGGGGATAGGTCAGCCCAGGGAAGACGGACAGGTCAAGGAGGTGGGATGAGTTTGGTAGGTAGGAGATGGAGATGAGGCCGGTGCTGAGGAAGGTGATGTGGCTGTGGTACCTGGTTTGCTTCAGGAACATGGTCGAGCAGTTTCAAGGCTGAAGAGATTACAAGAGAGTTGCAACATTTCATTATCTTGGATTCTCCAGCATCTGCAGTTCCCATTATCACTGATACAATTTTAACCTTACTGTGAAGCCTCTTCCAGGGATGCCTAACCTGAAGAAGATACCCTCCTCCCTCCGGAACAACCTCAGGGAATCTCTCTCCCATTGCAACTCTCTTGTAACCTCTTCCGCCTTGAAACTGCTCGACCATGTCCTGAAGCAAACCAGGTACCACAGCCAAATCACCTTCCTCAGCACCTGCCTCACCTCCATCTCCTACCTACCAACCTCATCCCACCTCCTTGACCTGTCAGTCTTCCCTGGACTGACCTATCCCCTCCCTACCTCCCCACCTATACTCTCCTCTCCACCTATCTTCTTTTCTCTCCATCTTCGGTCCGCCTCCCCCTCTCTCCCTATTTATTCCAGAACCCTGACCCCATCCCCCTCTCTGATGAAGGGTCTAGGCCCGAAACGTCAGCTTTTGTGCTCCTGAGATGCTACTGGGCCTGCTGTGTTCATCTAGCCTCTCATTTCATTATCTTGGATTCTCCAGCATCTGCAGTTCCCATTATCACTCAAGAATGAATCGACAGATGTTTTGTATCTGTATTTTCAAAAGGCTTTGAGAAGGTTCACACTAGGAAAATTAATGTCCATGGTATTGGAGATAATGTATTGACATGGATAGATGACTGGTTGGCAGACAGGAAGCAGAGAGTTGGAATAAATAGGTCCTTTAAAGACCGATAGGCAATGACCATTGGGTACCACAAGGTTCAATATTAGGACCCCAGCAGTTCACACCTTACATCAATGATTTGACAATGGAGCTGAACGCAGTATCTCCAAATTTGCAGATGACGCTAAGTTGAGTGGCAGTGTGTTTTGTGAGGAGGATGCTGAGAGGCTGCAGAGTAACATAGACAGGCTGGCTGAATGAGCAAATACTTGGCAGTTACATTATAATGTGGATAAATGTGAGGTTATCCACTTTGGTTGCAATAACAGGAAGGCAGATTATTATCTGAATGGTGGCAGTTTAGAAAAAGGTGAGGAGCGACAGGACCTGGGTGCCATGGTGACACAGTCATTCAAGGTTGACATGCAGGTGGTGAGGAAAGCTAATGGCATGGAAGCCTTCCTAGTGAGACGAGTAGACTATCGGAGTAAACATGTATAGCTGGTGTTATACAAGGCCTTGGTGAGGCCACACCTTGAGCATTGTGTTCACTTTTAGTCTTCTAGTCTAAAGAAAGGCATTCTCACTATGGAGGGAGTCCAGCGAATGTTCACCAGACTAATTCCTGGGGTGGTAGGACTGACAAATGAGGAAAGTCTGCAACATCTGGACTTGTACTCACTGGAATTTAGAGGAATGAGGCGGGCAACCTTTTGGAAAAAATATAAAATCCCATCAGAACTGGACAGGCTAGATGCTGGAAGAAAGTTGCTGATTTTGGGGAGCTCCAGAACTAGGGTCACAGTTTATGAATAAAGGGTAAGTCATTCAGGACTGAGGTGAGGAAGAATTTCTACACTTAGAGAGTTTGAACCTGAGGAATCCTCTCCCACAGGAAGCTGTTGTGGCTAGTTCATTACACATATTCAAGGGGAAGCTAGGCATGACCCTTGCAGCAAAACGGATTAAGGGGTATGGAGAGAAAGCAGGAATAAGATGCTGAATTTGCATGATCAGCCATGACCATATTGAATGGTAGCACAGCCTTGAAGAGCTGAGTGGCCTTCACCTGCACCTATTCTTTACATTTCTCTTTCTACAGCAGATGTTACACCTTCTGTGGATGTAAGGAAAGGTGACATGGGGCTGTCGGGAGTGTTGAGAGTGTAGGATGAGTGGACCAGGGTGTTTAGGGTAGAAAAGTCCTTGTGGAAACTGACAAGAGAGGGGAGGGGAATAGGTGTCTGGTGCCGCTGGGGGCGGCAGAAATGTTGGCTAATGATCCTCTGGATTTGGATACTGGTAGCATGTTCAGTGAGAACAAAGGTACCCTATCGCTGTTGCAGGAGATAAAAGAGGGCTTGAGGGTGGAAGTGTGGGAGATGGGTCAAAACTGGCCAACGACCCTGTCCAGAACTAGGGGCACTGTTTTAAAATTAGCAGTCAGCCTGTCAAGACAAAGCTGAGGCGAATTACTTTTTCACAGTGGTTTGATAAAACTTTTGATCTCTCTCTCTCTCTCTCTCCTGCAGAAGCAGGCTGGAGCAGGGTCTTGAAATATTTTTAAAGCAGAGATAGAAAGTGTTTTGCCAGCTAAAAGAATCAAAGGGTGTAAGTGATAGATGAGAATAAGGATTCCAAAGCACAGATGGATCAACACTCATCCTTTTGAATGGCGAAGCAGATTCGAGGGGCTGAATGGTTGACTAATGATGAGTTGCCTTCTAAAATGTTGTAGCCCATGTGTTGTAGGGATACCCATAATATGGTTAGGTTCCAGGACACGGAAGGATCAGTGATACTTTTGCAAGTGTGGATGTTGTGTGGCTTGAAGAGGAATTTGCAAATTATGAAGTTCCCATGTTTCTATTGCCCTCGTCTTTCTAGATAGAAGGATCTGCATCTAAGGATTTTGGTTAATTTCTATAATACATTTTGTAGGTTGTACACAGTGCCACTACTGAGCGTTTTGCCAGCGGAGGGTGTGAATCTGGATGTGATGCCAATGAAGTGGTCTGCTTTGTCCTGGATGGTGTCAAGCTTCTTGTGATCGGTTCATTGCACTTATCCAAGAAATTAAGGAGTATTCCATCACAGTCCTCATTTGTGCTGTGTGGATGTTTGCCAGACTTTGGGGGTCAGGAGGTGAGTTTCTCACTGCAGAATTTCTAGCCTCTGATCTGCTCTTGTAACCACTGTATTTATTGGTGAATCAAGGTCAATTTTAGTCATTGATAAGTCCCAGGATGTTGACAGTTGTGGATTTGGTAATGGTAACACTATTGAATGTCAAGGTCAATGGTTAGATTGTCTCTTGCTAAAGTTGGTAATTGCCTAGCATTTTTTTAATGGGAATGTTACTTGCCGCTATTAGGCATAAGTCTGAGTATTGTCCAGGTCTTGCTGCATTTAGACATGGATTACTTCAGTATCTGAGGCGCTGAACATTGTGCATGGCAAGCACCTCCACTTCTGACCCCACAATAAACGGAAGATCATTGCTGAAGCAGCTGAAGATGGTTGGGCCTAGGGCCCTACCCTGAGGAATTCCTGCAGAGATGTCCTGGAGCTGAGATGACTGACCTCCAACAACCACAACCATCTTCATTTGTGTTAGGTATCCTTCTTACCAATTGTGATTTTCTTCCAACTCCCACTGATTCCAGTTTTGCCAGGGCTCCTTGATGCCACGTTCAGTTGAATACAGCCAAGAGCTGTCACTCTCACCCCACCTTTGAAATTCAGCTTTTTTTTTCATGTTTGAACCAAGGCTGTAATGAGACCAGGAGTTGAATGGCCCTGGGTGTCCTTGGGCCTCACTCAATGAAAGTAGATTGGCAGCTGCAGCAAGTATTTAGGATGGCCCTAACCACAAATGGATTTGAATTCAGAAGTAGTGAAGTCTTACTGCAGTTATATAGGGCATCAGTGAGACTGCACCTGGAGTAGTGAGTGCAGTTTTTATCTCTCTACCTAAAAAGGAGAAACACTTACCATGGACAGAGTGCAGCCAAAGTTCACTAACCTGATACTGGGATTGGCAGGAGAGCCCCATGAGGAGAGATTGGTTTCGCTGAGCCTTTAGTCGCAAGAGTTTAGAAAGAAAAGAAAGGATCTGATTGAAATAAGTAGAGTTCTAACATGTCACACAGAAACAGGGAGGATGTTTCCCCTGTCTGGGAATTCTAGAACCAAGCATCGTAGTGCCAAACTGTAGGGACTGACTGATCCTAATTAGGTCATGCTTTTCCAAATGAGCATTAATCCTACCCCTAAGAATTCTCTCCAATAGCTTCCCAACCACCAATGTGAGACTCATCTCTCTATAGTTTCCTGGAGCATGCCCGTTTCACTTCTTGAATAACGGAAAAACATTACCTATTTGCCAATCCTCCAGGACCTCTCCGATAGCAACTGAGCATACAAAGATCTCAGTCAAGGCCCCACCAATGTCCTATCTTGTCTCTCTCAATAACCTGGGGTAGATAACATCGGCAGCTGCAGGTTTATCTGCCTTCATGCTCCTCAAGAGATTCAACACCACTTCTTTCTTGATTTCAAAATGCTCTAGCATATTAGTATGTTCCACACAAATCTTGCTATCCTCCACATCCTTCTCCTGGCTGAATACCGATGCAAAGTACTCATTTAGGATCTCACCCATGTCCTCTGCCTCCAAAAGATAGTGCATGTCTCTAATCTTACTGTAACATTACTAAAAGGCTAATCTCTACATGTGCTTCTCTCTATTATTCTCTCATATACCTCTCACCTTATTTATATATTGATTGATCATCTATCTAAGTCTAATCACATGGGGAGTAGTTCTGTGACATTGTCCCAAAGTTGCTCTAAGGTCCTAAAACTCTTATACAATGCATGCCCTTTCTACTTACAATGCTACTGTTACTCAATCCCCAAAACTTAATGACATGGGTGAATATAAACATTCTCCTCTCATTGTCATTGAAATACATCAGTTGTTCCTCTTTGACAGCAAGCTGGATGAACACAGCAGGCCAAGCAGCATCATAGGAGCAGGAAAGCTGGCGTTTTGAGCCTAGACCTTTTCCACTACCAATCAACGAAGTGACTGGCTGCTGCCTAATACTGAATCCCAGCAGCAAACATTTCCTCATTTTTAAATGGGCTGAGTGCCCAGGTATATACCGCCTGTCTCACACCATGTACCTGCCTCTTCTTCAAAACTATTGTTATCATTGAAACAGCAGTTGTTAGCATTGGTTCATACTCATCTCTGGGCCAGAAGATTGTGGGTTTGGATCCCATTTCAGAGACTTTAGCACAAAATTGAGGCTAACAATCCCAATCTTAGTCCTGAATTTCTTTCTGATGAGATATTAAACCAAGGCACTGTCTTTTCAGAAGAAAAATCATATGTCTCTGTACAAAGAAACTCTGGAGAAAACAACCCAATGTTTATCCTTCAACAGAGGCTCACTAAAGCTCATCACATAATATGATCATAATGCTGTTTATGGAAGCAAGCTGTGAGTGTGTTGTTTGTTGGATTTCCTAGATTACAACAGTGATACATTTCATTGTGACATGCCAAGGACTGAAAGGCAAAACTTTCTTAAATATTTCTAATGCCATTCCTCAGTAAAATCAACATTGGACATATCCATCACTTTCAACTACTCCCTCAATTTCCCTTTTGTATCTAAGAATCCTGTCTAAGATTCTCAAAAGTATACTCATCCTTTAGTTCCATGTCTCCAAAGCCCTACTTTTCAAATCTCTTCAGTTCAGTTTCTGTCCAACCACACCAACCAAGCTGCCTTGTTCAAGATAATGAATGACATTTGCAGTAAACGTGGTAAATATATCCAACCATACCCCAAAATTGGCATTTAGTAAAATCATCCATCCACTCAGTCTAGTCCAGTGGGACCAGTGCTAGTATATACTGAATGTAAACAGTGCAATCTCGCAAAGAACTTTCCTGTCCAATCTTATGTGGTTACATTCCAGAGTAACCCACAAACCTATTCTTGTCCCATGTCCTCCTCCCTTTGCACATGTCATTTGTTAGTGCTATCACTTGTCAGTATTGGCTCATTTTGTGACAGCCCAGTTTACATGAGGCCATAATAGTAGCGAAAGTTGAATCACATGTCAATAAATACAATCAAACTTTATATTATTTCAAACTGCACTTTGGAATTTATTCAAGCCTGTATTACAATCTTCGGAAGAAATAGAACGCAGAGGAAAAGCCAAAAAAGTCAACAATATCGCTTTAAAACATATCAGATGATTTGAGAAAGCTGATGAATTACCCTTTTAATAAATGGTCAACTTCTTTGAGAGTCATTGTAGCAAATGTAATTGTTGAAAGTCGACAGAAACAGATGTTATCTTTGACAAGCGATGGAAAATTTTAAAAATTTGGTATGAGGAGGATAAATAATCCAGGCCCATATATCTGGCATGTAAGTAGTTTCCTTGTCCAGTTATTATTGAGCAGAAAATTGCTCAATCTCAGGGGTAATGGTAGTTTAAGCAGTTAATTGCAACCACACATTGTACAATATGCTTTAACACTTGTCAACAATGTGCCAGTTGTGAATAAAAGCAAAATTTGACCTGCTTTGGAATATTCAATTCTATTCAGTACAGTTTGATGGCCATTCATGTTTCTCCCATTCTGTATATTATCATCAAAATAAATCAAATTGGTAGTTGATTTTGCTAGCACTGCCAGACTTCATTTAGTGTTTTTATTTTGTTTTAGTCAGTTCTTTTTTTGCCATGGTAAAACAGCAACATAGTAATCTTGACTGTGCTCAAACCGTAGTGATATTGATGTTTCCACTGTTACTATATGTTTCACTACATTCAACAAATAATTAACAGTATATTGTATCATTACAATGTCCTGCATGGAGATGTAAGAAAATCTTATTGTTGCACGATTATTACAAAGTTTGTAATGAGAGGCTTGGGCAATGTCAGGTGTGTCAGAGGAGTGTAGAATGTAGCCTCAGTTGAAAATCAGCTTCACAGAAAGTGCAGGTTTGAACTTGGACAAAGTATTATTTGACTTTATTTCCCTACATTTAGAGTTTTTTTCTGACATGAGTAAAAGACATTTGATTCTTACTTCTGTAAGTTTAGGTCAAGTTTGCCAATTGAGGTTGGATACATTCCTGGAGACTTCCTCACACTATCCAACTGCTTCAAATGGCCTAAGCCATAGTACAGCATCTTTTATGAGCTTCAATACGTTTACAACTAGTGACATGAACATCTGCAAAGACAAAAGGAGTACCCTGATATTTTTCTCCCAGCTTTCTTTGCAGCAGTCTCCAGATGATCAAAGTTTGAAATCTTAGTTCAGTATGATACAATCTACATTTTTTAAGTGAGACCTTAAGGAATGCAATGCAAGGAAACCCACTAATGTACACACAACCAAATATGTTGGGCCATTAGCATTCATCAGCACAGTATGTCCAGGGCCAGAAGGTTGATGCCAAATGTCTGAAAATGCAGTCCCTGGAGCAGAGGAGCACTGTGTTTGAGCAGCAATGAGTCAGAATAAGCGGCATCAGAGAAAACAAGGCATTTCTGGATAGTCTTGTCAAGACGTAGTGCAAAACAATACATTATGGGTGGTGTAGAGTATGGAGGCCCATCCACAAGACTAGCAGAATGAGGCCATGTTCACAGGTACAGTGGGCCCCTAAATTACAAGCTGCAGATGGTTCAGAAGAGATTCACCAGGATGTTGCCTGGTATGAAAGGTTCGAGTTATTAAGAAAGGCTGGATAGGCTGGAACTTTTCTCACTGGAGTGTAGGAGGCTAAGAACAGACCTTTGAGAGGTTTATAAAATCACGAGGGATATAGATAGGGTTAACGATAGATGTCCTTTCTTTAGGATGAGGGATTTCAAGAATAAGGAGTATATTTTTAACAGAAGAGGGGAGAGATTTTAAAAAAGACACGAGGGTCTTTTTCTTTTTGCATAGGCTGGTTCACGTGTGGAATGAACTTCCTGAGGAAGTGGTGAATGTGGGCACATTTACAACATTTAAAAGACATTTAGATAAGTACATGAATAGGAAAGGTTTGGAGGGATATGAGCCAAACCTAGGCAGGCAGGACTAGTTTAGTTTGGGATTATGTTTGACATGGAGTGGCTGGACCAAAGGGTCTGTTTCTATGCTGTATGGCTCAATAATTCTATGACTCTGTAAGTACCCAAACAGGTACTTACATCAATATCTATACGAGGGTATTCCAGCAATTTGCCCAAAGCATGATATGGGCAGTCAAACCCACATAAACAAACATGGGCCTTTGCAATATTACTGCACCTCAAAAGTAGAGGAATGAGAGGCAGGTGGGCAACAAGATAGGAAAGTTGTATTTGGGATTCCCTTATCAAGTGTAAAGATTAGTCTTACATCTGAAAAAGGATACTACAGATGCTGGTCATCTGAAATAGCAAAGAAAGTGAAGAAACTCAACAGGTTTGGCAACATTTGTGGAGAAGGAAACAGATATAACATTCTGAGTTCAATATGACTCATCTTCAGAACACAAAACATTCTTTAATTATGAACAAGACTCAATAGTATGTTTGCTCACTGGATCAACATGGAATTGATTGGAATAAATTCACAGGGCTAGTGACAAAGTTAGAACTATGTTTTAAGGTTTTACAAAGGTCATTTAAGACATTTTTGGCATGATTGAGAAATAAATCTTCGAGTGCCAACATGAGGCCTTTAGTTTCATGCTTACAAGTTCAGGACAAGAAACAACAAGACATGAAACATGCCTGCAGGAGGGATGGGTTCATATTTTTAAGACATTAGAATGAGTTCTGTGATAATGGAAGGAATAGTGAAGGGTTAGGCTTAATGCTATCCAAGGTGATACCAATGATATTGTGTCGAGTAAATAGAGTGGTGAGGGAGGATTTAAATCAGTATGTAAAAGCTCAGGGAAAATTTAGGTTTGAAACTAATCTGGGAAGCAGGATTGATGAAACCATACAAATGAAAGTAGAAGGTTTAGCTGAAATAAATAGTGCAAGAACACAAAGGGAACAGTGGTTTTGAAAAAAAAAGCCTTGAGATAGGTCAAATTGAATCAAAAACAAAAAGAAGACCGAATAAAGAATATGGGCAATATTTCTAAGCCATTAGGAATAATCAGTATGTAAATAGAACCATAGAAAAGTCACAACACAGAAAGAGGCCATTCAGCCCATTGTATCTGTGCTGGTTGAATAAACTAACCACCCACGAAGATTTAATTTTCCAGCACTTGGTCTGTAGCCTTGCCATTTACAGAGCTTCAGGTTCCATTGAGCATCTTGTGACTTTCACCTCAAGTACCAAAGTGGGAAGTGAAGTCCTGATACTCACCACTCTCTGGTTGGAAAGGTTTCCTCATGCCCACCTCACCTTCTACCAATCCACTTCTATCGGTGCCCCGTGCTAGCTGACCTCTCTGCTGATAGAAACAGCTGTCCATTCTATCCAAGCTCCTCATTATTTTGTGCACCTCATCTTGTGAGATATCAAAGATTTGTCTGTTCTAAGGAAAACAATCCAAGAACATTTAATCTATCGTCATAGCTAAATTTTTCAAGCCTTGGAAACATTGTTGCAAATCTCCTCTGTGCTGTCGAGAGAACGATTAAGTCCTAGTAAGCAGAACTGTATATAACATTCCAGCTACAGCCTACCAATGGCTTATATAGTTCCATAATTGCATCCCAGCTTTTGTTTTCAGTGCCTTACCCAGTGAAGGAAAACAAGCCATATGCCTTATTTATCACCTCATCTTAACGTCTTCAGGTTCCTGAGGATATGCACCCCAATTCTCTAACTTCCTCCACATTTCTCAATATCTCTCATTTACTGCATAATCGACAAATTCATAATCTTGCATTTCTCCAGACTGAATTGCATTTGTTGCTTTTCAACCTACTCAACAAAATCATTGATATCAATCCTGCAGTCGACAGCCATCCACTTCACTATCTGGTACCATATTAAGTCTAAATTTCCAATATATCAAACAAACAGCAAGGACCCAACACCGAGCCCCGTGGAGCACCACTGGAAGCTGTATTCCTTTCTTAGAAACATCCGTTGACCAATAACCTTTGTTTCCTCTCAGCATGCCAACTTTGGATGCAACTCAATGCATTCTCTTGTATGCTATGGGCTTTAAATTTTCTGACAAGTCCAATCAACAAGTGGAGCTTTGTTAAGCACCGTACTAAAATCCATTTAGACTAAATCCATGCTCTATGTTAATCAATTTCCTTACTTAATTCCTCAGAAAATTAAATTAGGTCAGTAAGACATGACCTTCACTTAGCGAAACCATGCTGACTATCCTTGATTAATCTGTGCTTTTCTGAGTAATATTGCATCCTATCTCTCAATATTGATGCAACGTTTGCCCACCACTGAGATCATACGTACTGACCTCTAATTATTTGGCCTATCTTTACACCCTTTCTAAATAATGGATCAACATTTGCAGATCTTCAAACCCCGATACTTCACCTGCATCGAGTGAGAATTGGAAAATTACCTTCACAGCAACTGTTATTTCTTCAGAGATAATGGGAACTGCACATGCTGGAGGTTCCGAGATAACAAAGTGTGGAGCTGGATGAACACAGCAGTCCAAGCAGCATCTCAGGAGCACAAAAGCTGATGTTTCGGGCCTAGACCCTTCATCAGAAAAGGCGGATAGAGAGAGGATTTTGAAATAAATAGGGAGAGAGGGGGAGGTGGACTGAAGATAGGTAGAAGAGAAGATAGGTGGAGAGGACAGTGTCGGTGGGGAGGTAGGGAGGGGTTAGGCAGGTCCGAGGAGGACGGACAAGTCAAGGGGGTGATATGAGGTTAGTAGGTACAAAATGGAGGTGCGGCTTGAGGTGGGAAGAGGGGCTAGGTGAGAGGATGAACAGGTTAGGGAGGCGGGGACGAGCTGGGCTGGTTTTGGGATGCAGTAGGGGGAGGGGAGATTTTGAAGCTGGTGAAATCCACATTGATACCATTGGGCTGTAGTGTTCCCAAGTGGAATAAGAGTCGCTGTTCCTGCAACCTACGGGTGGCATTGTTATGGCACTGCAGGAGGCCCAGGATGGACATGTCATCTAAGGAATGGGAGGGGGTGTTGAAATGGTTCACAACTGGGAGGTGCAGATGCTTATTGCAAACCAAGCATAGGCGTTCTGCAAAGCAGTCCCCAAAATTTCTTCTTTGGCTTCCTTTGGCAGCCTAGGATACAATTCATCCAGCCCTGGTGATATGTCACCTTCAAGAAGTCAGTCCCTCCAAAATTTCTCTTCTCATTATGTTGATTTTACCCAATATTTTGCACTCCTCCTCCAGCTAGAATGTCTGCGTCATCCCTCTCCTTTGTGAGGAGGAAGAAATTAATCATCCAGAATGCTGCCCACATCTTCTGCATCTGCACACAAGTTACCGTTGATACCATTGTTAGACCCAATCATTTTATTAGACATCCCCTTGTATTGATGTACTGATAAAACATCTTCTTTCTGCTTTATATTACCTTTTTTTAAATATTTCATTCATGGAAAGTGTGCATCTCTGGATCGGCCAGCATTTACTGCCTGTCTTTAATTGCCCTTGAGAAGGTGGTGGGTGAGTTGCCTTCTTGAGCCATTGCATTTGACAAGATGGAAGTACACTTCTGTATTTCTGAGGGACACCTGATCAGAATCTCCTCTGAAAAATGTGGAGATCCCTTTCTTCATAATTATGAAGGGCCAAAGCGACAATCTGCTTGGGATTGCCACTCCATGGAAAATCTGACACATAATTCCATGTGTAATATTGGATATGTATTCTTATACTCAAAGTTCTCACCCAATTCAACTTATAAATTGCACTGCCAATCCCTACCACATACCCATTCCCCGACCTTGTGTTTTTAGAATAGAAAATGTGCTCAACCAATGTGTTAAATAAAGATGTGAGAGGCAAAATTCAGGTAATTTAGTCTGCTTCACCATTTTGTTGGCCTTGCCATCCTTTTCATATCAATTTCTAGTTTAAACCATATCCTAAACTAGACTTCCAGGTCAGGACCAATCTCCCTTTGGAATATTGTAAATGATTTTGCAGCTATGCCCTTCTGTGGCACTTGATTCGACTTTGTTGCAATTTTTCATGGAAACAAATCTTTCTGAATGGACTTAGGTGGCTTGATAATTAAACACCCCCGGAATGCATACTACAAATTTGAAAAACCCCACGACTTAAACCCGAAGTCTGTGTAGAGTCACCTGACCTCAATCTCAGGGAACTACAATTGACCATTACCCCTATGCAATGATTGCTCCTGGTATTTAAACATCAAGTAAGAACAAGAGTTGGCTTAACAGTGATGTCCTCCATCAATACAGATTTGACAGCAGTGTTCAAATAACATGAATGAATGTGACAGAGTAAATGAGGATAAGCTGTTTCCAGGGACAAAACAGCCAGTAAATAGTAGACATAAATTTAAGGGTGATTGACAAAAGAAGCAGCATGCAGAGACTTTCTTTTTTAACACAGCGAAAAATTATAATTTGGAAAAAAAACAAAGAAACTGCAGAGTTCGGAAATCAGAAACAAGATCAGAAATTGCTAGAAAAAAACTCAGCAGGTCAAGCAACATCTGTGGAGAGAAATCATTGTTAACATTTCAGATCACTGAACCCGAAATGTTATCTATAATTTGGAATGAATTGCCTGAAAAGATGACAGAAGCAGAAACATTCATACCCTTCAAAAGGGAATTAGAAAAATACTTAAAGGGAAAAACATGCTCATAGCTTGAAAAGGGAATAGATCTAAGTGGATCAGTTCCCGAGAAGTTGACACTGGCATATTAGACCAAATGATCTCCTTCTGTGTGCTCTGACATTGTGATGTCAGGAGGAATAAGCACCTGGCTGAAGTACCCAATGGATGATGCAGCAAAGTGGGAGAATTAGGATTAAGATTCTGCCTTCCTTTACCAATGAATCTTTATAGATGTTAACATTATCTACCTTCAGCTTAGCAAGGGGGTAGTGTGTTTTGTCTGTGAGTCAAAAGGCTTGTGCATTCAAGCCTCACTCCAGTTCCTGGCCACATAATCTAGCTTGATGTGTCATTGTAAACTGGAGCAGCTGCTACCTTCTAGATAAACTCAGGCCCTGTTAAGCTGTTAGATGGGTGTCAAGAATCCCTTGCAGTTCTTTTGAAGAAGCTCAGGAATCCTTCTAATTCCTTGACTATATATATCTGTCAAATCATACTAGCAAAACAGATTAAATGTTTGCAATTCTCAATGTTGCTACATGGAAAGTGGTTCCTCCATTTATCTATATCTTTGTGACAATATTGTAAAAGTGGTTAGTTAGCTATGAAGCACTGTGAGGCACTCCAAACATAGAAGACATAATATAAATTAATTTTACTTTCCATCTTCAAGATGGAAGAGGACCGAAGTTTGAAATAAAAAATCAAATGATCTTAAAAGTCTAATATTAATTCAATATTATTTCTTTAGTTAATGTACTGGAGCTTGACGAATCTGAATATTGGATAAAAATGTGCTAAAAGGTAAGCCCCAATTACAATGACAAACAATAGCTGCAGCTGTTTAATTTAAAATGACTAATGCTGTATTAAAATGAGCTGATTTTTCTCCCTGTTATTGTTGCATTTTAAAGTTTAAATGGGACAGTTGAAGCATAATTCATGTAAAGAAAAACAAATTGACGATACACCACGAGAGAGTTGCAGGCATGAGTATTTGGGTGGATTTCAATTCTCAGTGCTCCTGCAGGTAATTGAGGACACGTCATTAATAAGTTTAAATGTATGACAAGTAGCACAGCTAGGATGGAAATACAATTTTGGTATTTCTCAGTGCTGCTTCTCCAGATTTATCAGCCATCCCACCAATCATTACTATGGTAGCTTCCCTTTGCTGCACTAGGGATCGTGAGCCATGGTTGGGTAAAACTGGAAGTAGAACATTTACTTCATTAAAAGCCAAAATTACTTCATTAATTTTGGGACCTTGAAGCCTTAAAGATTCACTTAAGTTTAAAGCCTCACTGCTCGGTGTGTGCTCTACATTTCCCTGCCACTCCCATTACATAGCTTCTATTGACCCAAATGCCCCCTCTCAATCTTAGAATCCACGCCCTTAAGGATGAATTACCAATAAGATTAGTGCCAGTATTTGGGCAGTCCACTGAGTCCTACCACAAAATTTGACCTCTCCTTCCATTTCGCTTTACAGGCAGAGCTTACTGAGGTTGTAAACCAGGTTGGAAAATTGACAGAAATATGTTTTTTAGGGTGGCACAGTGGTTAGCAATGCTGCCTCACAGCACCAGGGACCCAGATTCGATTCCAGCCTTGGGTATCTGTCTGTGTAGAGTTTGCACATTCTCCCCTTGTCTCGCGGGTTTTCTCCAGGTGCTCCGGTTTCCTCCCACAGTCCAAAGGTGTGCAGGTTAGGTGGATTGGCCATGCTAAATTGCCTGTAGTGTTCAAGATGTGTCGTTTAGGTGGGTTATTGGAGAAATGGGTCTGGGTGGGATGCACTGTGGTTCAGTGTGGACTTGCTGGGCTGAAGGGCCTGTTTCCACACTGTAAGGAATCTAATTCTAATTCTAATTCTAATTTTGTTTGTTTCAAACCAGGAAACACTGATGTTCAAATCATGTCTGTGTGCTCATGAAGCAATTAACAAAACCTGTCTGCAAAGTATAGGGCAGTACGGTGCTTCTGTGGTTAGCACTGCTGCTTCCCAGTGTCAGGGACCGGGATTCATTTCTGGTTTGTCATAGACATTTGCACATTCTTCTCGTGTCTGTGTGGGTTTCCATCACATTCTCCGGTTTCCTCCCACAGTCCTATGGTGTGCAGGTTAGGTGGAATGGACATGGGAAATGTGAGGTTAAGGGGGTAGGTGAGCTGTTGGGTCTGAGTGGGAAGCTCTTTGGAGGGCTATCAGCGCACACTCAATGGGCCAGTTAGCCTCTTTGCATACTGTAGGATTCTATCAGCAATTCAGGGCCTAATGTCAGCTTCTCCCTTGTATTTAGTGCCATGAGCTGATTCCAGTGATCTAGCACCAATTAACAGAGGCTTTCTGCTGAAGAAAGGAAATGATGATTAGATTTATAGACCCATCCTGACAAGGTAGCTAAAGACCTGATAAATTTGCAAACGTGCATTATGTTTTTTTTCATGCATATACCCATTTTAACCTACAAGTCCACAGATGTGAAATTATGCTGGAAATCTGAAATAAAAATGGAAAATGTTGGAAAGCACCAAGCATGGGACCAATAACCTTTCTTCAGAAGGGCAATAATTTGCATTTGGGGTTTATGTTAGGTTAGAGAGAGTATGGCACTTCACATGGTTGATTATTGAACATATTTTGACACTAAGTAGTCTTATAAAAAAATTATATGGTACGAAGACCCAGGACAGGGAGATACATTCGGGCCAGTGACTAGGACCCAGGGGTCTAAAGGGCCCACAGTGTTCAGATTGGGGGCAGATCCCTGGTGTTTAGGTCAGGGGCAGGGCTGCTCTGCCCATGTCAGAGTTGTGGGGTCACCATACCAGGGCTAGTGAGTAAAGCCACAGTGCTCAGACTGGGACGTGGGGTTTTTGTGGTGCAGCAGGGGAACACTGCATTTGGACTATGGTTGGTCCTTTGGCCTCTCCCCTGACCATTTTATACTTTCTGTTCATTTTTAATTGTGGAATCTGGCAGCAAAATCCCAGCAAGCTAATGAATTTTGAAAGAATCTCATAAACGCCTCCCTTCACTCAATTAGTGAAGATCTCCTTCCCTCAAATCACCAATTCACCAATGGTGGAAATGGTTTGCCAGTACAACCTTTGAAGACATAAAAGGTTACAGTCAATCTATATGTGCTGCGGGTCCAAGTGCCATCTCGTCTCAAGAATTGATCAAAAGATTTGAAAGGTTTTCTCTCAATGTATATCACATGAGTTTGTTCCACACATATAGTTTGTATTCAAATATATGTACAATTGCTTTCAACCAGGGTATGTGATGGCCTAATGGTATTATCACTGGACTATTAACCCAGAGGCCCAGGTAATGCTCTGGGGAACCAGGTTCGAATCCTGAATTCAATAATAACCTGGAAGCAAGAGTCTGATGATGACGACAATGAAACCATTGTTGACTGTCACAGCTGGTTCACTACTGTTCTTTAGGGAAAGAATTCTGCCTGCCTTATCTGGTCTGGTCAGGTCTACAGACCCACAGCAATGTGGTTGACTGTTAACTACACCATGGGAATTAAAAATGGGCAATAAATACTGGCCCAGCCAGTGACACCCACATCCTGTAAGAGAATAAAACAGAAAGGATAAAACAAAAGAAAAGCCAGGAGATATTTTCATTCATGTGTGAAACGATTGAAGGAAAAGAAGCATGTGTGAATGTTCCAATATGTAAATATTATACGGAGCCCATAACTGTTGATACGTTTTATGACTGAACAGAGCGTACACTTTACAACGCACAATTTATTGTAGACTACAGGAACTCAGTTCACCGCTTCCTGCAACATGGCAAAAGGCACTGTCTGCACACACTGTTAAATAGGATGGAATTGCATTTTATGTTTAGGAAACATTTCATTCCAGGACCAAGGCTCTACAGCTTCTCGACCTCCTTTCTGTAACTTTTTTTTAAAACTCACTATAAAATTATGAGCGATTGTTCATGAATATTTAGATTGGCACATTGAACAGAATTGCTTCTCTCAAGCAGCACATTCTTTTTTTGAAAGGGCAGAATATTAGAAAGTGTTTCGTCAAGAATTGCAATGGTTGTTAAAACCTACATACCTTATTCTTCTCGTTTCTTCCCTCTGGTAGGGATAGGGCTCCAAGGATATTGTCAGACTTCCATTACCTCACCCCTTCTTCATGGTTGATCTCATTTTGGGACGTCAATAAATTATACTTACGTAGTAACATTAACAATGCAGACAAAATGCCTCCAAGCACTTCACAGAGGCATAGGAGAAAAAGCAGATGCTGAGGAAAAGAAAATTAAGAAATGTGACCAAAAACACATTCAAAGAGGTAAGTTTTAATAAGGTTCTCTTTGTCTCACAAGAGGAGATATCATCTGTTTACAAGTTTAGGAGAAAACAATGTCACATATGAGCTATTGATGGTTGAAGGTAAGACTAGCAGTGGTTAGGCACTGGGACGAGATGGGGTAAACATATGCAGCCAGTGACAGAAGGATGACAAACTCATGGGGGTGGATGGTTTGGGGGAGGGCTGTTGCAGCTAGACAAGAGGGAACGGATAAGCAGAATTGGTGAGAGATGGCACATGAGAAGTCGAGTTTCTGATCAGTGGGAGTGTGCAGAGTGTGGAAGCTGGCAGGTCATCCAGAAAAATATTTTAGTGTTCAAGTCTGGGTGTGACATGCTGGTCTTAGCTTGAAATGTGCTGAAGAGGGGTGTCAAGGAATCCATGTAAAGTAGATGGAAGGGGGCAACTTTTGTGTTTGAAAACATATGGATCAGGAGCACATAAATGAATGACAAAATTGCAAATAGTCCAACAAAGTCTGAGGAGGTTAATGGGGATGGTCAGGAAAGGAGGATAGAGATTAGGACAACAGTGCAAAGATTGTGGTGTAGACAAAAGCCTCCATTTCCTTAGCTTTAAGGGGTGTTTGCCTCATCCAAAACTAAATTTCAGATAGGCAGTCTTATAGCTGATAGGTTGTGAGTGGTGGTGGAAAGGAAGAAAGAAGTATCTTCATCATACACGAGGAAGCTGATGATATAGCTATGAAGAATGTTAATAATGACTGCATGTGGATAAGGAAGAAGGCAGGGTCATGTCTTAAACTTTGGGAGACTGAAGTTTGAAGGCAGCAGTGTAGATATTGCTAGATATGTTCGGACTATGATCGGATTGGTAAGAATGAACCCAAGAGAGAGAAATGGAAAACGTTATGGGTTTGAAAGATTCAACCAAACATTGTTTTAACCAACTGAATCATTACAAGAGCATGCAAAGCTGACTAATTCAGCAGCTGAAAGAATGAAGGCTGCAGAGCCTTGAAACATGGTCACTGTTGTAGTTAGGTGCCATATGTTATTTTTAAAATTTTTCAAACTACTTTGGCTCGCAAAACGTTATTTGAAGTCACCTGAGCATTTCACTGCTGAATTACACAAACAAAATGTCCTCAAAGGGCCACATCTGGCAAGTTGTGTTCGTGATCTTTTTCTCCTAACCCTTGGCCTTTAAAGGAACTCATATAATAACAGGCCTTGTCATTTAAAATAAATATTGTCAATTCTCTTAAAGAGGCTGTATTGTATCTTTTTTTATGGGTTCCACATGCTTTATGTTTGAATGATCAGAAAACAGATCTGTTACATGAACTTTTTTTAATGTCCCAGTCCTCTGAAAATATTTAGAATTCTTCCATCCTTGAGCTGTACTGATGGATCTTACTTGGACTGGCCAAAGGGTAGGACAAATGAAGGAAGTAAAATAATTATGATCACTATTCATTAAACATTGACCAGTAAATGTATGTATGTGAAATTCATACAATTAACGACAGTTGTGTGCCCTCATTGTTAAAATAGCCATTGCATGATTTAATATCTTAAGTTTGTGAACATGTGTGTAATGATGTAATGCTGTAGTGTGACTGAGTTCCCACATGAGTAGTATCTTTAGCAACAAGGGGAAGAAAATTGGAGAAACAGCAAATTCAGAATAATTACTGTGTAAGCTTACATACAGATAAACTGTATTCCATAACTCCATACAGGTTTGTCCTCAGAGCAAAAGATTTTATTTATTTATTTATTGTCATGTGTATTTTGTTACAAAACACAGTGAAAAGTGTTGCATAGTGGCACCATAGTGGCAGATAAATAAAGAAATAAAGAAAAAGTGAGTGCGCTTCGGGCCCATCTCACCAATGCAGCCGCTGCTGATACCTCCTGGTCTCGTACTGGCCCAAACCTGCCTCCGCCGCAGTCACAATGAATCTGCACAGGATGCAGGTGCTGCTGGGAACCCAAAGTCACCTCCACAGCAGCAACCATGAGTCAGCACTAGGGATGCCTTGATGCAGAAGCTGCTGGGAAATCAAACTTGCCTCTGACACTGCCATCATAAGCCCACGCTGCTGGGCCCACATGAGCCTGAGCTTGGGTCCACTCGCCGCCATTGCTGTCGCCACAACTGTGCGCTTCAACAAGAGATAAGTAAAAATAACAAAAGAAAGAGAAAAAAAATGAAAAGAAAAGCGGATGGAGTGGATGAGGCCAGTGTTCAGTTACTTTACTCCACTGCCATCTTAGAACATAGAATTGTACAGGCCCTTCGGCCCACAATGTTGTGTCAGCCTAACAGAAGTAAGCACGAGACCGAACTTTAGAGCATTTTGAGCGTCGCATCAAAACTCTCTCTCTCTCAGTCTCTCTCTTCACACATATTCTTTCTGTCTCATGGATCTGCAAGCATTTAAGAGTTTATATTCTCACACAAGTAGGAAACTTCCCACAGCTACTGTCACTGAAAGAACATGCAGCTGCCTTTGCGAAGCTTTTACAAGATAATTTCTTTTATTTTGTTTAACCAAAACATCGTTGAAAATCCCTTAATGTGTTTCTTTCAGGCATCATTTAAGTAGACTGTGCATTATGTCTCTTCCTGATTAATAGAAGATGAATAATGCACTCCAATATGTGTAAGTGCCACTTTTCAAAGAGCTCTGGGAATAAATGTGTCAATAATTTTAATATTACTGTGTGCGCCTAAGTCTTAAAAACATTTATCTCGCTCTGGGGCAAGTTGAGTCAGCATTGAAAGTTGCTGCAATGAATTCTGTTGTGTTGGAGTTTGAAAATGTTAATACTGAGGAGTGCCATAATACCACCCATCATGATGATATCATATGGGGTTGACAGCAGAGCAGTTTATGATCTCAAAGGAGTGATTATTCAAATGTGATCTTCCTCAAAGTCTCTACAATATTGTCTATTATGGTAATGAAACACATGACTAGCTACAAAATGCAATGAACTATTACAGACCAAAAAAACTGCAGATGCTAGAATCTAAGGAAGGCAAACAGGAGTCTGGAAGAACATAGCAGGCCAGGCAGCACCTGGAGGAAAGGAGCAGTCAACTTTTCAGGCATTACCTGAATCAGTCCTAAAGAAAGGTAATACCTGAAATATTGACTGTTCCTTTCTTCCAGATGCTGCCTGGCCTGCTATGTTTTTCCAGCCTCCTGTTTGTCTACCACGCAATAACCTATATCTTATTAACAACAACATATTCTTCAAGATAGACTAGAAAGTGGTTTTCCACACTCGACCAGGCTAGTCCTTTAGATAAAGTGGACTCTGAAGAGTTGACAGTGCTGCTTTCCATGGTGTGGTAGAAGCAGTTAAATCAAATCCACACAACCGCCTCCCCTGTTATATGGCCATTACAACTCACTGTACTCAGCTACTGCTCACAGTAAATGTTGCTGCTGCGATCTTCTCTAAGTATAAGAATTTATTAAAATCAAAATCAATGGTCTTACACTCAGCAAACTAACTAAGAGAGCACATAGCGGAAGAAATGAAACCTCCAGATCTCCCGAATTTGTAAAGTTAGAGACTAAAGTGAGATAGGGTACTGGTAACTGCAAATATGTGCACAAATGAATAATGTTAATAACAAAAGGGTAGCTTGGGGTGATGTTGTATGGGACTCCAGAAATATTAATAAGTGGGAGTTCCATTAGCATCAAGCACTTTGATGGTAATGCGGATTTGGAACTACCTCATCGTTCCTTCACAGTCACTGGGTCAAAATCTTGGAAATCCATTCTAAACAGCATTGTGGGTGCATTCCAATGGCTACAAAAGTCCAAGAAAACAGCTGACCACCACCTTCTCCAAGTCAATTAGGAACAAGCAATGAGTGACACTCATGTCCTGTGAACAAATTAAAAGTCAGTTCAAGGTTTTGATGAAATAGCATTATCTCATATCAATATAGCTTGTAATTAGTCTCTAACAAGCAAGAAACAATATCTTATTAACTTAAAGAGACTCTTCCAGTTGGACCAAAGAGTGGTTTTGTGTTACTGCACTTGACTAAACAGGTCATATAGTTTCTTAAGCTTAAAGAGGAATATGGCAGCAAACTTCAAGATGAGCAGTAGCTTCACACAGTGCGGTGAGGTGGGATGCCATGCAACAAAGTCGACTAATCTAAATGTGTCACACACTGGGCAGTTTCTCAGCTCATCATCTTTGCTCGTCCAAAAATATGAGATTAGGAAATCCAACAATTTTAGTGTAATTTGGACAAGATTGGAAATTTCTGGAAATGAGACTGTGCTGCTCTCCATCTTTTAACTAACTTAAATTTGGCTCATTGACCCAGGGGTAGGAGTAGGAGGAGGCAGATTTTAAGCACAAACTGAGCACATTTATTGTGGCGTGCTCAGTGTGAAATGCCTGATTGCTAACATTAGAATGTCATCTGTAACATTTGTTCTTACAACCCCTATTTCTCATTTTCTAATTCCACTTTATTTCCTTCATTTTCTTCTGTGACAATCACAGTTTCTCATGTTTTTTAATTTCTCTTTCTTTGCATTGTTCAGTAATTTTTGCTTCTTTCATTTCACACCTCATTTACTGTATGCTCTTACATTTACAGTTTCCCCATTTCTACTTTCACCAATTTACCTTATAAGACCATACGACCACAAGAAATGGGAACAGGAGTGGGCCATTTGGCCCTTCAAGCCTGTTCCACCTTTCAATTGGATAATGGCTGATCTCAAATTCCTCATCATCTAAGTCTTAAAATTGTGCCCGTTTACTCTGAGACATTGCCCTCTGGCCCTACATTCTCCCATGATGGAAACATCCCTTCAGTATTTACCATGTCAAGCCTGTTAAGAATCTTTTATGTTTCAATGTGATCTCCTCTCATTCTTCTAAACTCCAGTCAGTAGAACCCTAACTTGTTTCACCAATGATCAGAAGACAATCCATCCATACTAGTGTACCTTTTTCAACTGTTGCTTTTTACTCAGTGTTATAAGTATTACAGCTATCACACAGAGAGACGACAGGCAAAGTGGGAAGCAATAAGTGCTGGAACGAACTTTAAACACAGTCAGTGAGAATCCCTGAAATTTAATTGACAACAGACTCATGCCAAGTGTTAATTGGTATTTTGCTAACCACCCCGGCAGTGTTCAGGGTTTATTTTTCCTTTTTTTTTATTCTTATGTAAATCATTGAAAAGTTATTGTGAGTGTTTATTTCACAAATGAAAATTCCAAGTTTACAATTAAACTTGTCACTGCACTCCAAAATACTTTAATTGATGAAGAAATTTGAAACATTTTGACTATGTCTGTGGCAAAGTGGAACTGATGTTATTAGCGCTTTTGTATCAGTATATGTTTTTTTCATTGTTCATTAATCTTTTGATGGCAAGTATCAACCTAAGGGGGTCTCTACAGTATCTTGAGTATTTGAATATCTCAGATATTTCAGAACAGGCAGATTATCAGAATGGAGTGCAACAATAAAATGTAGACTTTAAGCATGGCTTAAGCACTGACCATAAAACTATTGCTAACTAATTCAGCAGTGTTAAAACAGTTAAATGGAAAATCTTGTCAGTCGAGTTCTCTTAGTTTCTTCACTTAGTGGGCCTGTCTGAAAAAACAACGTCGGTTGCAGGAAGAGGAATGCTTGCTCAATTTGTGAAGTCTTCTTGCAGCAGGACTCCAGCTTATAGCAGCAGCACTTTGGCTCTGTGCTTGTGACCATTATCCTTCTTTCTATCCAATGTAACTCTATAAGATCTTTTCTCATTCCCCCTCAGTCGGAGCTGAAGACTCCGAGTTTGCCTGTGTAGCAAAAGCTTATCTGACAAGTAATGTTGTTTACATCTGTAGCATCCAATCTTTTTCTAGCACTCCAGCACAACCTTTCAACTTTGTTTCAGTCTCATCAAGATTTTCTAAGGTTAATGCCCCTTGGAACATTCCCTCCTTGTTTGTCTTTAAGTACATATGCATCATTCTTCCCTTTATTCTGCTGACAATCATCCAGTGTTTAAACTGAGACTTATCATGCAGCTTCTTCTTTAACCTATTTTTTTCTCAGGGCCTCCCTGTGTCTTTCCATCCTCCTAATAACATCTGGCTTATAAATTCTTAGTTGGGTGACATCTATTCATCCTTTTTTGATTTACCTACTCACTGTTATTCTTCTCAGCCTTGTTGCTATCTTTCACTAAGTACATTGGTATTTTATTTTATGTTGGTTTCTCAGAAATGTAATCTTGCCAGTAGGCAATGTATTCAAGACCATTGTCCAAGATAATAATGTATGAATAACAGCATGTACATAATCTAAACTAACTAATTTTAGCAACAAATTTTTTTTAGCAATTACTGATTAATTTATTATTAGCATGAACCTATGGGATAGATCTTGTCATTGTTTGACATTGTAAAAAGAGTGATATTGAATTGGTAGAGATAGTAGGAACTGCCGATGTTGGAGAATCTGAGTTAACACGGTATGATGCTAGATGAACACAGCAGGCCAAGCAGCATCAGAGGAGCAAGAAAGTTGACATTTCGGGTCCAGACCTGAAGCTTCAACTTTCCTGCTCCTCTGATGCTGCTTGGCCTCTGTGTTCATCCAGCTTCACACCATGTTATCTACAGTGAATTGGCATCCTACTTTACATCGTGAATTTTTATTTACTTTGAAATCAATAGTAATAAAAATTGGGAAAGATCATAACTAGACTACTGACTTACAAATCACCCATTTTACAATGAAATAAAACATAAAAATCAATAACGATTGTATAGCATAAAGAATCAATCCTAATTTCTTAAGGTTACCCTCACAGAAAACCACCAGACACTTGGATGTGCTTTTTGCTACACGCAGGTTCACTAAGTGATCTTCTTCTTTTCTCCAGATCCTTTTCACATTCTATCTACTACATTGCCTTTTCCATTCCTGGCACCAATATGCATAATCTCGCATCAATATCAGCAACGGGGCTCATACCCAGCAGCCTCACACTCAAACCTCTGAGATGCTCAAGAATAATTGCTTCTACAAAATGCGCTGTCATCTCACACAGTATTGTTTCATCTGCAAACCTTCTTTTTTTTTATTTTTTGCATTTGCCTCACTATTTTCCAAATTATAATCACTGAGAACAGATTTTTGAAAACGTAAAATAGTTAGCATTTTGTAGATGCTGTCATTTGCTGTAATCTGTTGCACCAAAGTAAAAGTGTGTTCACTTTCTTTCAATATTTAGTGACAGTTTAACTCCAACTCTCACTGGCTGTTTATGAATATCTATAACAAATCACCATTTAAAATGTTGGTGATGAATTATCAGAGATAAAACTGTCAACACCACGTATTCACTGACTCATGTCTCTTGCTTGTTTTCCTCCAATTTAAATAACGCACTTTTGAGAACACTTTTGAGCATTGAAAGAACCTGCAAAAATATTGTTGGGGTATAATAGCAGTGATCACTGGAAAAAGTCATTTGTGGAGTAGCAGTCTTAAGGTGTCCATTCTATGCTTAATAATTTTCCCAATTTCTTTCAAGTTTATTAACCTTAATATAAACCAGAATAATAGCATTAAATATTGAACCCCTAGTTGTCATTGAGTTATTTGATTGCAGAAGATGTAGCAGTAGGGATAGTACATTTGATTGTAGCTCAACAAGGAGAAGAATTTAGAAATGAAAAGCTTCTGTTTACTATCTAATTATTCCTACTGGCAAATGGCAATTGAGCGGAATAAGAAAAATACAGTTCATGCTATCTGTCATGTTCAAACACTCTCTCAACATATTACTATCACAAGTTCAAATGAGGAATGGCTCTTATGTAGATGACTGCTGACGTATTGAAACACAAGTCAAAAACCTCAGGAATGGATAAGAGAAAAATTAGAAATGATGGAAAGGAGCCAAAAATACTGCAAAATAATTTGTGATAACAAAGTGTGGAGCTGGATGAACACAGCAGGCCAAGCAGCATCTCAGGAGCACAAAAGCTGATATTTTGGGCCTAGGCAAAATAATTTGTCAGTTTATAGAAAATAGTATATTGAGTGAAACAAAACTATCCAAAAGATAATTTGTAATGTTTGACATTCCCAATGAAATTTTGTTGATTTGAAGTCAATTGCTTTCTTGAAATGATGGGTCGACATTTGTTGAAAATGAAATTTGAGTGTTACAAAGATATTGAATAACATTGTTTCTATGTTTGGGGTGTGTTGACAATGTAAATTGGTGGTCTTTATGGAAGAAAATTAAGAGATGATGTGAGGTGGAAATCCATAAATACGTCACCATAGAGGGCCTTTGAACAGAGTAAGCTTCACTGCTTGATTGATCTCGATGTTCTTTCATGTTCAACTTTGACTTTAACATATTGAGTTGATTTGTTTTGATTTATCATTGTCGCATGTACCTAGGTACAATGAAAAGTTTTATTTTGTGTGCAGTACAGCAGATTATGACATACAAAGTGCATTAGAGTGATAGAACAGAGCGAGGAATACAATATTACAGCTGCAGAGAAGGTGTACAAAGAACGAGGAAAACACTAAATTTGAAATTTGAGAGGCCCATTCAGATGTCTAATAACAGCAAGAAAGAAGCTGTTCTAGAATCTGTTGGTACGTGTGTTTAAGCTTTGCTATTTTCTGCCTAATGGAAGAGGTTGGCAGAGATTATAACCAATAGGCAGGAGTAATTATGTTAGCTGCCTTTCTGAAGCAGCGAGAATTCACAACTCTCTGTAGTTTCTTGCAGTCCTGGGCAGAGTTGTTGCCATGTCAAGATGTGATGCAGCCAGATAGAATGCTTTCTATGTTGCATCTTTAGAAATTGCCCTTTTATCCTAAGAAGAAATCACGATCAGATTAAGTAATCTCTCACCCGAGCATCTGCAGTTATTCAAGCCCTCATCCTCTCTACATAATGGTAACTAAAATAGCATGTTAAAAAAGGAAATTATTTATGTGTACACAGAAATAACCAGCAATGATATTAAGGTTATAATCACTAAGGCACCTCGTTGATTCTCATAAGCTCTTCATCTTTGTTTTCACAAGATGATATGCTTAAGGCTAATGGATGCATCATAAATATAACCCAACAATTTCCTATAGTATCAGAGATAATGGGAACTGCAGATGCTGGAGAATTCCAAGATAATAAAATGTGAGGCTGGATGAACACAGCAGGCCAAGCAGCATCTCAGGAGCACAAAAGCTGACGTTTCGGGCCTAGACCCTTCATCAGAGCCTCTGATGAAGGGTCTAGGCCCGAAACGTCAGCTTTTGTGCTCCTGAGATGCTGCTTGGCCTGCTGTGTTCATCCAGCCTCACATTTTATTATCAACAATTTCCTATGTTTGGTATTACAAATGAAATTTTACAAAATATTCTAAAAGAATGGGGTTTTAGCTCATTAGAAATGTTGACCCGAAAAAGAAATCATACCATGATGTCACTGGGATTCCTCTAAACTGTAGATTTTTTTGCTGACATCCTGATATTTGTACTTTGGTTGTTATCTAGATTCCTACAGTAGAAAGGTTGATTTCTCATGCTGTTTGACAAATATAAAACTGATACATCATAAACCTTCAGTATAGAGGACACTGATTCACGTAATTTGGATATAATTTACATATTGATATATGTAAGAGATTCCCCCACCCAAATCCTGTTCCCAGTTATCACCCCATCTCTTCAGCGCCTGTTTCAGCACCTATGATGGGGTATATTATACATCTGTGGTTCAATGCAGCTGCCCTGTGCCCAAACAGTTAATTCAATATAGGCCAATTGAACATGAGAACTTTTTTGCTTGGTTTCTCATTATCAGTTTCTCACTGACAGTTGCATTTTACCCAAAGAGCCAATGGGTGGAAACAAAAGCGCCCAGAACATTAATGTACATCCAGTTTTCTTTGAATTCCTCTAGTTTAGAGATTTCTCCTTTTTTTCCCTTCCTCACCTGAATACTCTTTTTTTATTTTTACAACAGCTTGTCTTGCTTTCCTCATTCAACCTCTTGCATTTCTTAATTTACTAGCAAAATTTTTGGGGACTGTCTTCCTGCAGGCAATGTGGCATACTGGAGGTATGCACGATGCTCAACTAGAGCGCCCTCTGGATCCTGCAGAAGCCTGACTTCAGTTTTCCTTTGGTTGTTCTATTGGCACGGTTCAGGTTTACCGTAATCCCAAAATTCATGCAACTCAATTAACTGCGTCCCCGATGAATTCCGAACATTTTCTCACCATTCACTTCTGCATGTGCTGCCTGTCCATGTGAAACAGGTGTTTGGCAGTTTCATGTGCTGCTTGCTGAAGAATGTCACTTCCTAAACTGGGATTTGCTTGCTCTATTTTGAATGCTGGATTTTTTGCTACTTTTTCAAAGCTGATCAAGATTCACTGACACAGTTTGATGGGTTACCAAGAGGTTGATCCATCATGAGCACCTTCCCGCCCACTCACAGTGCCTATTCCCCGATTCTTAACAATTTAAAGGGCTTTTTGCTCATGGGGGAGGGTCAAAGCAGGTTTATTGATCTATCATTGGTGCTTTCAACAGCTGGAAGAATCTTTGCCCTTTATAAATAGACAGAGTTTGAAGGAGGCCTTGGATGTTAACCCTCCTCACTCTCTTTCTGACCTCTGTCCTCAGAATCTGTTGGCCATTTCTGCTTAAGAAGTCAGTGGTGATCAGTGTATGAGTCTCCTCTGATTCACACTTTGTCCCACCTTTCTTGTCAAACAGTGAAAACACATGCTTCAATTAGAATTTGAGACACCATGGACTCATATGGCAGGGGGCCCAGTCTACATACACTTTTGCATGAATCCACCGACATACAGCACTAAAGAAACTTTTGATGGCAATATTTTTTCTGTTGTGACTTGCAAGGTTTATGCACAACATTGGAAGCATGCCTGTGCACAAGAAGCAGATTATGTCCTAGAGGAATAAAGACAGGTATGCACATGTGTCAATGAGCTGAAGTTTTGTCCAGTTCCTCTGCATACTATGTCAGTGAAGAAGTATCAAAGTAAAAAACGAATTGTTCATCACAGACATCATAAATTTATAAGTTAAAAGTAAACAAAGCATGGGTATTCATAGCATGGTAATCTTCATGAGTTCAGAAAATATCTTTTTCACGTCAACTCACAACCTTAGCATTCACTTGAGTGATCATTTCTACACAGGTATTTTAAAGACTGTTGCCAATTCAGGGTGAGTGCACCCAGTTTCCAAAGAGACTAAAGTTCCTTTGCAGTAGTTACCAGTATTCTATGGATATTTACTCTGGGCCTCATCAGGGACAGGACTCTACCATTGATCTCATCAGGTTCTGCATCTCTCTGAGGAAGTTTTGTTTCCTACAGTACCAAACAGATAGGTGGATAAAGAACATACTCCACATCAGGGCATAGCTCTGTAGTATTTACCTCAATCCATGTATTAGCTGAAAATTATGATAAAAGTTTCCTTCCGCATCACAATCTATGATTAATTAAAAATGATTTGAATCCTAGCCAGTTCAACCAATTCCACTGTTAATCGGCAGGATTGTGATGTCACTAGTGATTTGCACAATCCTAGGCATATTCCAACAGGTTTATTTGAAGACAACGAAGGGTACTCTATCTGTTCTTTTCAGACCTGGAAGTGATAACTTATGTCCCATTTGGCTATTTACATGCTGCACAGCAAGCAATTAGCCAATCAGGACACCCATTGTTCTGTTGATCCCTTTGATGCACGTTATTGATGAATCAAGTTTGCAAGATTAGCAAATTGTTAAGTTTCCAATTGCATTAATAGCTACAGTAATAACCGATTTAATATAAGCAGTCAAGTTTATGATATTGCTCATTTACACTTGCCAGAGGCAACACATATTCATGCATTTTCAGCAAAACTAAAAAAAATTCTAACCTGGTTTTATTGTTTAATTACGTGGGAGCGTATAGTGGTTCACTCCTTCCGGCATGGCAACATCTGAGCCAATCAGAGCCCACTTGCCAAAAAAGAGCATCCTTTTCTTCTGTACTATAAGGTGGCATTGTTTGAAATTTGACATTCTTACATTTGTACTGATGAGTGCAAGACACAAAGCTTTGGCAACGTATCTTTCTTTTCGACAATGTTCTATACAAGCTGACATATGATCAAATGAGATATTGGATACATTTCACTGAAGTCCAAGAGAAGGGAGGACATAAAAGGAACAGCGCAATTTGAAGTAGATCGTTTCACACAATCAGTTGTTACTTGAAATATTCCAGTGAGTCAGTAAAATCTAACTGTCTGCATTTTCTCCCTTTTTTGCTTTCCCATTCCTTCCAGGATTATGCAACACACAGAGGTAGTCATCTTGCTATACCTCTAATTAAGATGTGAAGCAAGCCACTGAAACTTACACAAGAAATGTTAAAGGAGAATTTTGCCTCTCATTTTCACTAATTCCCTGAGGACAAGAGTTGCTCCTCTTCTGAGATTCTCCCCACGATCAAGAATTCAATGTATAAAGAATCAGAGGTGCAAAGTTCAACCAACCTCACAGCTGTGAAATATATTAAGTACCACAGAAAGAATAGTCTTCTTCCCCTTCATACTTTTCCATAGCCCACGTGCAATATCACGGGCCAATCATTTGCCAGAGAAAAACTTACTATCAATTGCAGGTACAGCAATGCCTAACTGAATTTGCAAGGGCCAATACCCTTGTTATTACTAGTGTAATTCAGTATTTTTCTCAAAAGAAACAAAAAAGAACATTTCACCATCTGCATAAAACCGAATAATGTTTGCACGCTGGACTTATGCTAATTATTCACTTTACAAACAATTTTTGGCCACAGCTTTTGTGATTCTCTTTTGAGTATTTTAAAACAAATATAAACTAGTTCCACTCAACTCAGCCTGTGGTATAAACAGAGCTTACAACAGGAAGCAGTCAAAGGTACAATGTGTACCACTTATCAGAACTGTTTACACTTTGTGGATAGGGAAGTGGATATGAAGCAGATTCCCCTTGTCCCACATATTCAGTTCATTTTTCACAATGTCACTGTCTGATGAATGTTTTGCTTAGTTGCTGGTGATTGTCGCCAGATGGTGTTTTCTGTCTCACAGTCAGTATGCATGCATACCTTTAAGAGACACATTCATGATATTATCACTTAATCATGACATGTCTTGAGGGTATAAAGGGTTCTTATACCATCTTAGAGGGATCTTTTGAAGCATGACACAATGAAGCAAGCATTCAATATTATTCTAACGTAATCTAACAGTTTGATGTTAATCCAAACACTCATGTGCTTGTGGATGGAATGTCTTTATATAATAGCCAGCTGTAATACGTATTTGTTGGATTCTTCAATATCATAACAACCTTGTCTATTTCTTTATATTACAGGGGATAACATAAATATTGTTGCATCAGGTAAAACAGCCTGAGATGGCCAAACTCACATCATGGCCAAGAACAATGACAACTTGTACAGAAGACTCTAAGATTTCAGTAGCAGATATTTGGAAAACTAATTGAAGAACACATGACCTGCTCCCAGGATGATGCATTCCACTCACGCACATCCCAGATGTCCACATTCTTCAAGGACCACAACTTTTTCACCGCAGTGGTCGAGAACGCCCTCGACCGTGTCTCCCACATTTCGCCTCACACCCCGCCCCCGCAATAACTGCCCAAAGATAATCCCCCTAGTCCTCACATACCACCCCACCAACCTCCAGATACAACGCATCATCTTCCGACACTTCCACCATCTACAATCTGTTCCCACCACCAAAGACATTTTTCCATCCCCGCCCTTGTCTGCCTTCCGGAGAGACCACTCTCTCCACGACTCCCTTGTCCGCTCCACACTGCCCTCCAACCCCACCACACCCGGCACCTTCCCCTGCAACCGCAGGAAGTGCTACACTTGTCCCCACGCCTCCTCCCTCACCCCCATCCCAGGCCCCGAGATGACTTTCCATATCAAGCAGATGTTCACCTGCACATCTGCCAATGTAGTATACTGCATCCACTGTACCCGTTGTGGCTTCCTCTACATTGGGGAAACAAAGCGGAGGCTTAGGGACCGCTTTGCAGAACACCTCCACTTGGTTCACAATAAACTCACTGCAGATTGGAGGGTGGCAAATGTTGTCCCACTTTTCAAGAAAGGAGGGAGAGAGAAAACAGGAAGTTATAGACCGGTTAGCCTGACGTCAGTGGTGGGAAAGATGCTGGAGCCAATTATAAAAGATGAAATTACGACTCATTTGGATAGCAGTAACAGAATAGGTCAGAGTCAGCATGGATTTACGAAGGGGAAATCGTGCTTGACTAATCTTCTGGAATTTTTTGAGGATGTATCTATGAAGATGGATAAGGGAGAACCAGTGGATGTAGTGTACCTGGACTTTCTGAAAGCCTTTGATAAAGTCCTGCATAGGAGATTGTTGAGCAAAATTAGGGCACCTGGTATTGGGGGCAAAATACTGAGTTGGATTGAAAATTGGCTGGCTGACAGGAAGCAAAGAGTAGTGATAAACAGGTCCCTTTCAGAATGGCAGGCAGTGACCAGTGGAGTACCACAAGGTTCGGTGCTGGGACCGCAGCTGTTTACAATATATATTAATGATGTAGACGAAGGCATTAAAAGTAAAATTAGCAAATTTGCTGATGACACAAAGTTGGGTGGCAGTGTGAAATGTGAGGAGAATGTTATGAGAATACAGGGTGATTTGGACAGGCTAGGTGAGTGGACGGAGGCATGGCAGATGCAGTTTAATGTGGATAAATGTGCAGTTATACACTTTGGTGGCAAGAACAGGAAGACAGATTACTATCTCAACAGACTCAAGTTAGGTAAAGGGGAAGTAAAACGAGATCTAGGTGTTCTTGTACATCAGTCAATGAAAGCAAGCATGCAGGTACAGCAAGCAGTGAAGAAAGCTAATAGCATGCTGGCCTTCATAACAAGACGAATTGAGTATAGGAGCAAAGAGGTCCTTCTGCAGCTGTACAGGGCACTGGTGAGACCGCACCTGGGGTATTGTGTGTAGTTTTGGTCTCCAAATTTGAGGAAGGACATTCCAGCTCATTCTTGAGGGACTGCAGCGTAGGTTCACGAGGTCAATTCCCAGAATGGCGGGACTATCATATGTTGAAAGATTGGAGTGACTGGGCTTGTATACACTTGAGTTTAGAAGGACGAGAGGGGATCTGATTGAGGCATATAAGATTATTAAAGGATTGGACACTCTGGAGGTAGGAAGCATGTTTCCGCTGATGGGTGAGTCCAGAGCCAGAGGACACAGTTTAAAAATAAGGGGTAGACCATTTAGAACTGAGTTGAGGAAAAACTTCTTCACCCAGAGAGTGGTGGATATATGGAATGCTCTGCCCCAGAAAGCAGTGGAGGCCAACTCTCTGGATACTTTCAAGAAAGAGATAGATAGAGCTCTTAAAGATGGTGGAATCAAGGGTAACGGGGATAAGGCAGGAACAGGATATTGATTTTGGATGATCAGCCATGATCATAATGAATGGTGGTGCTGGCTCGAAGGGCTGAATGGCCTACTCCAGCACCTATTGTCTATTGTCTATTGTCTAAACAACTGCACCTCCCAGTTGCGAACTATTTTAACTCGCCCTCCCATTCCTCAGACGACATGTCCATCCTGGGCCTCCTGCCGTGCCACAATGATGCCACCCGAAGGTTGCAGGAACAGCAACTCATATTCCACTTGGGAACCCTGCAGCCCAATGGTATCAATGTGTATTTCACAAGCTTCAAAATCTCCCCTTCCCCCACCGCATCCCACAACCAGCCCAGTTCGTCCCCTCCCCCCACTGCATCCCAAAACCAGCCCAGCTTGTCGCTGCCTCCCTAACCTGTTCTTCCTCTCACCCATCCCTTCCTCCCACCCCAAGCCACACCTCCATTTCCTACCTACTAACCTCATCCCACCCCCATGACCTGTTCGTCCTCCCCAGACTGACCTATCCCCTCCCTACCTCCCCACCCATACTCTCCTCTCTACCTATCTTCTTTTCTCTCCATCTTCGGTCCACCTCCCCCTGTCTCCCTATTTATTTCAAAACCCTCTCCCCATCCCCCTCTCTGATGAAGGGCCATGCATGTGGTTTTGTTTTGTGAGGCTTCTGCAAGCTAGCATGCTGATGCCAAGCTGTGCAATATCATGATGTGCTTCTTCTCCAACCAGAAACAAATTATAAACTGAAAACAATTGCTGGTGCAGGAATTAAACATGCTGGAATCAACAGTGACATTAGTAACTTACACTTTTAAATATAAATCTACAGAGTATGTACATCACAATAATAAGTTGGCGGTGCTGACAAAGTGGGCAGTGTTCGGTCTCCTGGCCCCATCGCTCCAGGCGGCCATTTCTGCTTTTCTTTCCTTACTCTTCTTGTCTCCTTCCTTTTTTCTTTTACCCCTCCTTTGTCTTCTTCTTGTTGGCGACAGCAGAAGGGATGCCATCATGGAAGAGAGCAGCTGGAGCAGAACTCTTGGTGATGTGGTGGCCTGGCCTGGCAGCAGAACCAGGGACTCCTTGTTGTGGTAGGCCCAGAGCCAGGGTTTCCTGGTTGTGGTAGGCCCAGAGCCAGGGTTTCCTGGTTGTGGGGTGAGTGTGCATCCAACTTGGGAACCGGCTTCAGCAGACTATTGGCAAGGTGGGCCAGCGACGAACGGATGGTGCCTGAAGAATGGTGACTATAACGTTGGTGGCTATTCACAGATGGTGACAGTGGATATTGTTGGTTAGCTGGCTCAGTACTCAGGACTCATGGTGGAGGCAGCAGAGTGAAGATGGACTTTCTTTCTGCTTTTTCTGTGTTTTTCTTTTTATTCTTAAAGTATTCAAATAGTACCAGATTGTGGCAACGGTTGAAGATTTTCACTGTATGTTACCATGTAATTCATCGTAGAGCACAAGTGACAATAAATCATCATTCTTTCATCTCATCCCAAGGTGCTTCACAGATAGATAATCAGACAATTGTAGACAGCAACAGGCAATGCTGCAAACCTGTAAATGCAGCAGAAAACTTGGTATTAGGGGGCCTCCCACACATCTGTCTGTTGTCAAAGCCATTAGGAATATGGTACACTTTTTCAAAGAATATTGCAGACTTGTTGGGGAATAGGCTGCTTGATCATCTGAGCAACAGTATCCCCCACACAAAGCAACACTCCTTCAGTGTGGAGACACATTTAACCAGCAAATGTTGATAACCGTCCTGCAAACAAGCAATAGTTCTCTGGCTGCATACCTGCCTTCATCCTTCCCATATCCCTTTATTTTCTTTTTCCACAATGCCGACATGTAGCATGAAACTCCTCAGTTTTGTTTTTTTTCTAACTGACCACAGTATTTTCAGTGGAAGCTCAGCAGAAACAATGAATAAATCTTTCAAGTCAGGTCCCTGCCAAAGTAACAGTAGCTGATCCAGAAAAGGTCCCCGATAATGATCTGTATGTCAAGTTCTAATCATGGTCTGTCTCACAGCCTCATAACATCCTGCGTAAAAAGATGTCTCCTGCTTTTCACTTAATCTTTTTCATTTAATCATATGCATATTCTCATATTCTGGACCCCTCAGTCACTGACAACACTGGCAATTCCAAGGAGGTTTCTATGATTAGCCCTCTGTAACCATTAGAAGAACTGTGGAAACCCTGGAAGTAATATTTGCTTTTCATGGTTCTTTTCTCAAAGATATGGTGGATGGGCAGAAAACCAAGTGTTGCTGTATTCAAAGAACTGTTATTTATTTCCTCACATTGAATTCCATCTGCTACTTTTTGCCCATCAGCCACCTGATTTATACCTCCTTGCAGCTTCCTTCGATCCTCATAATCATATGCAATGTTTCTGCTCTATCCTAATGTCCACAAATTTGCCCTAGTTCTATATTCAAATCATTCATGTACACAGTAAGTGTAAGTGTTGCAGAGCAGGATTTTAATAAAACTTGCCACAGCTCTGAGAAGGGATCATAGGAACTGCATATGCTGGAGTCAGAGATAACACAGTGTGGAGCTGGAGGGACACAGCAGGCCAGACATTTCTGAAGAAGGATCCCCACCTGAAACGACAGCTTCCCTGTTCCTCTGATGCTGCCTAGCCTGCTGTGGCCCTCCAGCTCCACGCTATTCTGAGAAACTGCCTTTAGGTTCCACTTCCTATTTCCTCCCTTATAACCAATTTTCAATATAATTGACAACTCTTTCCAATGTTCCTAATGTTTTTCTATAGCATAGATAGTGTGGTGAGGTTCAAGTATAACTACTGAGTTTTCTCATTTTTGAGGAAGAAGCAAGCATGCTAATAATTGAAACAAACTGGTATGCATGACCTGCTATCAGGATTGGCTTTTTTAAAAATTCATTCACAAGATGAGGCCATTGCTGGCTAGGTCAACATTTATTATCTACTCGCAATGATAAACAAAGCAGTTAAGAGCCAATTACTTTGCTGTGCGTCTGGAGTCATGTGTAGGCCAGACCAGTTAAGAATGGCTCTTTCATAGAACATAGAACATAGAACATAGAACAGTACAGCACAGAACAGGCCCTTCAGCCCACAATGTTGTGCCGACCATTGATCCTCATGTATGCACCCTCAAATTTCTGTGACCATATACATGTCCAGCAGTCTCTTAAATGACCCCAATGACCTTGCTTCCACAACTGCTGCTGGCAACGCATTCCACGCTCTCACAACTCTCTGCGTAAAGAACCTGCCTTTAGTGTATTAGTGAAACAGATGTTTTTTTCCAACAATTGACAATGGATTCATGGTCATCATTAGACACTTATCTCCAGATTTTTATTGAAATCAAATTCCACCATCTGCTGTGGTAGAATTTGAAACTGGGTCCTCAGAAAATTAGATAACAAAGTGTGGAGCTGGATGAACACAGCAGGCCAAGCAGCATTTCAGGAGCACAAAAGCTGACGTTTTGGGCCTAGACCCTTCAACAGAGATCTCTCTGATGAAGGATCTAGGCTCGAAACGTCAGCTTTTGTGCTCCCGAGATGCTGCTTGGCCTGCTGTGTTCATCCAGTTTCACACTTTGTTATCTTGGATTCTCCAGCATCTGCAGTTCCCATTATCACTCCTCAGAAAATTACCTATGTTAACAATCCAGCAATATTACTACTTAGCCATCACCTCCCCTAAGTAGACATTTCAGCTAGAGGGCCACATCTAGATGTGGGAATTTTATGGGTGTGAGGCACTGGCCATAAATGTTCAAGATATGAGCAATTACTACAAAGTTAAACGTTGGGACAAGTAAACAATAAACTTTTAAGAATAGGATGATTATTTCATCATAATGACACATTACAAACAAGACTGAAGGAAAACCTATCCTTTCTTTCGTGCACTCTTGGCTTGAATTGAATACTATAGTTAGTCACTTATCTTAATATCAGTGGCAAAGTCCAGCATCATCCTTTTTCCTTCTCCATAGATGCTTCCTAGCCTACTGTGTTATTTTCATAACTATAAGTGTTAAATCAAGTGAAGTGTTGAAATTGCAGTGCATATACTTGTAAAGGCAAAACAAGCCAATCACTACTGCAGAGCAGTTCACAAAATAGAACTCATCTCTGGCCTCTGACCATTGGCATTTTCCAAACCTAGCCTTTAAGTACTTCCAATGGCTTTGAAGTACTTCTCTTGACACTCTTTGAGATCTCCCTATTCCTTTACCAGCTACTGTACGTGCCCACTCAGTTACCTTGCATTTGCCAGCACACATGACATGCTTTCCTTGACCAGATGTGGGCCATAGATTGTATTTTCACTTAGAACGCCAACCACTTAGGGAGCAGGCCATTCAACCCGTTAAGCCCACACCAACCTTCCAAATAGCATCCCACCCAGAACTAGCCCATCCCTGTAACCCTGCATTTCCCATGGCTAAGCCACCTAGCCTGCACATCCCTGGACACTATTGACAATTTAGCATGGCTAATCCACCTAAGCTACATGTTTTTGGACTGGGGGAGGAAATCAGTGTAACCAGAGGAAACCTACACAAACACAGAGAGAATGTGTAAATTCCGCACAGTCACCCAAGGCTGGAATCAGACCTGGGTCCAGTGCCAACTACTGAGCCACTGCACTATATTTTTGGAAGGCCTGTTGTAAATACACATGAAAGACATTTTCTCCCGCATCTTTAATGATGCAAGGACGTTCCAAAGTGTGTTACAACAATGAGGTGCATTTGTGATGTCACTGTTGTAATGTAGGAAGCAGAGAAACCTGCCAGCATACAGCAAATTCCCACAAACAACATCAATACTAGTGGGGACTGTTCACCAGTATCTTGCATAGACATTGCTCTTTTACAGGTCCAAGCAGACACTTCAATTGATCAACTCATTAAATATGTGTCAAAGTTTCACAAGCTGTGGGAGTATGCAGAAGGATTTCCAGTGCATCAATGTTTCAGTTCTTCACTCAGCTCTGTTCATTTTTTATGCCATTTCTTTGGAATAAATTTACTCACCCAACATGTTCAGACTATCTTAGAAATCCCTGGTGATTAGTCTGGAATTTGGAAGCAGCGGAAGCCATCTGGTACTGAATTACTCCTCGCAGTGATGTTAACAAGTGTTTTGGCGAATTATTACCTGGCAATGTTTGGGTAACACCCTACAATTTTCCATTCAGCATAAGGGTTAAGTTTTGATAAGCTTGTTCAGAGACTGATCTGACATTCATCTGCATAGTTTTTCCTCTTACGTGTAGTAATGAGATCCTTGTGCGTTTATTAGAAGGTAGATTCATTTTAACAAATCCTTTTCTGCAATGTACTTGGTGGCTATCCATTAGATTAGACATCCTTCTGAACTTTCCCCCAATCCTAAACATTGGAGAGATTATTTATGCATTGACATGAATGGAAAAGAAAATCAGGCATGTTACAAAACAGCCTGCTGACTCATGATCAGCCCACATTGCTAGTGGTCACTTTCACCCTGCTACCTCAGGCAATGATATGTTATCACTAGCTCTGGATACTCTTCAGCAGGTAACCTTATAGAGTCATCTTAAAATCATGAGCGGCACAGGTAAGGTGAATAGCAACAGTCATTTCCCTAGGGCTGGGGAGTTCAAGCATAATTTAACATGCAAGGAGAAAGATTAAAAAGGAACCTGAAGGGAAACTTTTTCACACAGAAGGTGGTGCGTGTATGTGGAAAGAACTGCCAGAGAAAACGATGGGTGCAGGTACAGTTACAACATTTAAAGCCCGTTTGAACAGTGCACAAATAGGAAAGGTTTAGAAGGGTATGGGCCAAGTGCAGGCAAATGGAATTGGTTTAGTTTGGGAAATGCTTTCGGAGGGATGAGTCGGACTAATGGGTCTGTTTCCAAGCTGACAGACTCTATGACTCTATCTGAGGACAGGGTCTCAAACCTATATTTCAACTCATAGTTTGGCAAGTTGCAATGGTGTCCATGATCTTTTCTGTTTTGGAGATTTGAGCAACTTAAAGAGGGCACCTTAACACACCGGAGAAGCATGGGCTTCACAAGATCTTACAAGAAAGTGGCAAGTACAGTGATCAAATGTCAACATGTTCTCTGAAGTCAACCTGATCAGTAGCAAGCTGCTAATCGCTCTAAGCCAGGTCTGCTGGGTGGGACATGCTACTCGTACACTTGACACCAGACTTCCAAAGCAGCTTCTTTCCTCAGTATTCAGCCATGATGGGTTACTCCCAAAGGTTGGCAAAAAGGTTTGAGGATGTCCTCAAGGTATACCTGGGAATGCAAACAGACATTTTGCCAATGACCAGTCAAAATAGAGAACGTTAATTTAAGCCAGCAACAAAAACATCGGAAGTCTTCAGCAAGAATATGCAGAAATGAAATTGAACTGTGAAAGACAACATACAAACCTCCAAACAACTCACCCTGTCAACCCTCCAAGTGCCACCAGTCCCTTATATGCTAGAGTCTGCATAGCAAACAGGGAGCCAATCAATGAAGATGAGGATGAGGAAGATGAGGCAACCATGGCTAACAAAGGAAGTCAGGGACAGCAGTAAAGCAAAAGATTAACCTTTAAAAATTAGCAGATGATAACCAAAGAAAAATGCAATAATGGGAAGAAGATGAAAATGAGAGTAAGACAGCTGGTCATATAAAAGAAAATTGCAAGTGTATTTTAGATATCTAAAAGGTAAGATGGAGGCCAGTGTGGACATAGGACCACTAGAAAGTGAGGGCGGAGAAGTAGTTATTGGCAACAAAGAAATGGCAGAGAAGGTAAATAGGTGCTTTGCATCAATTTTCATAGTGGAAGACACCAGCAACACACCAGAACTTCAAAAGAGTCATGAGGCGTTTAGCAGCCAACACAAAGGAGAAGGACTGGGGAAGCTGAAAGGTGCATAAATCACCCGAACCAGATGGACTACACCCAGCGGTTGAAAGGTGATTATGGAGGCAATCCTCTTTGTTGTGCAAATAATAATAACTTGATGGAAATTGTGAGGAGGAAATGCAATTAAGAAGTTCATCAGGAATTCAATAGTATCAATTTAAATGAAATAAACTCTAAAGATGGATTGTGCTACCCTTAATGTTCTTCCATGTGTTTTCCATTTTGGAAAATTACTTTTGACCTCCGCAATGTATAATTTGAAAAGGGTGAGATCACCAATGTTGGAGCAGATCCTGAATACCCTGTTGGATAGCAGAGATGTACAAGGTCAATTCCCACTGTATTGTGAGTTGAGTTTGGTGCCAAGAAGGATATGACTGGCTTTGCTGTCCCAGGAATTTGAACAGATTTACCATCCTGAGTCCCCTGCCCTAATTATTATCCAGTGAACTGAATTTGAGAAAGCTCTCTGGGAATATTAAAGGTGATTTTAGATATGAGTCCAAACTCTACATGAATTCAGCAGATTTACACCTTGCCATTTAGATTGAAAGGAGTTGGCAGAGCTGAGGGGAGATGGAGGCTGATTTTTATAGTCAGCATCTCCTATTCAGTTGTTACAAGGTGCAGTAAGTTGGACATGAGAGTGAGCTACTTCTGAGTTGGGGCAGTTTTACAAATATACCTGATCATTAAGAAATGGCAGGCAAAGTGGGGAAAAAGTCATTTCCTATTTATATCTGGCAATTGCTGCACATTCACTGGTAGCTTCATGATATAAGGCAGCAATGTATGATAATGAACATGGTTCCAGATTGCACATCTAAGCTTGGAAATTTAAGAGCTTCTAAAATAACTACTGTTCTGAAAGCTGACTTCTTCACCAAAACTATTTCCTACTACAATAATTTCTGGCCTGAAAAGATTCTGCTTCAGTTGCAAGCTAACTGGAATTAGAGTTGAGAATATATGTTCACATTGGATCCTCTTGGCTCTTTCACTAATTATCACAGCTGTTTAACTGTAGAGGGAGGTATATTTTAGATATTAATGCCAAGCCTCACCTACTTATTTTATCTGAATATCTTTGTGGGAGTTCATTTAGTAAGTGTTTAGATGCTAAAAAGCCAGCATCTCTACAATGTATACTTCCTCCAATTAATGGGAAAGGGAGAGGTCAGATCATTGGTGCTGGCATATGATGTTAATTGGGCCTCACTCTACTCGATGGGTCACATAACACGACCCTCACAGCGCCGCTTACAGGCACAAAAGCAAGGAACTACTGAGGAAATGCAACATCTTTTATATACAAGAGAGGAATATTGCTGTCATGTTGAGAAACTAATCTAAAATATGTGCAGTGCAAAAAAGTGAGTGACAATTTATTATCATAATTATTATTTTCAATGCTTTTAACATGTTAATTTTCTCTATAATGCCAAATATGTAATATAATCTTACAGCACTGAAGCAGGCCATTTGGCCCATTGTGTCAATGTTAGTTCTTTTGAAAAATTATTCAATTAATCCCCAATTCCTCTGCTTTTCTTTCCCATAAATGTGTAAAATTTCCATTTCCAAGTATCCACGCATATTTCCTTTTGCAAGTTACGATCAGATCTACTTCCACTACCTTTTTTAGGCAATATATTCCAGTTATACTCCATGTATATAACAGTCTTAGTAATGAGAAATACACAAGTGCTGTAACTGTTTGCTTAAGCACTATAGTTACAAATTGTTTCAATTTTCTTTTCCCTTATCCTTTCAATTATGGGTATTGCTGGTATGGCTAGCATTTACTGTTTGTGTTAAATTGCCCTTATAGCAACTTTACTGAAAGTATCGTTCGATACAAAATTTATTCATTTAAAGTTACTAATGAATTTATGCTACCAGAACATTAGTATGGTGTTTTTAAAAATAGTCTAGTGACATTACTATTCTACTGCTGCTGTCTCAGCTCTGGAAAGCATTCCTTGATCCTCTGTACCACTTTCTCCTCCTTCATGACACCTGTTAACATCTACCTGTTTGACCAAGATGTTTTCCATCTGTCTTAGTATTGTGTTATGTAGTTTAGTGTCAAATATTTTTTCATGGTTTCTATAAAGTCCTTGGGATACTTTACCACATTCAGAATTTCTAAATGCAAGCTGTTGCTGGTGCACATTAGGACAAAGAGTGTCATATTTGAAATATCGGCTTTAACAGAAGGGAGATCTAAAGAAAAGTGTGCCAGATCTCACCTACTTGTGCCCCACACTGTATATGTATATCCATGACGCAATGATGCACTGGGTTACAGAGACATCGAGCACTCACATTTATTGAATGTAGAGGTTGCACTCTTATCATCCTCTTGAATGTACAACACAAAACAGTAGAATTCAGAAGGATAGTGTAAATGTATGAAATATAAATGAGAAGAGCAACTGGCAGCAGCACAAAATACAATTTGATTTCATATTGTCTGATTTCCTGTGCATTAAAAACAACTTGCATTTCGTGCCATTCTCAAGATCAAAACACCATAAAGCAATTTATGGCCATTGAATTACTTTTGAATAGTCACTGTTGTAACAGAGAAATGTAGATTAACACTTTGGCATAGCATACCCAGAGATAGCAAGAACTGCAGGTACTGGAGCCAAGGCCAATACAGTATGGAGCTGGAGGAACACAGCAGGTCAGGTAGCATCAGAGGAGCAGGAAAGTTGACGTTTCGGATTGAAGTATTGCACGAAAGTGTCAACACAGATCAGGTCTCTTTAACTCTCTGGAGAAGAGTTCATCGCGACAACTTTATAAGCTTGAGCGTGCTATCTGGTAACATATCTGTGATTGGATTATTAGGAATTAATGAAAAACTCACGATTGCCAGAACCAGAGTAAATTGTGCTTCCTCTATGATTGATTGCATGTAAATGAGCTGACTTTGCAGTAAAGCATTACATGAGCATATGGCAAGAATCCTGAAGATCAGATTGCAGTCAATGCCATATTTGACATTTTCAATTCCCATATAAATACATGCAAGAACCTTCGTCTCAACTCCTTGATTAAAAAATTGCAAATGTTTAATATTCATTGGATTATTGAAATTTAAGGCATCAAATTTTAATGGTAATAGTAATTTTGCACAATGGGCACAGTGATGGGTTCAAAATAAGACAAAGCTGAAAAGGAATGTCATCTCTTGGAGCTCATTCGTCTTTGGGCTTCTCAATCCCAGAGAACAATGGAACCTCAGAAATTAAATATATTTATGATTAATTTGACAAACTTCTGATCTACAAGAGAGGTACGGAAGTGGTGGCATGTGGTTTGACCACAATCAGATCTACCACAATATTGACTGATGTAGCAGACTCAAAAAGCCAAATGGCCTACTCCTGCTCCTATTTCTCAGGATCAGCCACCAGTTGTGTACATCTTGCCACTGACATTAATGTGGCTGATCCATCACCCAACTCTTTCAATTGCTGACTCAGTTGAAAATTCCACCAATGTCATTTAGAGATTCAAATTTGGCTCCAGGTGCAAAAGAATAGGTTTATTTATATGTAGGCATCATGAATATCAGACTAGAGGGAGTGCCTTGCCTGGACAAGACTGTTGCAGCCATATTGCTGACTTATTGTCAAACTGTATCGTTGGAACAAAGCAGCCCCCTGTGGGATCCTCCAGCACTGCCAACAACTGTTTGTATTTACAGCTGCTATTATTTTGGGACTCAATATCCCATGAGGTATCTCCACCCAACATTATAACACAGCATCTGCAGTTAAGAGTATCTGTAGAGACAATGATGTAACATAAATGCAGCTTGTGTAAGCAATGTCATTTCATTGTGTGGTTAATAGCTCAGTATGAAACCATTTATAAGAATTTCAAATCTGCACAGACTCAACCAGACGTTATGTGGTGTGGATTAGGATGTACACATGAACAGCACAAACAAACCCTCGGTCTTCATTAGATTACACTGCTCTAGGAAATCTCTAACTGTTTACTTAGGTATCAGATCTTCAAAGTAAATTTATCTGGGACATGCTGTAACTAAAAGAACTAACCAAATTAATATTTGCCAGACAGCTATTGATAGTTTCCTGCTTCAGTGAAAAGAATGAATGCTGCAGTTTGGGGTGTATATTTCCAGGAGAATTTCATGCACTTGAGAGATAATGCAAAATAATTTTGTGATGAAATTTCACTATTCTGTAAAAATTCTCTCAATGTGTTCTGACTCGTTGCATAGTGTTTTTCTTCTCTTACTGAGTTTCAGGAAAATTCTAAAGTTTCTCAATTCTCATCTGCATTCCTATGTGATGACCTTCTCCTTTCTATCATCTTTCATTGTGTATTCTTTGTAGATTTCTGGTCCCGGATTAGGTAATATAGTTTTCCTCTATGGTGCTCTGACAGTGTTATGCTGACAACAACCCTGCCTTCAGGCAGCAACAAGCACTGTAGGAGAGAAACTGTGCAACTAGTCCATAGACATTGAAACTGGCTCTTGAGACTGATAAAGCTGCAATGCCAAATCACATTTAGTGAATTTCTTGCATAAGCTGAATGCTCAAGATGGGAGGGGAATAAAACTGTCAATGGTCATGTATCCTTTCCACTGAGTGACCCTGCATGGATTGCATGGAATGATCAAAATGGTGTCATGATCATATTTGCCTGTAATAAACCCCACAGTAGTGCATAAAGGTTGGAAGGTAGGGTGAAATAGAGAGTGAAAAAAGTCACTGCCTTCAGAAGATTGGAAAGAATTAGGGAAGGAACATTTAGTGTTTATAAATTGTAACAAAAGAATGTTAAAAGGCTATTTAAAGAGAAGTCAAAAAGCTCATATATTACAATCTCCACAGAAACTATTAGCCTTTAAAAAGAAATTCAAGCTTCCAGCTAATGTCTGGAAAGGGTGACGCAAGAAGATTTCATCTTATAAAAATTTACTAAAACATTGTTTTGCAGGTGACTTACACTTTTGTTATGGGACAGACCTCACTGCTTCTAAATATATTAAGAAGTTAGCTTAGACCCTAACTTTTGCTTATTTTAAAAGTACACATAAGGCATTGTGTTCCAGATGTAATTGAATTGGTCATGTTACTCGACTTTAAGCAAAATATGCATTATTTTATTATTTTATTATATCATTTTAACTGCAGTTAAAATACAGACAAAATAAAAATAAAAGAAAATAATTGGCTTAACAGTATCTGTATTGGAATGCTCGACAAAATAAAATACCTATATTAACAACAAATAATTAACTGTTCCAATAGAGTAACATCCCATAAACACCCAGTTGGAAAAGGCAAATTCAGTAAAATAGATTGTCTCATATATAATGGTAGCAGCAGAAAGACAATCCCAGCTCTAAGCTGGAACAGAGAGAGGAATAAGGGCTTCCACAGCCAACTTCTAGGTCCGAACAACTGCTGAAAACTAAAACTAAAAAATCCTGTTTCTGTGGGAGCTTGACCCCATCCATTCAGGCTGTTTCTATTGTTCCAACATTTGAAAACAATCCAAGGCATCCCAAGCTGTTTGTTTTATTGGCTTTGAGCAGACCACTCGGGACCTCTGTCCCAACCTCTCTTCATAAAAATCCAAGACAAAATACATCTCTTAAAGCTATAATTTCATCACGCTTTAAACCACAGAACTGAATTGCCCCATTTACTTTTAAAACAACCAGACAACACACATCGCAAGTATACATTATGTGGTCTTTAAGTGGACAATCAATTGTGGCTGACAAAGTCCAAAGTGATTCTTATTTCTTATGGGCTTACCTTTGTTACTTTCCTTTCACAGCCTGGTAAAGTTCAGCCTCAGAATTTACTTCACATTGTATGTTTTTCTGGAGATTCTCATTGTAGTTAAAGCAAGGTGAATATTCCAGCCTCATTCTAAATCCTTATTTAAAATTTGTCTTTTGCTTCTAATTGTGAACACCCACCACTTTCTCAGTTGGTGAAATATTTTTGTGACTGCCGGCCTCCAGGAGCTCTCTCCCTCCTGGATTCAAACAGACTACCAGCTGTCTGTGAATTTTCAGAAATATTGGAGCAGCCAAGCCCTCATCAAAATCCATGTTTGTGGCAATGTACATCACATGGGCTTTATACCCAGGTAAAAATGCTGATTAACTATCCTTGACAATATAACTCCCTCTTATCCTAGAAGTAAATTAAGAATTTAAAGCCTAATTATTTATAACCTGACATTCTAAATATCTCAGTCAGAGATAGTAAGAACTGTAGATGCTGGAGTCAGCGATAACAAAGTGTGGGGCTGGAGGAGCACAGCTTCAGAGGAACAGGAAAGTTGACGTTTCAGGTCGGGACCCTTTTTCAGAAATAAGGGAGGGGTAGGGGTGTCTGAAGCAAATAGAGAGAGGAGGGGTGATAGGTGATGGTGATAGGTGAGTGCAGGCAATGGTGGGGACTGGTCAGTGAGGTGTGGGGAGCAGATAGATGGGAGAGAAGACAGACAGGTCCAGGAGGCAGGGATGAGAGGGAGAGTTGGTCATGGGATGAGGTCAGGGATGGGGAGATCTTGAAACTAATGAAGTCCATATTAAGACCATTGGGTTGTAGGCTCCCAAAGCAGAATATGATGTGCTGCTCCTCCAGTTTTCAGAAAATGAGCCCCAGATCAGCACAAGGGGAAGCAGCCCCTGAGCAGCACAAGGGGAGAAGAGCCCCACTGTAGCACAACATGGAGGTCATCTCTGGGCAGCACAAGGGGAGATTAGTCCAAAGCAGCATGAGAGTAAGCAGTCCCTGAGCAGCGCAAAGGGAGATGAGTTCTAGAGCAGTGCAAAGGGAAGTGAGTCCCAGTGCAGCACGAAGGGAAGCAAGTCCCAGTCTTGGAGTCCTGGAGCAGTGCACCTTACCTTGATGCAGCTGAGTACTGGTGTACAGCTGACTGGACGCTTGGAATGGGACACAACAGTTGTTGGGCCTGGGTCTGAAGCAGGTGGTCAGACCACGTGCTGAGCTGCTGCTATTTGAAAATCTTTACTAGTCTGTGGATGTCAATCCATTAATTTTGCTATAACTATATTATTTCTGACTTTTTTTAAGACACTGTTAGTTGTATTACTACATTTCCTTTTATTCCTCTTTTGTATCCAAGATTTTTACCTTGGTACTTGTATCCAAGATGGTACCATTAGAAAGCAGCCATTGTAAAAACTTTTCACTGTACTCCTGCATTTCTGTGCTGGAGTACACGTGACAGTGATGGATATTTTATTCTAAAAAATATTATACTCTCTTCAAGTCTAGTCTTATGCTTTCTCCCACAGAATAATACATATTTAAAGTATTTAGGTCACATTAAGAACGCTACAACAAATATTGCTATAACCGAGATGGGAGGAGTGTCCTATATTACTCTTGTCTCACAACTTCAAAGGACACAACATACGTTTAATCATTTTACCCAGTGCCTGACAACGGCCAATTGTATGCTTTCTCTAAATTAGACTTAGAATAAAAGGATCCATCAATTAGGTCCTGAATAAATAGCAAATCATTGATTTATCATCAAGCAGAACATATCCTGCAAAAATGCATAATTGGTTAATGTGCACACTTTGCAAAATGAAATTATGAAAAGTCTTTACCCCTTTGAGTAATCCAAAACACACATACAAACATGTACACACTGGTTATTGGGAATAAAATGGATTTGTCTTTGCAGAGATTCATTTTGGGGAAGGTAACATCTTTGTGTAATAATGACTATTTCTTGAAGGAAAGGAAAGATTAAAGTGTGGAACATCCAGATGACTACTGATCTAGCTTACTTCCAAGCCACACTGCAGTTGTTGTCTCTGGGATCTTAGCAGATGCAGTTCACTCAAGAAATACAATATCAACTAGTTCCAGCCACACTGCAAGAGGAAAATTAATTTTCGCACTGAATGCATGATAAGCAGAGTAGCCTATTATTCAACAAGATTCCGCAAAAGAAACAAACTCCTACAGCATACAAAATACTGTTCAATCAGGATAGACAGGTGACCTCAGCAAACAAGTTCAGCAACTCACTGAAACCATATGTTTTCTCAAAATACCTTGATTAAAAAGAAGCTCGAAAGTATTTTTCATGACTTATTCAGAAAGAAACATTTTAGGCATCTCCGCAGAATATGAAATAAATCTACTTTCTTACAAACCTCCAAAACTCAACTTCTCAAAAATATTAAATATAAAGCCATCACAATAATGCCACTTAAAAAATTAGAATACTATCATCTATTCTCTTTCTTAAAAAACAGTGAACATCTAATTTTATGTGCCAAGTCTTTTAGAGGAAAAGAATTAAAGTGCTACCTGTCAGATAATTGGAAAAATCTGCATTTGAGAAATTAGTAAACACCCCTAAAATAATCACCATTCAAAGGACAATTCATTTTTACGTAATGTGGTCAGAGATGAAAATAGAAGTAAACTAAGCTCAGGCTTTTTTTTTTGCTCAAGTTTCTTCCTACACATGTGATGTCTACAGTTGCATGAATATTGATTTTAAATTAGATATGCATTTCCCATACTAAAGAAGTTTGAACACTTTTGTAAATGTGGGAGAATTTTGGGGGAAACCAGCAAGTCTGAAGAAGAAGGGCATTAATTCCATTAGAGATTTATATTATTCCTGAGGGTGAAAGATTTTTTTTTGTATTTTATTGATCAGTGAAGCAGCTAGAGACATCTGTCACTTACTCCTTGTGCCATTTGTACCTCATTGAATTGACAGAACAGAAAGAAGTCTTAATGTGGTGGAATAAAGAACTGCCGATGCTGAAGATCTGCAGCAAAAACAAAAACTTCCAGAGAAACTCAGGCAGTCTGGCAGCATCTGTGGAGGGAAAGCAGAGTATTTTAAAACCCTAGAGAGTTAATTTTTGAAGTCCAGTGATTCTTCTGCAGAACTAGATGAATGTTGTTCAGAAAAGAAATAGACATTAGGCAGGCCTGCATCTTAAATGGAGAAAATTCGAACTTCATCATTCATTGCACGGAATGTAGCTGGGAGTCTGCCCTCATTTCAAAGATTGAGCATGGAGTAAAGGTTTTGCCTCATTTGGAGCAGGAGAAAGAAATCAGCAGTAAGCTGCACAATAAGCAGAAGCTGTTTACTTGGAGAAGGCAGAGAGACAGGGGTAGCATCTGCTGGGAGTGATAAAGCAGCCTATCGCTGTCCAAAACCAGGAAATGGAGCACAGCGTGAAACCTAAACCTGAGCTATGTAGTCGACAGTGTGTGTGACTGAAGCATGTTTGGAAGATTGCATAGCTTTATGCTTAACCAAAAGCTAATAGAGCTTCATCATGAAACTTCATATAGAAAAGGCCAGCTGGAACACTGAAGAGAAATTAAACATGGGAATAAGATCGGGCTGATCAGCTTGTCAACCCTGATCTGCCATTTAATACAATTATGGCCAATCAAACACTTTAATGTCTTTTATGTACACTATCTTCATAACCCTTTATGCCATTGTTAAACAAACTACCTTAACCTACCTTATACATACACAAAGACTGATCTTCCATAACCCTCTTGAGTATAGAGTCCCCAAGTAAAAGTATTTTTCCTTATCTCAGTCCTTATTTATACATTGTGTTCCCTAGTTCTAGACTCCTCAACCAGTGCAGACATCTTCTCTGCATCTGCCTTGTCTATCTCCTTAAGTATTTTGTACATTTCAACAAGATCATCTCTTATTCTCTGAAATGCTAGAAAGTATAGGCCTGGTTTACCTAATGTCTCTTCAAAGTATCTTTCATGAATTTTGATCAGCTGGGGCCCAAGTACTGATCCTTGTTGTACCTACTAGTCAGAACATAGCAATGTGAGAATGACTTAATCATTCCTATTCTTTTTGTGCCTTTTACCCTATCCTTAATCCATGCCAGCACATTATCTCCTACATCGTGTGCTTTAATTATGCTCACCAACATCCTGCAGGGTATCTTTTAAAAGCCTTCTAAATATCCAAATACACAGTGACATCCTTTAACAATTTTATTGGTAGCATCCTCAAAAACAGTGAATTCTAGAGGGTTGTGGCATTCTTGGTTGAACTCCACATGAAGAAGTGAATGGATCCTCAAGGTTTTATGATATACAATGCCACGGAGACTGCAGAGCGCACATTGGTTATCTTTGCTTTCTTGATATATATGGCAAAAGTTGTTTTGCTCAAAAGCATGAAATCTTTCAGATCATCAGTGAGTGTTTATATTTCTTTGAAATGTTAATGGTCTCTGAGAGTACACTAATATGTGTCCAAAAGCAAATGTATTGTATCCTTGCTAAAATAACAAAGTGTGGAGTTGGATGAACGCAACAGGCCAAGCAGCATCTTAGGAGCACAAAAGCTGGTGTTTCGAGCCTAGGCCCTTCCACAAAAGCTGACAATTCAGGCCTCCTCATCTTTTATTTTAATTCTCAGTACAAATCTCATCTCAGCTAGACTTTTCCTGAAATTTGCCAATTAATTTTTCAGAATTGTTAGAATAAAGCTATTGAACAGTAAAAAAAAGTAAGGAGGCATATTTCACCAGTTTGAGAAACTAGGCATACTTAATAAATATAGATGAGAACATCTACAATCCTGTTATAGAACCCTAGGTGTATAAAAGGTACCAATTTCAACTCCCAGGCTAAGAAAGAAGCTGAAGCTTTCCAACAACAATGTGTCAGCACTAAAAAAAAAGGACAAATAGTTTGCTGGATAAATTTAACATGAAATATGAGCTTTTTGAATTCATTGCCTTGGGCCAACAAACTTCAGTTGCTTCCCCTACGCACTTCCTCTCATCATAAGGTCAGAGTGGGGCATTGACTAATGTTTGCATAAAGTTCACTACCATTTGCAATTCAGATACTGAAGCAGACTGTCCCAATCTATATGAAGGTCTGGGCAGCATTCAGAACAAGTGGCAAATAGCATTCGCACCACACAAAGGCAAAGTGGTAAACATCTGCCTCAAGAGACATTTACTGGCATTATCATTGTTAAACCACCCATCATCATAGTGAGGGTTCCTCATTCATAGGCAGATTTTTAGGACGGAGGATGACTTACTTCCACTTTAGTTTCATGAGTTCTAAGACGGTTGTTTAGACAAATGAGTCATCTACAGGCTCTGATACATACAGAGATGACGGTGCTTGAAATGTCAAGTAGATCAGTTGTTTAGATGCTTATATACTCTAACATCTCAGCTTTACCTCCATACATTTAACAGGAAGTTCCTCAATTTATTCAATGCCTTGTTCGATTAGATTTATTCATTTTGCTCAGTCAAAGCCAGATTCGCTCATCAATGGGTCTCTTAGGAGAAGTTTCTTGGACATCCCAAAAATATTTCCATTTTACTTCTAGGAGTCTCATAACATGGCACTTATTTCAGGAATCTGGTGTCAGGCATATGACCATGTGCTTAGAGGGGCTGGTTTTGATTGATCAATGCCTCAATTCTAAGCAAGTCAATTTGGGAAAGGATGTTGCCATTATACCACCTTTCTTGCCATGAGAGGTGTTGTGAAAACACCACTGGTCGCACTTCTCCAAAGTAAGGTGGTGCGATATGTAAGTTGGTCAAGTCTCAGGAATGTATAAGAGTGCGCGGATTACTTCTGCACATTAGTTCATGACTTAAGACACAGATTTGAGATCATGGTCCTCAAACTCTCTTTTGCTCAGTCTGGCACATTGGAGGCAGTGACGAACATCATCAAACTATAAGACAAAGGAGGAGATGTAGGCCTTTAGCCTCTTCAGTCTGCTCCACCATTCAGTGAAGCTATTGTTGATCTGGTAATTTTCAACTCCACTTTCCTGTCTTTTCCCCATAACCTGATTCCCTTTCCAATTAAATATCTGTTTATCTGAACCTTGAACGTACATAATGACCGAACCTCAACAGCAGTCTGCAGTAAAGAATTCCACAGATTCATGACCCTCTGAGGGAAGAAATTCACCGTCATTTGTGTCTTAATTTTATGACTCATTGCCATGAGGTTATGCACTCCAGTCCTAGGCTTTCCCATAAGAAAAACAATCATTCAGCAAGTACCATGTCAAGCTCAATAAGAACCTTACATGTTTCAATCAGGTCTCCTCTCCTTCTAGACCCCAATTAATACAGGCTCAACATACTCAACCTCTCCTCATAAGAAAACCCCTCCATGCCTTTATCAACCTAGTAGACATGCTCTGGGCTACTTCTAATTCCAGTTTATATTTCCTTAGATAAGAGGCCCAAAATCATTCATGGTATTCTAGGTATGGTCTAGTGCATTCTATAGTTTGAACAAAACCTCACCAACTTTATAGTCCATTCTCTTTGAAACAAAGATCAATAACCGCCTCCCCCTCTCTCCCTATTTATTCCAGAACCCTCACCCCATCCCCCCTCTGATAAAGGGTCTAGGCCCGAAACGTCAGTTTTTGTGCTCCTGAGATGCTGCTGGGCCTGCTGTGTTCATCCAGCCTCACATTTTATTATCAATATTTTACTTGCCTTCTCTATTATCCGCTGAACGTGTATTCTAGACATTTTTTGATTTACGCACAAAGACCCACAAATTCCTCAGTGTTACAGCTTTTTGTGGTTTTAATCCTTTAGGTGATAGTCAGCTCATTTTATCCTTACTTCCATTGTGCGCAACCTGACATTTCCTCACATTATTTTCTGTCTCCCAACTCTTCATCCACTCACGCAACCTGTCCAAATCCCTCTATGGAATCCTTGTTGTCCTGACCTCTGTCTTCCCTCTTATTTTTGCGTCGTCTGTGAACTTTACTATGGTACATCCATTACCCACTTCCAAGTTCTTTAAAATGCGTTATAAATAATTGTGGATCAAGCACTGATCCCTGTGGCACTTCACTAGTTTGCCATGCTAAAATTCTTTCCCTTATTCAACTCTGCCTTCTATTAGTCAGCCAAGAGTTAACTGTTATTTTTTCTCCCTCCTGGTTCCAGTGTGGGTATTAAGTTGACGCTTTTCTAATTCTCTGGGGCTATCCCAAAAACTAAAAATTCTTTGAAGATAACCACCAAGATCAATTATCTCAGGAGCATCTTCCTTTAATATCTGAGGATTCAACCTATCAAGTCACAGAAACTCACCTTTAGCCCCAAATAAAAACCGAAAGAACTGCAGATGCTGTAAATCAGAAATAAAAACAAAGTTGCTGGAAAAGCTCAGCAGGTCTGGCAGCATCTGTGGAGGAGAAAACAGAGTTAACATTTCGGGATCTGAGGAAGGGTCACTGGGCCCAAGACGTTAACTCTGCTTTCTCCTCTAGAGATGCTGCCAGACCTGCTGAGCTTTTCCAGCAACTTTGCTTTTCTCACCTTTAGCCCCATTAGTTTCTCTGATACTTTATCTTTCGTGATAGTTGTTGTGTTTATTTCCTCCCTCCAAATTTTACTTGATTGTCTTGTACTTTTAGAATACTGTTAGTGTATTCTACCATCTAGACTGATGCAAAATATTTATTCAACTCCTGTCTGATGTGTTAGTTCCCTATTATTCTTTCCCAGTCTTCATTCTTTGAGTGGCTTATGTCCACTTTGGCTACTCCCTTCCTTTTCATGTATTTAAGGAAGCTCTCACTATTCTTTTTCATATTGCTAACTAATTTAAGCATTAGGAATCAGTGCAGGCTTGGTGGGCCAAGGGGCATGTTCCTGTGTTGTGTTGCTTTCTATGAACAATGGCATATGTTTCAGAAAATAGCTCATAAATCACAACAAAGACATATTCCAGTGAGAAAGAAGGATACCAGGAAGGGGAGGAGCCAACTAGGTTCAGGAAGTTTCAATTTGAAAGAAAAAACATTCAATGTGCAAAGCTTAGTGGTCAGCCAGAGAATTAAGGGGAAGAAACAACCAAATAAAAAGAGTAAAAGGCTCGCTACTTATTTGTTGTATGTAATCTTTTATTCACCTTCTGTACATGTGTCTATCAAGATGCACCTTAAACACTGCCAGCATTCCTGCTTCCATCAACTCCACTGGCAGTGCGTTCCAGGCAACCACACCCTCTCTGTGAAAAATCCTCCCCGCTCTTCTCCCCTAAACTATACCCATCTGACCTTGAACCAGTGCTCTTTTGTAGATGACCTTTTCATCCTGGGGAAGAGGCCTCTGACTACCCACCCAATATGTACCTCTCATAATATTGCAGACCTCTATCAGGCCACCCCTCAGCCTCCATCTTTCCAGTGAAAACAGTCTGAGTTTATCCAACTTCTCCTCAATGATAATCCTCCAGACCAAGCAACATTCTGGTAAACCTTCTCGGCACCCTCCCTAAAACATCCACAACCTTCAGGTGGTGTGGTGAACAGAACTGCACACAATATTCCAAATGAGGCCTAGCCAAAGTTTTGTACAGCTGTAACATTACTTGCCAAATTTTATACCAGATGTCCCAGCTGATAAAGGCAAGCATGCTGTATGCCATTTTGACCACTGTTTCCCCCTGTATTGCCACTTTCAGGGATCTGTCGACCTGTTCGCCCAGGTCCCGCTGTATGTCAATGCTCCTAAGAGTTCTGCCATTTATTTTATGATTCACAGCTGAATTTGATCTTCCAAATTGCATTATCTCGCATCTGATCAGATTTAACTCCATTTGTCATTTGTCCACCAAAATCTGCAATTTATCTGTATCCTGCTGTATCCTTTGACAATCCTCCTCACATCTGCAACCCTGCCAATTTTGGGGTCATCTGCAAACCTACTACTCACCCAAGCATTCCTCCAGATCTTTTATATATATTACAAATAACAAGAGCCCCAGCACTGATCCCTGCAGAACATGACTAGATACTGATAACCATTTTGAAAAGCACCTTGCCATCACTACTCTGTCTTGTATGACCAAGCCAGTTTGTATCCATCTAGCCAGCTCACTCTGGATCCCATGAGACTCTACCTTCTATACCAGTGGTCATGAGGGAACTTATAAAATGCCTGACTGAAGTCTATGCAGACAACATCCACTGCCCTTCCCCCATCAATTATTCTTGCCACCTCAGTAAAATCAATCAAGCTGGTGAGATATGATATTCCTCTCACAAGTGCATGGTGCTTACTACTAACAGGTCCATTTGCGTACAAATATGAATAAATCCTGTCTCTCAGTATCTTCTCCTACAGCTTCCCCACCACTGACATCAGGCTCACCGGCCTGTGATTGTCTGGATTAACTCTGTTTCCCTTCTTAAACAAGGGAACAAGATTGGCCATTCTCCAGTCCTCTGGAATGTTGCCTGAGGCCAAAGAGGATATAAAGATATCTGTAAGGCCCCGTTATTTCCTCCCTTGCCTCCCATAGTATCCTGGGATAGGTCCCTTCTGGCCCTGGGGACCTGTCTACCTTAATGCATTTCAGGACACACATCACTTCCTCCTTCATTAAGTTGACCTGCCTTTCCCTAACATCAACATCTCTCATGTCCTCTTTTTGGCGAATAATAATGTAAAGAATATTCAGGGCTTTTATTTCCTCCAATTCCAAGGTATCATGTTAACCCTAATTAACCTAATTAGGTCATTTAAAAGTGTTCTTTGAAGTAGGAACACTTAACAAAATTAACAATTTTTTAAAGCAGAGAATTTCAATAAACTGGTGGCCCTTTAAAGCTTTCATTTAATAAATAATCAATAATTTTATGTTTTTTTTTCCATTTTCAGAAAGGCCTAATGCTAGAAAATGAAGAATAATTCTGAATATATTTCAGTTTATTCTGCTGCATTATAAATTTGCAGGTGCAGTGTATATCAGTGTTCTCAAGTTTAAACGATTGATCTCAACCCAGTATAATCAGTCAGCATAAGGAATAGGAGCAGGAGGACACCATCCGGCCCATTGAACCTGTTCCACCATTCCGTAAGATCGTGGACTCAGCTCCACTCATTCGCCCACTTGATAGAACCCTTAATTCCTTTACAGTTCAAAAATCTAACTATCCTTTCCTTAAAATCATTCAACAAGGTAGCCTCAGCTGCTTCACTGGGTAGGGAATTCCACAATTCACAACCCTTTGGGAGAAGAAGCTCCTCCTCAGTCCCAAATCTGCCCCTCCTTATTTTGAGGCTGTGCCTGCAGTTCTAATTTCACCTGCCAGTGGAAACAACTTCTCTGCTTCCATCTTATCTATCCCATTCATAATTTTATGTGTTCCTATAAGATCCCCCCCATTCTTCTAAATTCCAATGAGTATAGTCCCAGTCTACTCAATCTCTCCTCATAAGCCAACCTTCTCTACTCCAGAATCAATCTCCTCTATGTTCCCTCCAGTGCAAGCACATCCTTTCTCAAGTAAGGAGAGCAAAACTGTACACAGTGCTCCAGGGTGTGGCCTCACCAGCACCCCAAACAGCTGCAACATAACCTCCCTATTTTTAAACTCCATCCCGCTTAATATTCCATTTGCCTTCTTAATTACGTGTTGGACCTGCAAGCCAACCTTTTGTGATTCATGAACAAGGACACGCAGGTCCCTCTGCACAGCAGCATGTTGCAATTTTCATTCATTAAATTATAGTCTATTTTTCTGTTATTCTTACCACAATGGATGACCTCACATTTACAAAAATTGTGCTCCATTTGCCAAACTCTCGCCCACTCGCTTAACCTATCTATATTCCTCTGCAGACTTCTCATGTTCTCTGCACATTTTGGTCTACCACTCAATTTATTGTCATCTGTGAACTTTGACATTATAGATCGTTTATCGAACTTGCAAATAGTTGTGGTCCAAACACTGATTCCTGAGACCACAATTATTTACAATTTACATAGATGATTTAGAATTGGAGACTAAGTGTATGTAATTCTTTATGCAATGCTTCCATATCCTTTTGCTCTGTAAGCCTATGTATGCCCTCCCCAGAAGACTCACGCCACCACCCCATTAGATTCAACTTTAACTCAACTTTATTTACAAAGTGCCAGCTTGCCTGAGCCTCAGGGAGTGACCCCAAAATTATTATGTTGCAGGAACAAAGAAAAAGTTGCTGGAAAAACTCACTGGGTCTGGAAGCATCTGTGAAGGAGAAAACAGAGTTAACATTCGGGTCTGGTGACCCTTCCTCAGAACTCTTCTGGTTTTTATTACTTTGCAGGTTCTGCTTTTTAATTTAGTTCCTAACTGTTCAAATTCTTTCAGCAGAAGCTTCCTTCTAGTCCTATCAGGTAATAAAATCACCATATTTGTGTTGCTCAGTGTGACCTTTAACACTGAAAGATCTATCAAATTTTCCTGTATACAGTAATACAATCCAGGTATCTGTAATCAAACTTAATATATCACCAATTGATGAAATACAGGAATCTCTATAGTTGTGCAAGTGCTTGCCAATTTATGTAATAATTTACTTGACTATTATATTTTCAACTGAAGGGAACCCATTGAGGTACATCATCATTTTTGTCCAGCGCAGTAGAAATTTTTGGCCACAAGCTAAAGCTGCTGTACTGGAAAATGAAAAGAGTTTCTATTTGCAATAAACAATTGTTAAAGTTTTGGCCTATACAGCAAAGTGTGCCAAGCAAGAGCAAACAATGTCACTTAAATTTTCACATTTTTAAAGTGCTTCATTTTCTGTTTAAAACTTAGAAATTAGGCCTTGACACTTTATTTGAGCCATTTGTGAGTTATGAACATTACGGTAGTCCATCAAACTGTCACTTTAACTTCACAAGACACTTACTGCGCACACACACAGTGTTTTCATTCAAATTAATTTGTCCTTCAGGCAATTTACAAAATATTCTCCATGAGAAGGGAATGTAAACTGTTCTCCTGTTGATTCCGTGGCTGACTTTCTTCGGATTGTTTAACCAGTGATAAAAACAAAGAAATCTACATTCTTCCAAAACCACAGAAAGGAAGTCTGGGTGGAGCTTTCTGTCAAACATACAGACGAATTGTTGATATGTGGTCATTCACACAGTTGCTTTAAAATGATCATGAATCCACTTGTTTAACATTTTGAGAAAATATTCTTCACAAAGTTTCACCCTTCTCCTCCCCTTCCCCACTGTAAAATGAATGAAAGCTTTATTTTCCAACTGAGTGTGGAGATCCAGTGAGAGTCATGTCATGCAGTTAGCATATCACAGAGTAACTGAATTATCCAACACTCCATCTTTTACATTTTCTTGACACACATGGCTGTCAACATGAGATGACGCATGCACTTTTAAGTCACAGGCTATATTTCAATCAGAATGGCAGTAAAGACACTACAATTCACCTCAACACTTCTTAACTGCAGAGATGGGCTCCTGCTCCTGATCACTTACTAATGTGATGTGATGTTGTGGTTTACTCATTTATTGATAAAGAACCACTGCTGTTAACCAAGGTCTGCTGTGCCCTCATGATTTCTCGTAAATGCTGTGGCAGGCTTTTTATCTTCAGCTAGGTATTCAGAACGGATGAGTTGATATTTATGTCAGCTTCCACAACACCAGAGCAAGGCCTGGGTGATGTAGTACCACTGAAGTATTCAATAGAGTTTTATCACTGCTTCTGGTAACTATGTACATATACAATCACAGGTGCTTGCCTATCTGGGTTCAAGATAAATCATTAGGATGCAAATGATAGTAAGCTTCCCTCAGCATGTCCTCCTGAAAGAGGAACGAATAAGCTGGAGACTGAGGTCACACACTACCACACAATGATGAAATCACAAGCACAGCTCTTGAAGGTGTATCGCACACTAGCTCTGAGATGTAACAAAACACTGACAATGCCTCTTCACAGAATGTGATTGTCGGGGTTGTCAGCTATAGCTAGGATGCAGCTCAGATGTGATGCTTTTGTGATTGAATTGCATCTCGCTGTCTGGACTCAACCCATAAAGAATGTTCAGAGCGTGACTTTCAATTGTGAAACCATATGCCAACAAGTAAGAAAAGGGGAGAAGCAGATTCTTGCATTGTGAATACATGTTGGGAAAAGGCCGTTTGTGTGTCTTGCTAGCCATGACATGGGAAAGGACCAAAGAGAGAAATGGCTGGACCCCCGAGCTGGGTGAGTCAATGTTCTTATATTCTTATCACAACAGTCTCATTGCTGAACAGCAGCATTGTTGGGATAAAAGATCAAGGCAGAACAATATTTAATCATCACATAGCAGAAGTCGTCAAAATTCTTGCTGCTGATACATTATTCTTTCTCTTTTATAAATTTTATTTCATTGATCTATTACTTCTTCATTCATGCAAAGTGGGTTCACTGCCTGGGTCAGTACTTACTGGGCGCCCCGAATTGCCTTTGTGAAATTTGATGGTGTCCTATACAACCTCAACATGGCGTCCCAAATCCTTCACTCAATGGTCTGAGCAATGATGGCAAGCATGCTAAATGCCTTCTTAACCTCCCCATCTACCTTGACACAAACTTTGAAAAGCGATGTATCTAAACCCCTAGTTCTCTCTGTTCTAAGACCCTACCACTAATTGTATAAGTCCTGCCCCTGTATGTTTTACCAAAATGCAATTCCTTGCATTTACCCAAATTAAACTCCACCTTCCACTCCTCAGACCATTGACCCAATTGATCAAGATCTCTTTGTAATCTTAGATAACCTTCTTCACTGTCTGCTATACCACCAATTTTGTTGTCATCCACAAACTTACTAACCTTGCCTCCCATATTCTTATTAAAATCATTTATATAAATGACAAGCAAAAGTGGATCCAGTACTGAGCCTATGGCACACCATGGATTACAGGTCTTCAGCTTGAAAAACAAACCTCCACCACCACCCTCTGGCTCCTACTCTCTGCCAGTTTTCTCCCTAATTGGCAAGATCTCCCTGAATCCTATGTGATCTAACTTTGCTAATTAGCCCACAATGTCAAAGGCTTTACTAAAGTCCATATGAACAACAGCTCTGCCCTCATCAAATTTTTTTCATTATTTCCTCCAAAATCTCAATCAAATTTGAGAGATGCGATTCCCCTCACACAAAACCATGCTGGCTAACCCAAATCAGTCCTTACATCTCCAAATGTATGTGAATCCTATCTTTTTGAATTACCTCTGACAACTTTCCCACTACCGATATCTGATTCACAGATCTAAGATTCTCAGGCTTTTCCTTACAGCCTTTCTTGTGTAAAGGCATACCATCAGCCACCCTCCAGTCCTCAGGCATCTTACCCATGGCTATAGATGTTACAAATATTTCTGCTAGAGGGCCTGCAATTTCTTCTCTAACTTCCCACAATGTATTGGAATAATCTTGATCAGGTCCTGGAGATTTATCCACTTGTACGTTTTCTAAGACCGCTAGAACTTCATTTCTGCAATGTGAACTGTTTTCAAAACATCAATATTTATTTCCCCAAGTTCTCTAATCTCCATCTCTTTCTCCACAGTAAAAATTGATGTGAAATATTCATTTAGTATCTCTCCCATCTCCTGAGATTGAACACATAGGTGACCTCGTTGAAATTTAAAGGGCCCTATTCTCCCTATAGTTGTTCTTTTGTTCTTATTGTACTTGAGAATTCTCTTTGAATTATTCTTAGCCTTATCTGCCAAGGCTCCCTCATTTCGCTTCTTTGCCTTCTGATTTCCCTCTTAGGAAGGCCCTGACACTCTATATTTTTCAAGAAATTCATTTGGTCCCCATTGTCTATATTTAAGAATTAATTTTTTTTATTCTTGACTAGAGCATCAATATTGTTATTCAACTATTTACCAGACTTAACTCTCACTCTAACAGGAATGTAATGCCCTGAACTCTCATTATTACACTTTTGAAAGCCTCGCACTTGTCAAATGAACAAGCAAATGAAAAATACAGCACAGACCAGGCCCTTCAGCCCTCCAAGCCTGTGCTGACTATCATGCCCTAATTAATATGAAAACAAAGCTGCCATTTTTTGATCCGTATCCCTCTATTCCCTCCCTATTCATGTATCGATCTGGGTGCCTCTTAAATGTCTTCAATGTGCCGGTTCACATCACCTCTTCTGGCAGCACATTCCAGGCTGCTATCCCTCTCTGTGTGAAAAACCTTCCACACACATCTCCCTTAAACTTTCCCTTGAAACTTCAACCCTTGGAAAAATCCTCTGACTATCCACCTTATCTATGCCTCTCATGATTTTGTAGACCTCTGTCAGGTCTCCTCTCCACCGCCATCTTTCCAGTGAAAACAGTCCAAGTCTTTTTAGCCTTTCAATGCTTGGAGGTCAGGCAACATCCTGGTGAACCTTCTCTGTACTCTCTCCAAACCTTCAACATCCTTCTGGTAATGCAGTGACCAAAACCGCAAACAATGCTCCAAATGCGACCGAACAGGGGTTTTATGTGGCTGCAACATAGTTTGCCAATTATTGTACTCCACTTCCTGGGCAATGAAGGCTAGCATGCCATAAGCCTTCTTAATCACCTTGGCTACCTGTGTTGCCACTTCCAGGAAACTGTAGGCCTGAAAGCCCAGATCCATCTGAATGTTAGTGTTCCTAAGAATTCTGCCATTTACAATATAATTCACATCTAAATTTGATCCTCCAAAATACATCACCTTGCATTTATCTGGATTAAACTCCATCTGCCATTTCTGTACCCAAGCCGCCAATCTATCTATAGCCTGTTGTATACTTTCACAGTCATTGGCACTATCAGCAACTCCACTAATCTTTGTGTCGTCAGCAAACTTATTTATCAGACCTAAGAGATAATGGGAACTGCAGATGCTGGAGAATTCCAAGATAATAAAATGTGAGGCTGGATGAACACAGCAGGCCAAGCAGCATCTCAGGAGCACAAAAGCTGATGTTTCGGGCCTAGACCCTGTGCTCCTGAGATGCTGCTTGGCCTGCTGTGTTCATCCAGCCTCACATTTTATTATCTTGTTTATCAGACCACTGACATTTTCCTCCAGATCATCTATATATACTTCACCTGTGAACAGCCTAGTCCAATCAGCTTAGTTTCTGTCTCGTTCCATTCAAACTTCCTTATTCCAATAAAGAACTTTTTCTTTTATGGAAGGCTTATCCTTTCTCATAACCACTTAAAACTAATAGAATTATGATCACGAGTCCCAAAGCATTCCCCTACTAACACTTTAGTCGCTTGCTATCATGCTCTATGTCTCTTGAATGCTCTCAGTGATATTAAGCCTAAAAAGAAGCTCTTAAAATCACCTTACATGTTGTTTGAAAAACTACCCTTCTATACGTACAAATTTTAATTGTAAGTAATTTTGACTTTTAATTTCATTTTTAAATTTAAGTCTAATTTTACTGTAGCAAACGCTTCAAGATGTTTCACAGGAGCATAATCTGACAAGAATTGGCAATAAAGCCAAAAGTTGAATATTTTTTACAATGTGTAACTGAAAAGGGATCTCCTACCTACTAACCTCATCCCACCTCCTTGACCTGTCTGTCTTCCCTGGACTGACCTATCCCCTCCCTACCTCCCCACCTATACTCTCCTCTCCACCTATCTTGTTTTCTCTCCATCTTCGGTCCGCCTCCCCCTCTCTCCCTATTTATTCCAGAACCCTCACCCCACCCCCTCTCTGATGAAGGGTCTAGGCCCGAAACTTCAGCTTTTGTGCTCCTGAGATGCTGCTGGGCCTGCTGTGTTCATCCAGCCTCACATTTTATTATCTTGGTTTAAGTTTCAATAAGTTTTCAGGAGAGACTGAGAATAATGCAAAGATATAGGGCAGAATCTTCCCAGCCCCTGGATGACAAGAAAGTTAGGAGAATTGCAATGTTGAATGGTGAGACAAGAGCCTCACTTGTGAGCAATAAGGGGCATGTTTGCCTATAGTAATATATATCAACATCTTCCTTATTATTGTCATCTCTCCTCAGTGAGATTCATTCTCTCATTTTTCTACTCTGCATGCTGAAGCTGGACGACAACAGTTCCAACATGAAAGTCGGAGTAGGCACTTGGTGACATCACTGCAGGTCTGTTTGTACATACTGTATTATGCACACACTATTGCATACACAATCTAGGGAATTTTCATTTTTCCTCATGTATGATTAAGTTGGTTTTCAATATTTTGACTTGATTAAGCAAGTGAGGAATTAAATTATATTCGCTTCAATTGGGGCTAGTTGTAAAATACTTTGTGTACAGAAGGTCTGCTGGGGGAAGTGGTAACCTCGTGGTGAATTCACTGAATTGTTAGGTGACGTTCTGGGGACCCAGTTTCAAATCCCATCACAGCAGATGAATCTATTGTTGGAAAAAGCCCTCCTGTTCACTAATATCCTTTAGGGGAGGAAACAGCTAACCTACCTGTGACTCCAGCCCCACAGCAATGTGGTTGATGCTTAACCACCCTCTGGACAATTAGGGATGGGCAATAAAACTTGCCTAGTCAATGACACCCACATCCTGTGGATGAATAAACAAAAATGGCTCAGGTCAAAAGCAAGGTAATGCATTTGCAGTTTGATGTCTGTTTTGTGACCCAAGCTCAAATAAACTTGAAATAACAAATGTGAACAGAGTTTTAAGTAAAAGACGTTTTCTCAAAGACACAGATATGTTTTAAAATGTTTTCATTTTGTAATTTAACCTATGTACAGGACCATTTGAAGAACAAAAGAAATAGTCTTTTGAAATTAATTTCAGTGAATTTGTTTCAAGCATCAATAGCTATTGCAGAGTTACTCACAGTTCTTGTAGTTAAAGGGTATTGAAAAGGTTTGGAATTTTCAGAAAACTTATGTGTATCTCTTGGGACATTTGGGATGATAATGACATAATTATAAGTGCCACATTATCTCAGTAAAGTTCTGGAAATTTAGTAAGGTAAGACAGTCTGTTATGAGATGTGATCGACATTTCAGCAGCAAGTCAGGAGGTAGCAAAAAGTGATAATAATAAGATGCCCATCACTTTCAGAGATACTAATGAGGAACTGGGATAAGCACTTTGGTCAACCTGAGTTGAATCATATACTATCTATACATTGGAAAACCATGAGAGTTGACATGTCTCTGAACATGCACAGAGTGACTAGCAAGGGTTAATAAACAACGATTCTTAGTAATTCAGTGTACAGAGAAAACTCAAATCAGGAGATAATAAAGTATGAAGCTGGATGAACACAGCAGGCCAAGCAGCATCTCAGGAGCACAAAAGCTGACGTTTCGGGCCTAGACACAATCAGGAGGACAACTTTTGCTGACAGAACAGGACAACTTACATGTGCCCAGTCATCCAGAAATGTGAGCTGCTGTTCTGAAGTCAATCAACTGAAAACCAATGTTTATACTGAATATCATTTCTTTTGTACCTATTTTGGTGATTCTGTGAAACTTGTGAGAGCATATTTGTACCTGGAATTGATACTTGCAATTAGTCAGGCATAGCTGACATTTTAGACTGGCTCTCCCAACTATATTTGTCTCATCTTCTACACCCTGTCTGGGGTGAATTAAGTTTAAGATGGGCATTGCGGGTGGCTAAGTGTTTATAGACAATAGACAATAGATGCTGGAGTAGGCCATTCGGCCCTTCGAGCCAGCACCACCATTCATTATGATCATGGCTGATCATCCACAATCACTATCCGGTTCCTGCTTTATCCCCATAACCCTTGATTCCACTATCTTTAAGAGCTCTATCTATCTCTTTCTTGAATATATCCAGAGACTTGGCCTCCACTGCCTTCTGGGGCAGAGCATTCCATATATCCACCACTCTCTGGGTGAAGTTTTTCCTCAACTCTGTTCTAAATGGCCTACCCCTTGTTTTTTAAACTGTGTCCTCTGGTTCTGGACTCACCCATCAGCGGAAACATGCTTCCTGCCTCCACAGTGTCCAATCCCTTAATAATCTTATAAGCCTCAATCAGATCCCCTCTCATCCTTCTAAACCCAAGTGTATACAAGCCCAGTCACTCCAATCTTTCAACATATGATAGTCCCGCCATCCCGGGAATTAACCTCATGAACCTACGCTGCACTCCCTCAAGAAAGAACTAGAATGTCCTTCCTCAAATTTGGAGACCAAAACTGTACACAATACTCCAGGTGGAGTCTCACCAGGGCCCTGTACAGCTGCAGAAGGACCTCTTTGCCCCTATACTCAATTCCTCTTGTTATGAAGGCCAGCATGCTATTAGCTTTCTTCACTGCTTGCTGCACCTGCATGCTTGCTTTCATTGACTAATGTACAAGAACACCTAGATCTCGTTGTACTTCCCCGTTACCTAACTTGACTCCATTGAGATAGTAATCTAGTAAATTAGCACTGCTGCCTCACAGGTTTAATTCCAGCCTCAGGCAGTTGTCCATGTAGAGTTTGCAAATCTGTTCCTTGTCCATGTGCATTTCTTCTCACAGTCTAAAGATGTGAAGGTTAGGTGGATTGACCATACTAAATTGCCCATAGTGTCCATGGATTTTTAGGTTAGGTGGATTAACCATGTAATATGCAGGGTTACAGGAATAGGGTAGGGAGGAGAGTCTGGGAGTGGTGCTTTGCGAAGAGTCAGTGTGGGCATATGGGGCTGAATGGCCTGTTTCCACACTGGAAGGATTCTATTCTATGGAGTGACTCCCAAAATCTAACGCATTTTTTATTTTGCTACCTCCAACATCTATCTGTATTATCAAAACATCCATAATAGCAGACTGAAGGATATCGCGTATCACAAAGTTACAGATTGTACTTGAATACATAATTGAGTAAATAAATTGGTTCCATGCCAAGTCTCCTTTATTGCGTATCAGAGCTTCAATCCAATAAAGAACACTGTCAATGATTAAATGTGCTCTATATGTTTTAAATTTGCCAGTACATGCCATTAAACAATTTAATGAATGTAAGAGGTGGTCACTCATCACACTAGAAAGTTGATAATTAACTTCCAACTGTAATTTCTTTCTTATGAACCAAAGTGCATCTGCAGTTGCAGGCAAGTATGCAATATGCATACAGAATGAAATAAATATACTTCTGTTCCAAAGGATCAAAGTACTTATCAATTTAATCTCCTAAAGAGGAAGCAAACTACAATGGAAACTTGTCATTTCGTTACATTAGTCACTTTTATCTATCGATTTAATTCCTCTGATCTTTTCACAGCCATTCTTTAATCTTTGGTTAAAATGCTCTACATGTGCTTACTTATGCAGACCACCTGGGATATTGTGAAAAAGTAAGGTTGAAAAGGTGCCAAAAATCCAAACAGCTACTTGTCAAAGTTCTCCAGTTATCTCTGCACTTATTCAAATGTGTTCGAGCAAGCTACCGAAATTCCCATCATGGCAGAAGTATGATATTAGACTTGTGTCTACAATAGTTTCTTGACCCACTCTCAATAATCAGGGGCCTCCATGTGCAAAGTGGAGACTCACAAAGCGATCTCCATCATTTCATTGACATGACAATGCTTTAGTACCTCACTCATCTTACCATTCTTTCAATATGTCAGTTGTTACAATCCCCTGAGACCAACAATATTCTAAAAACAGATTAATTTCCCTATGACCAAAGTATGTTCTCCAACTGCATGGATGAGTTCAGCTCCAAGAATATTTGAGAAATTCCACACCATCTGGAACAAAGAAGCCCAGTTAACTCGCATCCCATCTGCCAGCATAAACACTTACTTCCTCCACTACTAAGAGACACACTAAGTCTCCACTGGCAGCACCTTCTGACCTTGACCACTTGGAAAAACAAGGCCAGTAGATGTATGGGAACACCCCATTTGTAAGATTCCCTCCCCAAGCCACAAACCATTCTGACTCTGAATGATATCCCTATTCCTTTCCTGTTCAGGGTCAAACTCTTGGAACTCCCTTTCTAACCACATGTGTACATATGCCACATAGACTTGCAGCAATTCAAAATGGCAGTTCACTACTACCTTTTCAAAGGCAATTAGAAATGAACAATAAGTGCTGACCTAGTCAGAAATCCCACATTCCATGAAAGAATAAATACAACATTGCTGACGACCATCATTTGATCTGCTATGCAGCCTGTTTGTGTGCTCAATGTCTCTTCTGTCAGATCACAAGGTCAGGTCTGAAAAGATTACAGCACAAGATGAATCTAAGCAGACTTTGGGTTTCCTCTACATTTGTAGGATCATTGCATTTCCAATGGTATTAACTTTCCATGGATCAGGCCAGAGGCATGGCCACGGGTAGTCACATGGGCCCCAGTTATGCCTGTCTCTTTGTGGGATACATGGAACATTCCTTGTTCCAGTCCTAATCCAGCCTCCACCAATGACTCTTTCTCTGATATATCGATGATATCTTCTGTGCTGCTTCCATCTCTCATCCAGAATTGGAAAAGTTCACCAATTTCATTTCCAATTCCCACCCTGCCCTCACTTTCACCTGATCTATCTCTGACTCCTCCCTTCCCTTCCTTGACATCTCCATTCCCATTTCTGGGGATAGACTGACCACTGAGATCCACGATAAACCACAGACTACCAAGCTACCTGGACTATACGTCCTCACACCCTGCGTCCTGTAAGGACTCCATCCCATTCTCTAAGTTCCTCCATCTCTGTCACATTAGTTCAGATGAGACCAACTTTGAAAAGGGAGCCTCCGAAATGTCCACCTTCTTCCTCAACCAAGGAATCCCCACCAATGTTGTCGACAGGGCCCTCAACTGGGTCTGACCCATCTCCTGCAATTCTGCCCTCACCCCTTCTCATCCCTCCCACAAAAGCAATAAAGTTCCCTTTTCCTTACCTACCATCCCACCAGCATCCACATCCAGAAGATCATTAGACACAATTTCCGCCCACTCCAACAAGATGCCACCACCAGACACATAGATCCCTCCCTTCCCTTGAACACTTTCCACAGGGACCATTCCTTCTAAGACACCCTAGTCCACACTTCCTTCACCCCCAGCATCCACTCCAACAACCCCAGGGCACATTCCCCTGCAACCAGTGAAGGTGCAACACCTGTGCATTTGACTCCTCCCTCCCCAGAAACCAAGGGCCTAAACATACCTTCCAGGTAAAGCAACACTTCACCTGCACTTCCCGAAATCTAGTCTACTGCATTCGCTACTCACAATGTGGTCTCCTTTACATTGGGAAAACGAAGCATCACAGAACATCTACATTCTGCTCACAAAAAAGGCCCTGAACTGCCTGTTGCCTGCCACTTTAACACACCACCCAGTTCCCTGGCCAACATCTCTGTCTCTGGCTTGCTGCAGTGTTCCAGTGAAGCTCAATGTAAGCTGGAGGAACAACACCTCATTTTCTTCTTGGGGACCCTGCAGCCCTCCGGACTCAATTTTAAGTTCAATAAGTTTAGGGCATAAACTCTCCCATGTCCTAGCCCCCTACTCCACACACCAAGTCTTGTTACCACTTAGCCTGCCATTACACACTACATATTGTTAGTCACTAATAGTCCCCATTAACAACTGTTCACCCTCCCAGCCTGATCATTAGCAACCCCTTTGTCTATCTAACTGCTCTTGTCTCTCTTTGGGCTCTAACTTATCATTCACTTCCCTCCCCATGCCCCTGCCTATTTTCTGCATTTAAACCGACATTTTCCCAGCTACCATCAGTTCTGAGGAAGGGTCACCAGGCCCGAAATGCTAAGTCTGATTTTTTCTTTCTTCACAGATATGCCAGACATGCTGAGCTTTTCCAGCAACGTCTATTTTTGTTCCATGGCTCGGGTCTTACTGCTTCATTGCTGAATACCTGACCAAAGAACTCAATTGTACTTTCATCAAACAAGAACCTGTCATTACTTCTATAAAAAATAAAGTTACCATACTCTCACTCTCTCATTGGAGAGAGACAACTGGTAGTGAGTTTAACCTGAGGGTCATCATGTCACAGGCGAATAGGTAAGACAGGATCTTTACGGTAACCTCAGCAGTGCAGGAATTGAACCCGCAAGGCTGGTATCACTGTACCATAAACCAGCCATCCAGCAATAACAGATAGCACATTTCAGTTATTACCTCATACAACAGCAAGTTTAGCATAGTATTCAGCATCATTCAATTTCTCTATGTCCTCAGTTGTCAGTCAGTAGTATGTTTTTCAATTTATGTCTCGGATTGGTGACGACATATCAACACAGGTCCTCATCTAGTGTTCATTCTTGGATTTATTGACAACTTGTGTGAGTAAAAGCCTCATCCCCACCACCACCCACCTTTTTCGATACCACCAAGGACAAGTGAGTGCTATTGTTCCTTCTCTGTCTGCTTTCTGACACGAAATGATATTCATCACAATTGATACTTGACTGAGATCATGTTAGGGTCTACCTGCAGCTTGCATGTACCACCTTTCAATTTGATATCAACGTAGCAGTCAGCGTACAATTAACAAATGTTGGTGATATGCAGAGGAATCATTTCTCTAACTACAGTCATGCACATCTTGCTTTCAGAATGAAAACTAATAATTGCAACGTATTCTCCAGACATGATATAAAATGCGACATTCCAGTGCCTTTGAATGAGACTGGCGTCTCAAAAGTGCCAAGATCTTTTGGTAGTTTGTCAGTGTTGTAGGGAAAGATTTTCAGTTTCCCTGGTTTGCAGAGAATAGGATAATCCTTAAATGTGTTGACCATTTTGTCTCCCGTGACATTGACAGATGGCCTTGTTTGTATGAGAGCATCAACATTCAAGCAGCCAATGGTCATTGTTACATATGGCTGATTGTTTTGTCTGAAAGTGAGCACAAAAGTATATTCAGAATCATTTGCCTCAACGTTGGTTCCTTTCTTTTACCTATTTACTCTGGTTCACATACATTGCACCCTTCTGGTGGTAATTGTTGTACAAGGCTGTCAGTGCCCTGAAGGGCTCAACTGAAATCGCAAGATAAGTTCTGTCCATCAGGACATTAAGAACTTTTCCTGGGAAGTGGTAACATGTTTTGAGTTGAGTAACAGTTCCAATTCTAGTTGCACATTCAGTGTTAGGCTCTGTGTCATAAACAATTAAACTTATTCTTCAGTTTAGCATGAGGTCTCAGAAACCATTCTGATGCAACGCAGTTGAGACATAACTATCTTTGAAGCACCACATGATAAACCTACTCTATCAACAAGACAAAGCTTCTCTTCTGAAAAAGAAATTGTATGTCTAATCTTCCTCACTTGGTGTCAGTGGCTTAGAGAAACAAGAAGGATTGGTGACAGTGAATCTAGACAAAACTTCTCTTTGCTGGTATCAGTGCACACAACTACAAAATACACCATGGTGTATAGCAGCATGAACTTCACCCAGACAGTGCTAGCCTGAAGAAGTCTTCAGCCCCATGAAATCCATAGATATCCAAGGAGAAGAAAGAAAGAATGTAAATTGTTTAAAAATTAAAAACTGTCTCTGGGTCTTTAAATATTCAAAGTTTTAAAAGCACACAGAGCTAGTCAGCTTATTGGAAAGTAGCAGCCAGCAGATTAAAACATTACAAAATGCAATGGTTCTAATTTTCTACCCTCTTTGTCACCACTGTGTGGTTTTCAGGAAAAAGTATAACATTCAGTTTGAAGAAATAAGAATCAGAATTGCACATGCTGTCAAAATGTAGTTTGCTTTAACAAAAACAGAAATTGTTCGTGAAACTCAACAGTTTTGACAGCAAGATAATAAAATGTGAGGCTGGATGAACACAGCAGGCCAAGCAGCATCTCAGGAGCACAAAAGCTGACGTTTCGGGCCTAGACCCTTCATCAGAAAGGGGGATGGGGAGGGGGAACTGGAATAAATAGGGAGAGAGGGGGAGGCGGACCGAAGATGGAGAGTAAAGAAGATAGGTGGAGAGAGTATAGGTGGGGAAGTAGGGAGGGGATAGGTCAGTCCAGGGAAGACGGACGGGTCAAGGAGGTGGGATGAGGTTAGTAGGTAGATGGGGGTGCGGCTTGGGGTGGGAGGAAGGGATGGGTGAGAGGAAGAACCGGTTAGGGAGGCAGAGACAGGTTGGACTGGTTTTGGGATGCAGTGGGTGGGGGGGAAGAGCTGGGCTGGTTGTGTGGTGCAGTGGGGGGAGGGGTCGAACTGGGCTGGTTTAGGGATGCAGTAGGGGAAGGGGAGATTTTGAAACTGGTGAAGTCCACATTGATACCATTAGGCTGCAGGGTTCCCAGGCGGAATATGAGTTGCTGTTCCTGCAACCTTCGGGTGGCATCATTGTGGCACTGCAGGAGGCCCATGATGGACATATCATCTAGAGAATGGGAGGGGGAGTGGAAATGGTTTGCGACTGGGAGGTGCAGTTGTTTGTTGCGAACTGAGCGGAGGTGTTCTGCAAAGCGGTCCCCAAGCCTCCGCTTGGTTTCCCCAATGTAGAGGAAGCCGCACCGGGTACAGTGGATACAGTATACCACATTGGCAGATATGCAGGTGAACCTCTGCTTAATGTGGAATGTCATCTTGGGGCCTGGGATAGGGGTGAGGGAGGAGGTGTGGGGGCAAGTGTAGCATTTCCTGCGGTTGCAGGGGAAGGTGCCGGGTGTGGTGGGGTTGGAGGGCAGTGTGGAGCGAACAAGGGAGTCACGGAGACAGTGGTCTCTCCGGAAAGCAGACAGGGGTGGGGATGGAAAAATGTCTTGGGTGGTGGGGTCGGATTGTAAATGGCGAAAGTGTCGGAGGATGATGCGTTGTATCCGGAGGTTGGTAGGGTGGTGTGTGAGAACGAGGGGGATCCTCTTAGGGCGGTTGTGGCGGGGGCGGGGTGTGAGGGATGTGTTGCAGGAAATGCGGGAGACGCGGTCAAAGGCGTTCTCGATCACTGTGGGGGGAAAGTTGCGGTCCTTAAAGAACTTGGACATCTGGGATGTGCGGGAGTGGAATGTCTTATCGTGGGAGCAGATGCGGCGGAGGCGGAGGAATTGGGAATAGGGGATGGAATTTTTGCAGGAGGGTGGGTGGGAGGAGGTGTATTCTAGGTAGCTGTGGGAGTCGGTGGGCTTGAAATGGACATCAGTTACAAGCTGGTTGCCTGAGATGGAGACTGAGAGGTCCAGGAAGGTGAGGGATGTGCTGGACATGGCCCAGGTGAACTGAAGGTTGGGGTGGAAGGTGTTGGTGAAGTGGATGAACTGTTCGAGCTCCTCTGAGGAGCAAGAGGCGGCGCCGATACAGTCATCAATGTACCGGAGGAAGCGGTGGGGTTTGGGGCCTGTGTAGGTGCGGAAGAGGGACTGTTCCACGTAATCTACAAAGAGGCAGGCATAGCTGGGGCCCATGTGGGTGCCCATGGCCACCCCCTTAGTCTGTAGGAAGTGGGAGGAGTCAAAAGAGAAGTTGTTGAGGGTGAGGACAAGTTCAGCTAGGCGGATGAGAGTGTCGGTGGAGGGGGACTGGTCGGGCCTGCGGGACAGGAAGAAGCGGACGGCCTTGAGGCCATCTGCATGCGGAATGCAGGTGTATAGGGACTGGACGTCCATGGTGAATATGAGGTGTTGGGGGCCAGGGAATTGGAAGTCCTGGAGGAGGTGGAGGGCGTGGGTGGTGTCACGGACGTAGGTGGGGAGTTCCTGGACCAAAGGGGAGAAAATGGAGTCCAGATAGGTGGAGATGAGTTCGGTGGGGCAGGAGCAGGCTGAGACAATGGGTCGACCAGGGCAGGCAGGCATCTTTGGAAAAAAAGCAGAGTTTAGATTTCAGGCCCAGTGTCTCTTCATCAGAACTTTATTCTTAACTTAAACTATTTAGTTTGCTTTATTCTCCTTCCAAACTCCCCTTTGTTGGTATGTGTGTATGATGGCTTTAAGAGGGAAATAAGATGTTCAGTTCAATTTTCAATATGCTGCAATTGCCTTCCAGGGAAGAGCCTCACAAATTCTTAACTCGCCTTAGACTTCAAAAAGGAATTCCTAGCTGGTCTGGGGAACTTCCCTTTATTCATTCATGGGATGAGGATGTCACTGGTGAGGCAGCATTTACTACCTGCCCCTAATTGTCCAGAGGGTAGTTCAGAGTCAACCACATTGCTGTAGGTCTGGACTCACATGTCGGCCTGACCAGGTCAGGATGGCAGTTTCCTTTCTGAAAGGACATTAGTGAACCAGACTGGTTTTTCCTGACAATCAACAATGAATTCACGGTCATCATTAGATTCTTAATTCCAGATATTTATTGAATTCAAATTCCACCATCTGCCATGGTGGGATTGTGAACATGGGTCCCCAGAATGCTACTTGGGTCTCTGGATTAACAGTTCAACAACAGTGCCACTAGGCCATTTTTAACCCTTCCCTAAATCCTATCCTTGACATCAGATCACTGATGCAAGATTTAGTCATTGATTTCCATGTAAACTGATAAAATTTGTAAAGTAGAATAGATTATATTCATTGCATTCCTTTGCATTTCCTCCTTTCAATTTGGTGATCTTTGGAAGTCTCCATTCTAGAGGGCTGCAGAGCCTTAGTTACTGTTGAAGACAGAGTTTGACAGAATTCTATGTATAAAAAACAAGCAACACTGAGATAGTGCAGGGAAAAGGTGCTGCAATGGGAAATGATTGTGTCATGATAGTGGTCACTGGACTAGATGCCCGTGGCCCAGGCTAAAGCTGTAGGGACAAACATGGTTCAAATTCCTTCACAGCAGCTGGTAGAAATTAGATGATGAATTTGGAATTGAAAGCTGTTTCATGATAACCATGAAAATTGATGTAAAAACCCATTATAGTTCACTAAAGTCCTGTAAAGAAGGAAACATTCCACACTGACTTGAACAGGCAAATACGTGACATCAGCCCCATAGAAAATTGATTGACTTCTAACTGCTCTCTGAAATGGCCTATCCAGCCACTCAGTTTAAGGAAAATTTTGGATGATCAATAAATAACGGCCTTGCTACTGATGCACACATCCTATGAAAGAATTTTTTAAAAACCTTGCCAAAGTCACCAGACCAATGTTTCTAAGCTCATCATTAAGCTAAAAATGGTTGTGCTGACTCAGCCATATTCACAGAGGCTGATGGCTTTACTCAAAAGAATTTCTGCATGATAAATTGGCCACGACATCTCAGATGTCTGTATGCCCACTACGAAGACAGACATTATTTTTAATTAATTCACAGGATATGGGCATTATTAGCCAGGCCAGCATTTATTTCCCATTTAATTTCCCAGAGGCAGTTAAGTGTCAGCTACATTGATGGTGGGTCTGGGCTCACAGGTAGGCAGATTAGTGAACCACAATTTTCCCTTAAAACAATGAGGTTTCATGGTCATCATTAGACGACTGTTAATTCTCGATATTTATTGAAATTCAAATCCCACCATCTTCCATGGCAGGATTCAAACCCAGGTCCCCAGAACATTACCAAGGTCTCTGGATTAATAGTCTGGTGATAACACTACTAGACCATCACTTTCCCTCTGTGAGTAAATGGTGGAGATTAACAATGACAACTGAGAGGCCATTGCTGATAGTTATGACCTCCAGGAGCTTACTGATGAAAGGGCATTGGAAAAAGCAAATAGAAGTGAAGAGGTCAACTGACTAAGAGAACCCAGAGAAAACAGAGTCCAATGAATTGTGTCAGAAATAATGGGAACTGCAGATGCTGGAGAATTCCAAGATAATAAAATGTGAGGCTGGATGAACACAGCAGGCCAAGCAGCATCTCAGGATCACAAAAGCTGACGTTTCGGGCCTAGACCCTTCATCAGAGAGGGGGATGGGGAGAGGGAACTGGAATAAATAGGGAGAGAGGGGGAGGTGGACCGAAGATGGAGAGTAAAGAAGATAGGTGGAGAGAGTAGAGGTGGGGAGGTAGGGAGGGGATAGGTCAGTCCAGGGAAGACGGACAGGTCAAGGAGTTGGGATGAGGTTAGTAGGTAGATGGGGGTGCGGCTTGGGGTGGGAGGAAGGGATGGGTGAGAGGAAGAACCGGTTAGGGAGGCAGAGACAGGTTGGACTGGTTTTGGGATGCAGTGGGTGGGGGGGAAGAGCTGGGCTGGTTGTGTGGTGCAGTGGGGGGAGGGGACGAACTGGGCTGGTTTAGGGATGCAGTAGGGGAAGGGGAGATTTTGAAACTAGTGAAGTCCACATTGATACCATTAGGCTGCAGGGTTCCCAGGCGGAATATGAGTTGCTGTTCCTGCAACCTTCGGGTGGCATCATTGTGGCACTGCAGGAAGCCCATGATGGACATGTCATCTAAAGAATGGGAGGGGGAGTGGAAATGGTTTGCGACTGGGAGGTGCAGTTGTTTGTTGCGAACTGAGCGGAGGTGTTCTGCAAAGCGGTCCCCAAGCCTCCGCTTGGTTTCCCCAATGTAGAGGAAGCCGCACCGGGTACAGTGGATGCAGTATACCACATTGGCAGATGTGCAGGTGAACCTCTGCTTAATGTGGAATGTCATCTTGGGGCCTGGGATAGGGGTGAGGGAGGAGGTGTGGGGGCAAGTGTAGCATTTCCTGCGGTTGCAGGGGAAGGTGCCGGGTGTGGTGGGGTTGGAGGGCAGTGTAGAGCGAACAAGGGAGTCACGGAGAGAGTGGTCTGTCCGGAAAGCAGGCAGGGGTGGGGATGGAAAAATGTCTTGGGTGGTGGGGTCGGATTGTAAATGGCGGAAGTGTCGGAGGATGATGCGTTGTATCCGGAAGAGGCCAACTGACTAAGAGAACTCAGAGAAAACAGAGTCCAATGAATTGTGTCAGAGATAATGGGAACTGCAGATGCTGGAGAATTCCAAGATAATAAAATGTGAGGCGGGATGAACACAGCAGGCCAAGCAGCATCTCAGGAGCACAAAAGCTGACGTTTCGGGCCTAGACCCTTCATCAGAGAGAGGGATGGGAAGTGGGAACTGGAATAAATAGGGAGAGACGGGGAGGCGGACCGAAGATGGAGAGTAAAGAAGATAGGTGGAGAGAGTAGAGGTGGGGAGGTAGGGAGGGGATAGGTCAGTCCAGGGAAGACGGACAGGTCAAGGAGGTGGGATGAGGTTAGTAGGGAGATGGGGGTGCGACTTGGGGTGGGAGGAAGGGATGGGTGAGAGGAAGAACAGGTTAGGGAGGCAGAGACAGGTTGGACTGGTTTTGGGATGCAGTGGGTCGGGGGGAAGAGCTGGGCTGGTTGTGTGGTGCAGTGGGGGGAGGGGACGAACTGGGCTGGTTTAGGGATGCAGTTGGGGACAACCTCCGGATACAACGCATCATCCTCCAACACTTCCGCCATTTACAATCCGACCCCACCACCCAAGACATTTTTCCATCCCCTCCCCTGTCTGCTTTCCGGAGAGACCACTCTCTCCGTGACTCCCTTGTTCGCTCTACACTGCCCTCCAACCCCACCACACCCGGCACCTTCCCCTGCAACCGCAGGAAATGCTACACTTGCCCCCACACCTCCTCCCTCACCCCTATCCCAGGCCCCAAGATGACATTCCACATTAAGCAGAGGTTCACCAGCACATCTGCCAATGTGGTATACTGCATCCACTGTACCCGGTGTGGCTTCCTCTACATTGGGGAAACCAAGCGGAGGCTTGGAGACCGCTTTGCAGAACACCTCCGCTCAGTTCGCAACAAACAACTGCACCTCCCAGTCGCAAATCATTTCCACTCCCCCTCCCATTCTTTAGATGATATGTCCATCATGGGCTTCCTGCAGTGCCACAATGATGCCACCCGAAGGTTGCAGGAACAGCAACTCATATTCCGCCTGGGAACCCTGCAGCCTAATGGTATCAATGTGGACTTCACCAGTTTCAAAATCTCCCCTTCCCCAACTGCATCCCTAAACCAGCCCAGTTCGTTCCCTCCCCCCACTGCACCACACAACCAGCCCAGCTCTTCCCCCCCACCCACTGCATCCCAAAACCAGTCCAACCTGTCTCTGCCTCCCTAATCGGTTCTTCCTCTCACCCATCCCTTCCTCCCACCCCAAGCCGCACCCCCATCTACCTACTAACCTCATCCCACCTCCTTGACCTGTCCGTCTTCCCTGGACTGACCTATCCCCTCCCTACCTCCCCACCTATATTCTCTCCACCTATCTTCTTTACTCTCCATCTTCGGTCCGCCTCCCCCTCTCTCCCTATTTATTCCAGTTCCCTCTCCCCATCCCCCTCTCTGATGAAGGGTCTAGGACCGAAACGTCAGCTTTTGTGCTCCTGAGATGCTGCTTGGCTTGCTGTGTTCATCCAGCCTCACATTTTAATACCAATGAATTGTGTGCCATCTCATCCCACTATCTTTCCCTGCAGGGGATTTAGAAGGGACTTCCATGCAACAGTAAGACTCCTAAACTACACCAGGTAGATCTGAACACAGAGCTGTCAGCCACAACGTGAACCATCATCATATGAAACAAAAGGCTGCCACTATTTTATGTTCATCAATTTTCAGATCTGATTGTAATTTGCTTGCCTAGTCGTATACTCCATCAAAATCTGCCTTCGAGCCTTGATTTGTATTCTCATGCTACTGAATATTGTCAGCAAATTTGCCAAGCTTGCACTTTGGTATCCCAAGACTTTTGTGCAGATTAAAAACACATTTTCCTCTTAGTTAACTGTCATTAAATGTATTCCATATGTTGAGAGTGTTGCATTATGATTTTCACACATAATGTAAAATGTGTTTACTCAGAATTTTTTACCAGCATTTTGGCATTTATAAATCCTCAGTGAGGATGTGAAAAAACATGCTCACCAGAACTATTCATCCAGTTGCTCCTAGTACCTAATACCTTAGTATCTGCATCAGATTAACCATGGTGGGCCTCAATTCAAAATTGCAGGAATCTCAGCCAAAAGTGCCAAATTAAAAGCTTAAGTCAATAGCACAAAAAAAAGTGAGACAAAGATAATCATAGAAATCTACAAGAAACCTCCTCTTTTATCTTCAATGTGACTGCAGACATCACATTCCCCATGACAATTGCCATTGATCAGAGTTTGACTGGACCGGGCAATTCACATGCTTTATGAGACATCATTCTCTGCAGATTTTCCAGGGCAGAATTTTCACTGTTTGGAAGAGGAGAAGCACTACTGCTAAACGATACTATTAAGTAATAGCAAGGTGCAGTTTAACTCAGATCAAGAGGCAGAATCATTTTAAGTGGAGTTTAGGAATAACAGGGGTCAGCAAACATTAGTCATAGTAAGTCCCCTAAAAGTGTTTATAACATTGAACAGAGTATTAACAAGGATTCATTGGAGCTTGTAACAATTGTAATGTAATAATTAAGGAGGATTTAAATCTTCATGCTTCTAAAGCACTTGCATCCTTCTTTAAATAAGGAGATCAACCCTGCATACAATGTTCAAGATGAGGTCATTACAGTAGCCCATAAAACTGAAAATATAGCATAATTACTCTGATGTTCAATTCTTCTTCCTGAGCGAAGTTCATGTCTGTCACTCCGGGGCTATCTGGGACTGTCTGTTCCTCACTCTTTGCGGGTTGGCCTACGTTTCAGGATTCAGGCTTTGCCCCTGGTCTCCAGGCTTTCTCACTGTGGTGGCCTTCTGGGTTTGATCAGTCTGATGATGTTCTCTACAAAGTACAAGGAGCAGGATTTACTGCTCAAGAAGTTGCATAAAGCAAAGAGACCTGGGACTCTAGGTTGCCCCTTTAAACTACCTCTTCTCCAAGGCCTTCTTGAAGATTCTGTAGCTTGTGTCCAACGCTAGCATTGTGCAGGGGCAGGAGGATCCAATAAGGTGACCACATTCCATATTTTGAGGTGACAGGGCATGATTTTGAACTTTCAAGTGCAGTTCTTGTCCTGCTGTGCCTCTAACCTCCTGCTGAGGTGAGTGCCACAAAGTCTGCATAGCATTCTTCCAATAAAGCAGGTTCACTGAAGGGGTAAACAATGGCTCATTCTCAAACAATGTGGCCATTAGTACCTGGTCAAGCAGTTCCAAGCCTGTCTGGTTTTGATGGAAAGGTGATTGTCCAAGGCCTGGCTACATGAATACTGTCTGTTCCAGCTCTGCAGTTTGTAAATTGCAGAGCCCAGCTAAGTTTAAACTTGGCTTCTACATTTCAAGTTTTGTTTTTATCCAAGCTCATGAAAAATAGCCAATATTTCTGTAACAATCCAGGAGGTCATAAGTCACCTGACCACAGGAACGTAAACTCAAGGAGGACACAAAAGAAAAGCCTGGTTAAGCAATGGTATGGCACACGGGGAAGTCTGAGGCTCGCTTTGGTAGCAAGAATAGAGAAGCAAAATATATTTTGAAGAGTGTGAATCATGTAAATACTGATGTTCAGAGGGGTCTGGTAGTAGTTGTATAAAGAATGCAGAAAGTTTGGCATGCAGGTACAAAACGTGATTAGAAAACCAAAGACATAGCATCCTTTACTGTAAGGTGGTTGGAGTACAAGATTAGGGAAATCTTGCTCCAATTGTATGGGGCTTAAGTGACACCACAACGCTATAGTAATATACTACTGCTACACATGGACAGCAGTGAATTGAGGGGAATGTAGGTTAGGTTATTTTTGGATAAGGTTTATTCCATGGCACAACATCATGGGCCGAAGGGCCTGTACTGTGCTGTACTTTTCTATGTTCTATGTTCTATACAGAAATTAATAGGGCTGAATGTTGATAAATCCATAAGACCTGATGGTCCTTGTTCCAGGAAGTTGAAGGAGGTGGCTACGGAGATAGTCAACACATGGTGACCATCTTCCAAAATTCTATTGATTCTGGAATGAATCCTATAGGTTAGTAGGTACTAGATATCACCCCAACATTTAAGAAAGGAGTCAGATAGTAAACAGGAAATGACGGGCCTGTTAATCTCACATCAGAACTGGAACTTGAGATGCGATTAAATTTAGAGAAACTGATGTGATATTTTGAAGCTCTGAAGAAGGTTCACTGGACATGAAACATTAACTCTGCCTTCTCTCTGCAGATGCTGCTAGACTTGCTGAATTTCATCCTTAATTTCTGTTTTCGCGTGTGTGGGATAAATGGACACCTGGTTGACAATGCTCTGATTGAGCACAGTCAGCATGGATATGAGAATGGGAAATCGTGTTTGACGAACTTGCTGGAGATTTTGAAGATGTTCCAAATAAAGTTAATACAGGAGAATCAATAGACTTAGATTTTCAGAAGGCCTTTGATAAAGACCCCTCAGGAGTCTAGTTAGGAAGTTAAAACACATGGAATAGGAGATAATACACTCGCATGGATTAATAATTGGCTAGCAGACAGGAAACAGAAATAAATAGGCCATTCTTGAATTGACAACCTGTGACCAGTGGAGAACTGCAAGGATCAATACTTAGCTCTCCACTGTTCAGTGATTCGGAGTTGGGGACCAAATGTAGTATTTCTAAATTTGTAGATCATTAAAAACTAAGTGGGAATATGTGTTCTGAGGATGATGTAAAGTGGCTTCTGCAGGATATAGGTAGGAGATGGAGGTGCGGCTTGGGGTGGGAGGAAGGGATGGGTGAGAGGAAGAACAGGTTAGGGAGGCAGAGACAGGCTGGGCTGGTTTTGGGATGCAGTGGGTGGAGGGGAAGAGTTGGGCTGGTTGTGTGGTACAGTGGGGGGAGGGGACGAACTGGGCTGGTTTTGGGATGCGGTGGGGGAAGGGGAGATTTTGAAGCTGGCGAAGTCCACATTGATACCATTGGGCTGCAGGGTTCCCAAGCGGAACATGAGTTGCTGTTCCTGCAACCTACAGGTGGCATCATTGTGGCACTGCATGAGGCCCATGATGGACATGTCATCTAAAGAATGGGAGGGGGAGCGGAAATGGTTTGCGACTGGGAGGTGTAGTTGTGTATTGCGAACCGAGCGGAGGTGTTCTACGAAGCGGTCCCCAAGCCTCCATTTGGTTTCCCCAATGTAGAGGAAGCCACACCGGGTACAATGGATGCAGTATACCACATTCGCAGATGTGCAGGTGAACCTCTGCTTAATATGGAAAGTCATCTTGGGGCCTGGGATAGGGATGAGGGAGGAGGTGTGGGGGCAAGTGTAGCATTTCCTGCGGTTGCAGGGGAAGGTGCCGGGTGTGGTGGGGTTGGAGGGCAGTGTGGAGCGAACAAGGTAGTCACGGAGAGAGTGGTCTCTCCGGAAAGCAGACAAGGGTGGGGATGGAAAAATGCCTTGGGTGGTGGGGTCAGATTGTAGATGGCGGAAGTGTCGGAGGATGATGCGTTGTATCCAGAGGTTGGTGGGGTGGTGTGTGAGAATGAGGGGGATCCTCTTAGGCCGGTTGTGGCAGGGGCAGGGGGTGAGAGATGTGTTGCGGGAAACTGCAGCCCAATGGTATCAATGTGGACTTCACCAGCTTCAAAATCTCCCCTTCCCCACCGCATCCCAAAACCAGCCCAGTTCGTCCCCTCCCCCCACTGCACCACACAACCAACCCAGCTCTTCCCCTCCACCCACTGCATCCCAAAACCAGTCCAACCAGCCTCCCTAACCTGTTCTTCCTCTCACCCATCCCTTCCTCCCACCGCAAGCCGCACCTCCATCTCCTACCTACTAACCTCATCCCACCTCCTTGACCTGTCCGTCTTCCCTGGACTGACCTATCACCTCCTTACCTCCCCACCTATACTCTCCTCTCCACCTATCTTCTTTTCTCTCCATCTTCGGTCCGCCTCCCCCCTCTCCCTATTTATTCCAGAACTCTCACCCCATCCCCCTCTCTGATGAAGAGTCTAGGCCCGAAACGTCAACTTTTGTGCTCCTGAGATGCTGCTGGGCCTGTTGTGTTCATCCAGCCTCACATTTTATTATCTAAGAGATCAAGAGTGCCCTTGTTGACAAGTCACTGAAATTTAATCTATTAGGATGGCTCATGAAATGTTAGCTTTTATTTTAAGAGGATTTGAGTGCAGGAATAGTAAAATCTAGCGTCACTGTTTATGAGTTTGATTTTGCCATGGATAGAGTATAGTGTACCATTTTGGCCTCCTTAACTCAGGAACAACATTGTTACCATAGAAGGGACTGCAATGAAGGTTTGCCAGACTTGTTCCTGAGATGATGGGTATTTCCAATGAAGAGATATTGGACAAACTGGGCATACATTCTCTAGAAATTCAAAGAATACAGAGTGATCTCATTGAAGCTTACAAAATGCTTAGAAATATAGATAAGATAAATGCAGGCAAGATTTTTCCCTGGTTGGGAAGTCCAGAACCAAGGGGCATTGTTTAAAAGTAAAGGGATGCAAGTTAGGTTTGTGATGAGGACAAATGCTTTTCCTCAGTGGGATGTGAAGTTTTAGAATTCTCTCCCACAGAGGGCTGTGAAGGCTCAGTGTTTGAGTACATTGAAGGTAGAGATTGGTAGATTTCTGATTACCATTGGCATACACGGTTTGTGATGGGTAAAGGCAGTGGAGTATTTTGAACTATTGTATTGAAGTTTTAATCAGCCATGATCATATTGAACAATGGAGCAGGCTCAATGGGCTGGCTGGCCTACTTGTGTTCCGAAATTCCTATGCAGAGCCTCCATATTTAAGAAAGCTGAATTTGGATTGGAGGCAGTGCAGTGAAGGATCATTAGCTTTCTTCCTTAGTTGAGAGGTTTGTCCTACAATGAAAAAACTGGATCTACATTCACTGGAGTTTAGAAAGACAAGGCAATCACATTCAAATATTCACAATTATGAAGAGGTTTGTGAAGCAAATTTAAAAGAAAGGTCACAGTGTCAGGATAAGGGACCATTAATTTGGCTTCAGATGAGAAATTACACCATCTAAATGTAATCTTTGGGGTTGCCAGCCCCAGAGAGTTAGTTGTAGCACTGAATATATTTAAGGTTGCGATGCGTAGATTTTTAAATGTTAAAGGAAAAACTGGAAATGGAGGAGTGGGGAGTGAGGGTAAGTTGCAAAATGAAATTGAGGCTAAGGATCAGTTACAATCATATTGAATGATAGAGTGGGCTGGAGGAACAATATGAGTATTCATGCTCCAATTTGCTATTACTTTTATAATATCCCAGCCATTGTTTCACTATCAATTTCAAGAAGCAGTTCTATCCTGCAGTATATGCTGTCTATAGGATGTACCACAGAAACTCAACAAACTCACACTAATAGCGCATCCTGGTCCTTACAATCAAGCAGGACAAGAGTGGCAACGTTATGAGATTACCCCAACCTTCCACTCAAAGTCACATGCCATGCTGACTAGGACATCTATTGATTTTCCTTCATTGCTTCTCAATTGAAAGTTCTCCAAATAACACCACTGTGGAATGTCAGCATCACAAACACAGCACCAGTTCCAGGAGAGATTCCACCATCAGCAAGAGATTGACAAGCAATGTGATCTTGGCAATGTCACCTATTTACATCTCAATCAGTTAAAGGTTGTACTTTTGCAAGGATTTTTCTGGGAATTTGACAGAGTAGATAGGCGGAGACCATTCCCAGCAGTGGAAAGGTCAAGAATGATGTTTGTGATATTTGGCAAAAGTACCAAGGGTGACATTAGATAAATGTTTATACAGGAGGGAATGGGAGATGATGGTCTGCTGGTATTATCATTAGACTATTAATCCAGAGACCCTGGTAATGTACTGGGCACCCAGATTAGAATCCTGCCATGGCAGATGGTAGAATTTGAATTGAATGAAAATCTGGAATTAATTTGTCTAACAATAACATTGAAAACATTTTCGATTGTCAGGAAAAACCACCTGGTTCATGAATGCCCTTTAGGGGAGGAAACTGCCATCCTTATCTGGCCGAAATGTAACTCCAGACCCACAACAGTGTTGTTGACTCTTAACTGCAATAAATGCTGGCCTAGTTAATGAAACTCTCATCCCACGAATGAGCTTTTTTAAAATGTTAAGATCTGAAATGCACAGCTTGAGAGTATTGGAGATAAAGTTAATCCTGGCTTTCACAAGGAAATTTGATAAGACTGAAAATTTGCTACCCTACAGAGACAGTGCAGATGAACTGAGTTATTTCTGCGCAGATCAAGCAGAGGTACAATAAACTGCATTACTTCCTCTCTGCCGTATGATTGTACAATTCTATTTGCCTTACAGAAACTCTCAAGAAATGTTTACTGATCAGGAGACCTTCTTTCACCAAAACACAGTTCAACCCTTTTATTACATACATTTCTTCTCTATTTCACACTGGAACGCCATGGTTTTTTGCAAAAGTTATGTAAAAGCCAAAAATCTGGAGTAAATTTGGAAATAGCCTAATCAGCTACAAGCTTAACATAAGATATTTGACATGGATTATGAAGAGATTCAATGTGAAGTGAAATGTGGAATACAACAACTGTATGCCAGATATTTTTATTGCATACTTGGTGATGTCCTATGGCATTGCTAATAATAAGTTGACCTATATTGAATATGGCAACATGATGTTGTGCAACACAAAATGAGGCACGCCCAAACACCACCACAAACCTTACCCCCTCCCAATCCCAGTTTGAGGTTGTTCACCTGAGCAGGCTAAAAGAGCTGAATTGCTTACTCCTGATCCTGGTTCTTGTGTAGTTTTTTTATCGCCTGATATATGGTATCAAGATGAAGCCAGTGCTGTCAGTGATGTTACATAAGGTTTACAACTTACATTCGGGCCACTGCCTTAACAGATAAGCACTTGGTTCTTTGAGATTTGGGGCATAGGTGTCAGGAAGTGAGATGCAGATGTGTTTATGATAAGTGTTCTTGCTATTCTTTTAAGTACAGTCAGTTCTGATATAATGCAATAGCTCCATTCTCATACTATCTTGCAATATAAGAAAATTGTGCAATAACCGTGACATTTAAAGTGCTGTAGATGGAATTGTGTTGTAGCCAACACATGTAGGGAAAGATCGTGTTCGACAAATTGCTTTCTGTAATTCTTCAATCACGTTAAAACCAATTTGCATTGAAGAAACAATCATTATATCAGATTATGATGTCTGCGTATTTCTTCCCTGAAGCATTCAACTCAGGTATTGACAGGAGAAGAATAAACCAAGATTGGAGCATTGCACCTGCAACAGGCAGTAGGCCACTTTATGAAGGGTGTAACGGCTGTTTAAGGACTAAGGAATGCTTTTTATTTGAATTATTCATTATGGTGGCTGGGGCACTTTTGGTCAGACTTTTCAGGGACATTCCAACTGTCTGCCATTTTGGGACTTTTAGGAAGTGATATCAGCGCCCAAAACAACACTTAGCTTTTCTTATAGTGACTGCAGTTTGAAGCCTGTGAAATGCTATTGCCCCAGATGAAGTTTGGATTGGTGGAGAGATGAGGAAAGGGATCTGGAAAGCTATGGGATGAGGAGGTGCTGTTTAGCCTGCAGACTTTGTAAATTGAAGACACCTCGTTACACCTTGCTGGGTTTTTCAAGACAGGAATCAGATTCCCCAACATCGGCAGTTCCGACTATCTCTGAATCAGAAATTGGCCAGTGAGGACACACATACTATTAACCAATTGTAAGGAGCAAAATCACCTCAAACTTGGTCAGAGTGCAATGGCACCCATTGTGTCATCAAAGCCTGTGATTGCAACATTCCATAATCCTACTTGGAAGAGTAATCCACATTTTGGACTTCTCTAGCTTCCACCCTTAACATATTAAAGAAGCCACCCCCTACAGACAAGTCCTGCACATGGACAGGATCTGCTCAGATGACGAGGAACGCAACAAACACCTAAAGATTTTGAAGGATGCCCTCATTACAATGGGAAACCATGCTCCACTCAACAATCGCCAGTATCACAGTGAAAAACCGCAATAAACATCTCAAAAGACAGAGACCGGATGCAACCAACAGAGGAGCCTTCGTTGTCCAGTACTTCCCCAGAACGGAGAGAATACACCATGTTCTCCGCAGCCTTCAAACTGTCATTGATGACGATGAGCACCTTGCCAAGATCTTCCCTACACCTCCATCTCTCACCTCCAAACAACCACCAAGCCTTAAATAGATCATCGTTTGCAGCAAACTACCCAGCCTTCAGGACAATATCCACTACAACACCATACAATCCTGCCGTGGCAAACTCTGCAAGACAGGTCAGATCATCAACAGGGATGCTACCATCAAGTGTGGGAACACCATCCACCATGTACATGGCAGATACTCATGTGACTCGGTCAATGTTGTCTATCTCATACACTGCAGGCAAGGATGCCCCAAGACATGGTATAATAGTGAGGCCACGCAGATGCTGTGACAACGGATGAATGGACCCCGCACAACAATCACCAAACAGGAATGTTCCCTCCATCAGGGAACACTTCAGCGTCAAGGGCATTCAGCTAATGCTCTTCAGGTAAGCACCCTCCAAGGTGGGGTTTCAAGATATACAACAACACAGAATCGCTGAGCAGAAACTGACAGCCAATTCTGTACTCATGATGACAGCCTCAACCATGATCTTGGGTTCATGTCACGCTGCATGTGACCCCACTGCACTGCTCTGTACATGTAAAACCTGCTTGACTGTCCTGTTTTGACAACAACCATCTTGATAAATTATTATGATTTCTCTACTTTAGTTATTTTGTACAATGTTGGATTACCTATCACTTGGTTATACCCTCAGCATGTAATTCTTACACCTATTACGTTATTCCAGACATTTAGTTTATCTCCGGCATCACCTTATTTTTAATTTTTTGCAATTAACTCTGCCTCATCTAATCAGATTGTAGGTCATCCCTTTGCTGATTGTTCAGCTGGTGACATTTTACTCAATGTGAAAGACGCTTGGTCACCTGCAGAGACTTATTATTCGATACTCCACTCACACCAGTTGTACAGCCTGTTGATCTCTCAGCCTTTGATCTCCCTGCCTATAAATTATGTGTCTGTCTGTTCTCTTCTCACACTTCACCTGACGAAGGGACTGCGCTCTGAAAGCTTATGATTTCAAATAAACCTGCTGGACTATCACCTGGTGTTGTATGACTTCTGAGATTTTGGGAATCCCTGGCTTGGAAAATGAGCTGCGTAGAACACAATTGAAACCCTCAAAGTGTTTTGCAATTATTCAAACAAATTGTGCTAAATAACCAACGTTTCACAATTTTTATATGACATAGTAGCATTTTTTTTAACTGGTGTTTTGGAGCTTGAATTTTGCCTTCTTCCTGAGGCAGCTCAGGAAATCTGGCATGTCCACAAGTTCCCTCACCAACTTCTAAAGATGCACCATTAAAAGCATACGGTCCAGGTACATAACAGCCTGGTATGGCAACTGATCTGCGCAGGACTGTAAGAAACTACAAAAGGCAGTGGCCAATATCATCAAAGACCCTTCGCTCCCAGGAATAACCTCCTACAACCTCTTCCATCAGGCAGAAGATACAGAAGCCTGAATACATCAGTAAGCAGGTTCAGGAATGGCATCTTTCTGGCCATTGTTAGGCTGCTGAATGGTTTGTATCTTCAAATAATGTAACCTGCAATGTAACCTGTATGCGTCGAAGCCTTTTTGATCTGTACATCCTTTGCTTGCTGTGATCTGCCTGTACCCCTCATAAACAAAGCTTTTCACTGTATTTCGGTACACATGACAATAAAATCAATCAATCAGGTATTATTTTTAATAAATTGAGTCATGAGATAGAACCTGGATTGCACTACACCCATGAAAGAAGGTCCAATAAGATATTGTGTAAATGTTTAGCTTAGATTAGATTCCCTACAGTGTGGAAACGGGACCTTCGGCCCAACAAGTCCACACCACCCCTTGAAGAATCCCACCCAAACCCATCTCCATATAACCCACTCACCTCTAAACACTATGGGCAATTTAGCATGGCCAATCCACCTAGCCTGTACCAGTAGTCCCTGATCACCATATTAGGAAAATGTTCTTCCAAACACATCAAAAGCACAGACCTAAAACAGACGTTAAGTACTAGCACATAAGTGGCCTAGCTTCTGTTTGAAGTCTCCTACATAAATTAAGTTTCATTGCACAAGATGAGGCTTTTGCCTGATGCCAGTATAAAGGTGCATCTGATCTGATAACTTACGATGGAAGCTAGAGGAGTGAGAATCCTGCTTCACATAAAACAAACTAACTGCTGCGAGCCATTAGTTCACTAGCTTCACCAACTCTGAGCTCTCTTAAGAACCTCACTTATTATCTCAGCTGATCGATCTTAATGTACCTTGCCAACCAGACCCCTCCCCACTGCATGCAGAAACAACAAGTTGCCATCAGTCTTCCAAATGACAAATTATACACAGTGTTCAATCATTGTGGCCTTCCTGTCAGCTCTGTAAGATGTGCTGCTTCAGGATCACACTCAAGATATTATAAATGTATGAGTTTATAAACTCTATTACTTAGGTACTCAGTTGTAACTCTTACAATTTTAAAGCCCAGAAAGCACAATAAGTGGTGAGCTCAGAGATATCGGCCTGTACTTTAATAATACTGGGTAGGGGTCCACTTGAACTTGATACATTGAGGGCATCTTCTAGGTTATTGGCCGCACTTGAGGCAGCCCAGAAGTTTAAGTTTACTATGAATGAGCTGAGTGTTCCACTGAGTAACATTGACAGGAAAGCCAATGGTTTTGTCACATCAGTGGTGGAGTTTCAGAGTGTGTCAGCACAGAAAGGATCTTCAAGTACATCCTAGCTCAATGCCAAGGCAAATATCTTTGCTTCATGCAGTTTCTAATATATCTGACCTGCTGCAATTATACTCATTAATTGCAAGGAAAAGGGGATTTTGGAAAGTAAATTTGAACAACTTGACTGACAAGGTTTTTTTTATTCTGCAAGGTTGCAAGTGAGTTGGGGAAATTAATATTTGTGGCACAATTTGTAAGTATTTTCCTTCCTAGATGCGTTGAGGAATGTTTGAAGTTTGGCCTCATCAAACTATTCTGCTCTTTCTTTTCCATTGGCTTCCAATTCCCTACTCCACATTTTCTTGCATTTTCCCATTCCTCCAGAAGATAGTCTTTGTAAATGCTGCATTAGTTCTCCATTACACCTCCCTGACACAATACCCATGCTTTCATTTGCTATTCCCTCAGCCTACTATTGTGTTGCTTAAAGCCTTTAGGCTTGCAAATTGATCAGTTCCAAACCCTACCTTCAGCACAGCCACTTTAGTTGCATTTGAGTTGTACTCTGTCAATATCAAGGAGTATGTAATGGCTCCAGTGCCTCAGCCTAGTTTATGTGTCAAAACTGATTCCAACAGACAAGGTTTATTCAATTTGTTAAAAATTAGATATGAAACAACATTTTTATGTTAATGATAATGGTAGTTTGATCTTAGTAAGACAATTGGTCGGCACAACATTGTGGGACAAAGGGCCTGTGCTGTGCTGTATTGTTCTATGTTCTATGTAACTTTTTGATTACTTTGCTGGCTAAGGACAAAGACGAAGGTTATAAGCTTTAGGATACTCAGAAGGAAGAAAATAGAAAAAATAATGAATGTCATTGAAACCAAGGATTTATATCCGCCAACAATTTAATTTTTATTTCACAGATTGTGGCAACATGTTCATACGTGTCTCCTTGCTACATTTCACAATATTAATGGTACCACATATGTGGTTGTTGTTTTTATTCTTACTCTTGGATCTCATGTAATTTCTGCTGTGTTGAACTCCTCTAAATTTCATTTATGTCCTGCAAAAACGCAGTAAGTACAAACAGTGATAACAAGGTATAGGAGATAATAGGAACTGCAGATGCTGGAGAATCCAAGATAACAAGGTGTAGAGCTGCATGAACACAGCAGGCCAAGCAGCATCATAGGAGCAGCAAAGCTGACATTTTGGGTCTGGACCGTTCTTCAGAAATGGGGGAGAGGAAGGGGATTCTGAAATAAGTAGGGAGAGAGGGAGAGACGGATAGAAGATGGCTAAAGGAGCAAATAGGTGGAGAGGAGACAGACAGTTTAACTGAAACATATTCACTTAATGCTGCACCCTACTCAGCTAGTACCCTGCCTTCCTGGCAACTGGACTCTACCACTTGGTGCTGTAATTCCATAACCAACTGCCACTCTAACACCACATTACTTTATGTAATCACCCTTTAACAAGAGCTGTCAAAGTGTCTAGCTGTATGACTGGATATTTAACTCTCAGAAACCACACACTGAATACTGCAAAAGGTGATATGGTTTGATATCCCCCTGAGTATACTTCATTATGAAGAAATCTGTGTTTATTTCACTTTTGCTGCTTTGAAAGAGCTGCGTTCAAAATTCCCGACTGAACATGTGGAACTCAGTACTAATGGGAAAAAAAATAGGAGCAGAATGACAATCTGGCTGTGATAAATAATCTTTGGAATATCCAGGGCAACAAGTATATCTTTTATTGTAAACCTCAATCCTCAGGGACTTCAGTTAGCTACCTTCTACCAGTGCATCAATTTGTAAAGCTTCACTTTGCTTTCAAATCCATTTGTGCTGCCACTTTCATTCTGTTTGTTCTTGTCTCCTACTAATCTACTGCTGCATGATCAGAGCTCTCAGATATAACACACATCTGAGTCTGAAATTTTCTTATTGTCTTCTATAATTTTGATTCGTTGTAGTGCAACACGATTTGCCACTCTCTGACAAAACCTTTAAGTATATTTCACTCAAGCTTCCATCCAATTTCCTTCTAAAATTCTTCATTTCCACCATTTCCAACACCCACATAGGCAACATGTTCAAGGTCATTATCAATTAATGCATAAAAAGTTTTCCCACACATACACACTTGCAATTCTCGGATGAAATCTAAAATTTGTGCCTTAGTATTTGCAACTTCACTTAATGGGAACGGCAATTCTTTTTCCATTCTTTTTAAGACCCTTCCACTTGGCTAACTCTTCCACCAAAGTTGCCTCAAGATTGAGCTTTCTAACTTATTACCTAACTTTTACAATCCTCTTGCTCATGCCCTGTAGGTCTCCTGTAAAACACCTTCAAAACACTCTGCTGCATGTTCCTAAAAGAACAAGTTGTTGTTGCAATTGTTTCTTCGACCCATTTATACTCTGCTTCAATTGTAGTTTCTGGTAACTTATTCCACAAGCCAGTTGGCCTTTTCCTACACATTGTTTTTTGCTTGATTTCCCCTCTTGGTGCTAACTTTCTCATTTTTAACTTCTGTCCCATAGCATTTAAACCCCAGGCTAAAAAAGATTTGCCTGAATCAACTTTATTTGACCTCTTTCAGTAAAGTAGCCTCAGAATTTCCTCTTTAACATTTCCTTATAAATTCAATCCTTACAACTTCCTCACCCAATGTGTTCTATGAGACAATAACGTGCTTCTCATATATTTCCCATCACTGAACAGTCAGAGTGGTGCACAGAAAGTGTATTTGGAATCTGATCAATGCCTCATTTTACTGACAAGTTCTCTTTTTTCTTTTCTGAAACTGCATCAAATCAAATACACACAAATTTTCCTGAGTAAAAAAAAGATGTTCACAAAGAAAAGCATTTCGTGTGGCCCACGTGTGATTCCAGTCCCACACCAATGTGATTGATTCTTAACCTGATCTCTCAAGTGATTTGGCAAGCTATCCAGTTACACAAGAGATATGCAACAAATGTCAGCCCTGCCGACAACACAAATTCTTTAAAAAATGTAACATTGGAAAGTTATATTAAATTGTAAGAAATCCAAACTCTGTCTGTGACACACAGACAAAGATCTACGATTAGGGATGGGAATCTACTTCATAGAGGTCCATTACACATTCTGTGTTTTGAGATAAACTGCATTTTTATCACAATGGAAAGGCAAAGTCTTACTGTTAATGCTTTTGTTCAGTTTGAAGACTGAGAAAATGAGATCAGTGTGGATGAGTGACCCGAAATACCAGCCTTCCTGTTCCTCTGATGCTGCTTGGCCTGCTGTGTTCATCCAGCTCTACATCTTGTGGAGTTAGCAAAGGTGCAGGAGAGCCTGATAACAAGCTGACTAGGCGATTGGCCCTATCAATCCTCTCTGATCTGTTGGAGGCGACTTAAAATTGATAACAATATTTGGAGTTTTTCATACTTGGTCTGAATTTTGAAATTTATGTTCTGTTCATTGCAACGCATTTAACAATAAATCTGTTATTCAGTCTGGTTAAAACCTGTGTCAAATCGGCCAGCTCTTACGTAATGATAGGATTTCAAATCATTTGATCTGTCCTTCTACTAATGCAGCAAAAGCAAGATGAAACATGAGAAGGGAATGGATTCATCAACAATTTATAAGGATTGGATGGTGTGCTCTTCTGTGGCCTTGGAAAGGTTATGGTGTAGTGGTACTGATGCCACCAGTGGATTAATAACATAGAGGCAGTGGTGTTATCACTGGACTATTTAATCCAAACACCCAGGTAATGTTTTGAGAAAACAAGGTGTAGATCTGGATGAACACAGCAGGCCAAACAGCATCAGAGGAGCAGGAAAGCTGACGTTTCGGTTGGCCTGCTGTGTTCATCCAGCTCTATACCTTGTCATCTCAGATTCTCCAGCATGGGCAGTTCCTACTACCTTTGTAATAATGTTTTGAGAACTTGGTTTTGAATCAGCAGGTCTGGCAGCATCTGTGGGGAAAGAAATCAGAGTTAACATTTTGGGGCCAGTGACCCTTTTTCAGAACTGATGGTAGCTGGGAAAATGTTGGCTTGAAGGCAGAAAATAGGGATAGGGATGAGGAAGTAAACGATAGAATAGAGCACAAAGAGAGAGAAGAGCAGTTGGGTAGACAAAGGGGTTGCTAACGATCAGGTTGGGAGGGTGAGTAGTTGTTAATAAGGACTGTCAGTGACTAACAATAGGTAGTGTGTAGTGGCAGACTGTGTGATAACAAGGCCTGGTGTGTGGGGTAGGGGTCTGGGACATGGGAGAGTTTAGGCCCTAAAATTATTGAACTTGACATTGAGTATGGAGGGCTGCAGGGTCCCCAAGTGGAAAATGAGGTGTTGTTCTTCCAGCTTGCACGAACTTCACTGGATCACTGCAGCAAGCCAGAGGCAGAGATATTGGCCAGGGAACTGGGTGGTGTGTTAAAGTGGCAGGCGACAGGTAGCTCAGGGTCGTTTTTGGGAGCAAATTGTAGATATTCTGTGAAGCAGTCACCCAGTCTACACTTTGTGTCCGCAGTGTAGAGAGACCACATAGTGAGCAGCGAATGCAATAGGGGATTCTGGGAAGTGCAGATGATGTGTTGCTTCACCTGGAAGGTATGTTTGGGCCCTTGGATACTGCGGAGGAAGGAGGTAAATAGACAGGTGTTTCACCTTCGCTGGTTGCAGGGGAAGGTGCTGTGGGGCTGTGGCAGGTTGTTGGGGGTGAAGGAAGAGTGGGCAAGGGCATCTTAGAGGGAACGGACGCTGCAAAACGCGGACATAGGAGGGCAGGGAAATATGTGTCTGGTGGTGACATCTCGCTGGAGGTGGCAGAAATGGCACCTGATGATCTTCTGGATGTGGGTGCTGGTGGTATAGTGGGTAAGGACAAGGGGAACCCTATTGCTATAACAGGAGGGAGTTAAAGGGGTGAGGGCTTCTGAAGTGTGGGAGATGGGTTGGACACTGTTAAGCGCCCTGTCAACAATAAATGGGTATAAGAATAAGAAGGGTTTTGACAGACGTGTGCCAAATGCAGGCAAGTGGGACTAGGCCAGTTTGGGATGCCTCGCCAGCGTGGATGAGTCGGACCAAAGCGGCTGTTTCGGTGCTGTATAACTCCATGCCTCTATGACTCAGTGAAAGCATTGACCGGGGATTAGCTGAGTGAAGCCAAGTATATTCCACATGGAATTTCCCTTTTAGGCTATGATCACGTATAAATTGTAAATGCTGGGCTTAATGCCTAATGCCTTCTTAAGAACGTGAGAGGGCACACATATTCCAAATTTCTGCAGAACCATGTATAGCAGCTCTGTTTAAAGAAATACTGTCATTTTCCTAGCAATGCAATGACAGGCATTTAACTCTGAACTTGCCAATTACAATATCATTTGGAGGTGTAACAGAGTGGAGGTGATCATGAGTACATTTAAATTGAGTAAAGGCCAAAAGGAGCATATAGCCAAGGTTAATCAGAAACTGGGCACATGAGAGTGATGCACCAGCTCCATTGCAGATATCGTGGCCATTAGACATGAAGCACCCTCAGTGTTATCTAATGCGTTGCAGGTCTGAGTCATACCACACCTCTAAGTCATACAGTCACCTAAATCATGTCAATATTAATTGAAACTAGAAAATGAACTATGTCTGACGGGACGCTATGTGTAAACCTCTAGATACCCTCTGGTATCCATGTTTCTCTCATCCTGATTGCCTCCTTTCCAGATGCACCAAAAGACAGATTTTCTGGTCCTAATGCAGAAGAAAAGAGGTAAGATTGCCAGAAAGGTAGCTGTGCGGCTTTGGAATGTCTCTGTAGCCTTGTTGCAAAAACAGATGCAGGAACAGCCACAGAGACAGGAGATAAAGTATTGGATGTAATTTAGTACTAAGGAAGGCCAGGATTAGGAGGAAAGGTTGTCTCCATATAAGGACCAAATTATAAACAGTCATTGATTTGATGGGATCAGTTCCGATGAAGAGGCCTTGGATTCCTACATTAATTTTGTTTCTCTCCCTACAGATGCTGCCAGATTTGCTGGGATCCTCCAGCACTTAATCCATTTTACTTTCAGGTGTTCACCATCTTCAGCGATAACACAGTGTGGATCTAGAGGAGCACAGAAGACCAGTTGACTTTCCTGCTCATCTGATGCTGCCCTGTGCTCCTCCAGCTCCACATTGTGTTATCTCTGACTCCAGCATCTGCAGTTCTTGCTATCTCCACCATCTTCAGTTCTTTGTTTTTACTAGATCAATTTGATGGGCCCCACTCTTAAAAGGCCAGGAAGTTTGAATCTGCCCGTTTAAGTACCAGGAGTGGAGGCTCAGACGTTCTGAGAATGTTCTGAACGTTCTCAGGACATTTGGGGATAGCCAATGAATGCTTGTATTTACCAGCAACATTCGCATCCACAGTAGGGATTTCTACTAAAGTGTTTGTTTGGTACCATGAACAAAAAGTGATTGTCAGAGAGGAGAAGGTGAGGAAAATTCAATTTGTTTCCACTGTTCTCCTTTTCTGTCCATAACAGAGGTTGTTTTGAATTTACTTTCTACTTTCTTTTTCTCTTCTTCTTTAAAAATGGGCAGACCCTGTTTGTGAAGAAGACTTCTGGAGAAGAGTCATACCAGACTTGAAACATTAGCTCTATTTCTCCACACAACTGCTACCAAACTTACTCAGTTTTTCTAGCATTCACTGTGTTTGTTTCTGTTTATGAAGTCCAGTTTAAAAATGGCCCATATCAAATTGTTTAGCATGAAAAGAAGAAGGATTTATTAGTGCATTCAAAACCGTAGCAGGGACAATGATTCACAACACTCGTGTGTCGTGCACAACCTCACAGACAGAAAAGAAAAAGAAGTTAAGCAATATAAAATTCTTAAAATCAAAGGCATTGGAAATATATCAATTAAAGAGTTCAATATGTCAATGTCCAGTGGAGATTCTTTCAGTTAACCCTACGTAGTAGTCACTGTCACAAGGACTCAGATGCAGTCAAAGTGCTAGTGAAGGTGCAGTAGTTGTAAACTGGGAGTTGGTTCTAATTTCTTATAAATATTAGACTTTTGAATAAGGTAATGATTAAAGGCAGGTATTAGCTAAGCATGGATCTACTGTCTGTTTTCTTTTTTGTTGTTACAAGCAGATCAAGGAACAAAGTCATAAATAGTTGTGATTGAAATAAGCCAGCAGTTTCAGTCAAGTGACTGAAGCTTTCAGCTGAGCCATTAAAACCAATTTGGTGTAAAGCTGGATGAACACAGCAGGCCAAGCAGCATCAGAGGAGCACAAAAGCTGATGTTTCGGGCCTAGATTTTTCATCAGAAAAGGGAGATGGGGCGAGGGCTCTGAAATAAGTAGGGAGAGACGGGGAGGCGGATCAAAGATGGATAGAGGAGAAGATAGGTGGAGAGGAGACAGACAAGTTAAAGGGGTGGGGATGGAGCCTGTGGAGGTGAGTATAAGTTGGGAGGTAGGGAGGAGATATGTCAGCCCGGGGAGGACGGTCAGGTCAAGGGGGCAGGATGAGGTTAGTAGGTAGGAAATGGGGGTGCAGCTTGAGGTGGGAGGAGGGGATAGGTGAGAGGAAGAATAGGTTAGGGAGGCGGGGAGGAGCTGGGCTGGTTTTGGGATGCAGTCGGGAGAGGGGAGATTTTGAAGCTGGTGAAGTCCACATTGATACCATTGGGCTGCAGGGTTCCCAAGCGGAATATGAGCTGCTGTTCCTGCAACCTTCGGGTGGCATCATTGTGGCACTGCAGAAGGCCCAGGATGGAGATGTTGCCTAAGGAATGGGAGGAGGAGTTGAAATGGTTTGCGACTGGGAAGTGCAGTTGTTTATTGCGAGCCGAGCGTAGTGTTCTGCAAAGCAGTCCCCAAGCCTCCGCTTGGTTTCCCCAATGTAGAGGAAGCCACAGCAGGTACACCAGATGCAGTATACCACATTGGCAGATGTGCAGGTGAACATCTGTTTGATGTGGAAAGTCATCTTGGGGCCTGGGCTGTGGGTGAGGGGGGAGGTGTGGGGGCAGGTGTTGCTCTTCCTGCGGCTGCAGGGAAAGGTGCCAGGTGTGGTGGGGTTGGACGGGAATGTGGAGTGGACAAGGGAGTCATGGAGAGAGTGGTCTCTCTGGAAGGCAGACAGGGGTGGGGATGGAAAAATGTCTTTGGTGGTGGGGTCGGATTGTAGGTGGCAGAAGTGTCAGAGGATGATGCGGTGTATCCGGACGTTGGTTGGGTGGTATGTGAGGACGAGGGGGATTCTCTTTTGGCAGTTATTGCAGGGGCGGGGTGTGAGGGATGAGTTGCGGGAAATGCGTGAGACACGATCGAGGGCGTTCTCGACCACTGCGGAGGGAGAAGTTGCGGTCCTTGAAAAACAAGGACGCCTGGGATATACGGGAGAGGAATGCCTCATCCTGGGAGCAGAGGCAGTGGAGGCAAAGGAATTGGGAATAGGGGATGGCATTTTTGCAGGAAGGTGGATGAGAGGAGGTGTATTCTACGTAGCTGTGGGAGTCGATGGGCTTGAAATGGATATTGGTTTCTAGGTGGTTGCCCGAGATGGAGACAGAGTCATCCAGGAAGGTGAGGGATGTGTTACAGATAGTCCAGGTGAACTTGAGGTTGGGGTGGAAGTTGTTAGTGAAGTGGATGAACTGTTCAAGCTCCATATGGGAGCCAGAGGCAGCGTCGATACAGTCATCAATGTAATGGAGGAAGATGTGGGGTTTAAGGCCAGTGTAGGTAGGGAAGAGGGACTGTTCCACGTGACCTGCAAAGAGGCAGGCATAGCTTGGGCCCATGCGGGTGCCCATGGCCACCCCCTTTGTCACCCGAAGGTTGCAGGAACAGCAACTCATATTCCGCTTGGGAACCCTGCAGCCCAATGGTATCAATGTGGATTTCACAAGCTTCAAAATCTCCCCTCCCCCCATGGCATCCTAAAACCAGCCTAGCTCGTCCCAGCCTCCCTAATCTGTTCTTCTTCTCACCTATCCCCTCCTCCCATCTCAGGCCGCACCCTCATTTCCTACCCACTAACCTTATCCCACCCCCTTGACCTGTCAGTCCTCCCTGGACTGACCTGTCTCCTCCCTACCTCCCCTCCTACACTCACCTTTACTGGGTCCATCCCTGCCTCTTTAACGTGTCTGTCTCCTCTCCACCTATCTTCTCCTCTATCTATCTTCAATCCACCTCCCCCTCTCTCCCTATTTATTTCAGAACCCTCTCTCCATCCCCCTTTTCTGATGAAGGGTCTAGGCCCGAAACTTCAGCTTTTGTGCTCCTAAGATGCTGCTTGGCCTGCTGTGTTCATCCAGCTCCACACTTTGTTATCTCAGATTCTCCAGCATCTGCAGTTCCCATTATCTCTCTCCAAAATTTGGTTGTTTTTTGATAGCCAGGACAAAACATGTCATGTTTTATGACAGATAACTATGGACCTACTAGCCATTTCATATATAATGTGCTTCAATGGTTTCTTTTTGTTAGAACTAGCTGAGATAGGCATCTTGTCTGCCACATATTTTGTAATGGTGTGGTTGGAGTTGTCATACAAACGGGACATATGGCATCCCAGAAAGGTCATGAGATAGGATTTGTCCTGGCATTTGCCAGAAGTTTCGAGAAGCAGACTACCTGCCCATTCTTTGTTCGATAGCAATTTTTTTTTAATCTAGCATGGGTCAATTTTTCAAAAAAAAATATATAAAACAATGTAAACTTTAAAGAAGACAATTTAAGACCTATCTGTCCTCTGCGCAAAACATATTGATTAAGTCATGCGATGTGTAAAACATGTGCTGCTATATTCTTCATTTAACATACATCTACTCAGCCAACAATTAAACTATTCTCATGTTACATTAAAGCCGGAAGAATGTGAATTATGATCTTTGAGTTGGCCTCTGACACATTCTGCTTCCACCAAAGCTTCAAAAAAATGAAATGCAGTGAATCTATTGTCTGCTTAATATGTTCTGTTGGATATGTGACTGAATTAACAAGATTGACATTTTCCAAAGTTTTGTTTACACTTTTATTTATATTCCTACTGCTGGCCACCATTCTCCATGCAAAAATCATTTATTAACTCTTCAGACCATTCAGGGTCATAACCACCACACTCTACAAAATTTTCTACAACTCATCACACACTGTATCAGCATTGCCCCCACCCAAAAAATCAATAGCCTTAACTCCACACAATATGAACTCGAATGGTGTCAAGGTCTTTATAGGTGAAAATAATCTGATTTAATTCTTTAAAGACCATTTCCTGGCCTTTAAGATAGTTGTAGGGAGGACAAAATGGCAGATCAAAGTCCTGACCCATGATGACACAAACCTGAACAGGATTACAGAATTTCTGGTCTGGTTCCATCCTTTCCACTTACTTACTGCCTCACCAAAGTTTCAAGTGATTAGACAGTGCAGAGAACGCTCAAATTTGTCTATGCACTCTTATCATGAATACAGCAAAGACTATGGGCCTTGACCATATTCAATAATGGTACTGAAGATAAATGAGCCAGAACTAGCTATCATTTGCCAAGCTCTTCCATTACACCTTCAACACTGGCATCTACTGAACATGCAGAAAATTGTCCAGGTACGTCCAGTAAACAAAAAGCAGGATAATCCAATCAGACCATTTACCACACCATCAAAGTACTCTCAATAATCAGCAAAGTGATGGGGGAAGACTTCAGTAGTGCTAAGTAACAATACTTACTCAACAGTAACCTGCTCTTTGACAATCATTCTGGGTTCTGCCTGAGTATTTTAAATTCTGACCCCATTACAGTCTTAGTCCAAATATGAAAAAAAGAGGTGAACTCAAGATAGGAGTGAGAGTAACAGCCCTTGACACCAAGGCATCATTTAAACCAGTGTGGCATTAAGGAGGCCTCATAAAACTGACATCAATGGGAACCATGGAGAAACTCTCCAATAATTGGAATCATACTTGGTACAAATGAGATGGATATAATTACTGAAGGGCAATTGTCTTGGTTTTTGGATATCGCTGCAGGAGTCCCTCTTGGTAATGTCTTAGGACTAACCATCTTTAGCTGCTCCATCAATGAACTCCCCACCATCATAGTGTCAGAGTGAGGATGTTTGCTGATGAGCACATAAAGTTCAATACAGTCACAATTCATCAGATAATGAAGTAGTCTGTGTCCATATGAACCTTCAACACTCATTCCCTCCCTCCACGACTACCACAGTGCCAGCAGTATGACCCTTCTACAAGATGCACAGCATAAAACCAACAAGACTTCTTCGACAGCACTTTCCAAACTCACGATCTCTATCAACTAGAAGAGCAACTTCAGGGGATGCTTGGGAGCACAATAATTCCAGGCTTGTCTTCAATCCACACATTATCCTGACTTGGAGCTTGATAGCCTTTTGCAGTGAAGAATTATACAGATTCATTGCCCTCTGAAAGAAGAAATTCCTCCTCACCTCTGTCTTAAGTGGGTGAACTCTTATTCTGAGGTTTTGCCCGGTGATCCCAAGAGCCTCCCTCACAACTTCCTTCCCCAAAGGGGAAACAACCTCTCTAAATCTTCCCTGTCAAGCCTTCTAAGAACCTAGGGTGTTCAACAAGGTCGGCTTTCATTCTTTAAGTCTTGTTTTTTGTGATTTAGGCATTAGGACTCCCAAATCCATCAGTTCTGAAGCTTTTTGCAGTATTTCTCTATTTAAAAATAATATGTAGCTGTTCAATTCCTCCTGTCAAAATACATAACCTCACAAGATGGGCAGCAAGAGCTTCTTTGAATGTTCAAAAAGAAAGTGGCAAAACTGAACATAGGCACCTCAGAGAGCAAGGCAGAAGAAATATTCATGGAGGACCAGGAAGTGTGAGAAGAGTTGAATAAATACTTTGCATCAGTCTTCACTGTAGAAGACACTATTAATATTCCAAAATTACTAAATAATCAAGGAACTTAAAGTGGAAAGGAAATGACTGTAACTATCACTGGAGAAAAGTGCTAGAGAAACTAATGGAGCTGAATACCAATAAGGCCCCTAGACATAATGGGATACACCATAGACTATGAAGGGAAGTAGCTACAAAGATAATGGATAGGAAACTTGAATCTTTAGATTCCTGAAAAGCCTCAGAGGATTGGAAAACTGCCAGTGTAACACCTTCATTGAGAAAAGGGAAGGAAACAAAAAAAGGTTAACTATAGCCAGTTAACTTAATCTCCATAACTGGAAGATGTTAGAGTCTACTATAAAGGATGTAATAGCAGAACATTTAGAAATACATCATATGATCAAGCCAAGTCAGCAAATAAAGGGATAACATGTGAATATAACACACATGAACTTTCAGAAGGCATTTGATAAGGCACGGCACTTTAGGCATCATCATAAGATAAGAGCTCATGGTTTTGGAGGTAATACAGTAACATGGATAGAGATTTGCTTTCATTGCTTATGGAGGAAACATAAGAGTTGGAGTAAGGTCGGGGGGGCGCACTTTTTTTACTCATTCATGGGACATAGGCATCACCGGCTGGCCAGCATTTATTGTTTATCCCTAGCTGCTTTTCAACTGAGCAGCCTACTCGGCCATTTCAGAGGGCAGATGAAAGTCAACCACATTACTGTGGGCCTGGAGTCACATACACGCCAGACTAGGTGAGAATGGCAGATTTCCTTCCCTGAGGGGCATTAGTGAGCCAGATGGGTTTTTCTGACAACTGGCAATGTTTCCCAGACTCATGGTGTGATATGAACATTAGCTGAGTTTCTGGAATAGTAATCTAGTGATAATACTACTAGGCCATTGTTTACCCCACTTTCAGGCTGGCAACCTGTAACTATTGGAGTCCCACAGCTTATGTTTACAATTAATGATAATTGTCACAATTATTGCAATATGTATTCATGACTTAGATATGGTAATTGGATGTACAATAGCCAGGTTTGCAGATAACTTAAAAGTACGTGGGAAGTCAAGAAGTCCACTAAGAGTCTACAGATGATTATAGATAGGTTAAGTGAGTAGGCAAAAACTTGACTGGTGGAAGTTAATTCGGGAAAATTACTACAATCATACCTTAAGACTTAGAAGCAGACTCATCAGGTCTCTTCACCATTCACTGAGATTGTGGCTGATCGAATAAACTGCAACAAGAGAAATTGCTTCTGTCAAAGAATGACGAATATGTAGAATTCTTTACAGTAATGGCTACATGGGCTGAGTTGTTAAGTGCTTTAAAGGTTGAGATAGACTAATTTTTAATCCGTAAGGGAATCAAGAGTTATGGGGACAAGACCTATTATCCTTCTAAGATCAATCCAGCCTGCATACCCTACATTTTACTATCCTCCATGTGCCTATCCAAGGGTCACTTAAAAGTCCCTAGAAGATCTGACATCTTGTGGGGAAGATGTTAGAATGAATCATTACAGAGATTAGGCCTATCCACGTGCACAGATGCAAGGTATTGAGGAAAAGTCTGTAAATATTCTTCAAAGGGAAATCATATTTCATAAATGCATTGGAGTTCTTTGAAGGAATAACACATACTCTAGATAAAGGCAACTCAATAAATGTACTATTCTTAGATTTCCAGAAAGCATTTGACAAGGCACCGCATCAAAGATTATTGCAGGAAATCCAAGCTCAGTGGTGTAGAGGGTAACACGTTATCATGGATCAATGCGTAAACAGGTCCTCATCTGATTTGCAGGATGAGTAGAGTTCTGAAAGAATCTGTGCTGGGTCCTCAGCTTGTCATAATGTATATGAAAGGAGAGAGGGCATGATAGCTATTTCACAACTGATGTCAACATAAAAGCAATATCAAAGAGCTGCAGATATCCAAAATCAAAATCATAAACAAAAATTACTGAGAAAACTCAGCAGATTTGGCAGCATCTGTGGAGAGAAAGCAGAGTCAACATTTCTGGTCAAGCGACTCTTCATCAGAACTGATTGTAGTTCAGAAAAGGTTTGTGTATATGCTAAAGATTGGGTGGTTAGAGGAGAGGAGTAAACAACTGGTGGAGATGGAAACCGAAGAAAGAGAGCAGCAGTTGGGCAGACGAAGGACTGACTAAAGGTCTGCCTGGGAGAATCAGTAGCTGCTAATGGGAACCAATAGTGGTTGAAAATGAGCTTGTTGTGGTAGCAGCCCATGTGATGAGAAGACAAGAGTCTAGGCCCGAAATGTCAGCTTTTGTGCTCCTGAGAGGCTGCTCGGCCTGCTGTGTTCATCCAGCTCCACACCTTGTTATCTCGGATTCTCCAGCATCTGCAGTTCCCATTATCTCTTATCCATGTGATGAGAAGGCCTGCTATGTAGCGGTTTGGGTAAGGACATGGGAGAAGGTACTGACGTCCAAAAATTATTGAACTCTACATTGAGTTCAGAAGGCTGCTGGGTTGCCAAGTGGGAAATGATATGTTGTTCTTCCAGCTTGCACCGGGCTTCGCTAGAGCACTGCAGCAATCCTCAGAGAATATGGTGGTGCGTCAAAGTGGCAGGCAACTGGAAGCTCATTTTTACAAATAGGACATGGATGTTCTGCAAAGCAGTCATTCAGTCTGTGCTTTGTTTTCCCAGTGTAGAGGAAACCACAAAGTGAGCACCAAATAGAGTAGACTACATTGACCACATTGAGTGAAGTGCAGGTAAAATGCTACTTCACCTGAAAGCTGTGTCTGGGCCCTTGGATAGTGGGGAGGGAGAAAGTAAATGAGCAGGCATTATACCTTCTGCAATTGCATAGGAAAGTGCCACGGGAGTGTGGGGAGTTATTGGGAGTGAAGGATCAGTGAACTGGGTTAGAATTAGAATCAGAATCCCTACGGTGTGGAAACAGGCCATTTGGCCCAACAAATCCACACTGAACCTGAGAACATCCCACCCAGACCCATCCCCCTATAACCCACTTAATCTACACCTCCCTGAACACTACGGGTAATTTAGCATGGCCAATCCACCCAGCCTGCACATCTTTGGACGGTGGGAGGAAACCGGAGCACCCAGCAGAAACCCACCTAGACACGGGGAGAATGTGCAAATTCCACACAGACAGTTGTCCAAGGCTGGAATCGAACCTGGGTCCCTGGTGCTGTGAGGAAGCAATGTTAACCACTGTGCCACCGTGCCGCCCCTATTGTCTTGGAGAAAATGATCCGTGAGGAATACTAACAAGGAAGGGGAGGGGAATATGTATCTGGTAGTGGCACCCCACTGGAGGTGGAAAAAATAGTAGCTAATGATACTTTGGATGCAAATGCTGGTGGAGTGGCTAGCGAGGACTAAGGGAGCCTATCGCTGTTGTAGGAGGGAAACTAACAAGTATGGGCAGATATTCAGAAGATGTGGGAGCTGAGGGCGCTGTCAACTAGGGTGGTTAAGAATCCACAGTTGAAGAAGAAGGTGGATATTTTGGAGGCCGCCTTGTCGAAGTTAGCATCGTTGAAACAGATGTTATGCAGGTGGAGGAACTGGGAGAATGGAATAGCGTCTTTACAGGAAGTAGAATTGAGAACCAAAGTAACTGTGGGAGTTGATGGGTTTGTAGTAGACATCAGTGGCCAGTTTATCCCCAGATACGGAAACTGATATGTCGAGGAAGGAAAGAGAGGAGGCAGAGATGGACCAGGTGAAACTAACAGCAGGGTGGAAATTGGAAGCAAAATAGACGAACTTTTCCAGTTCCAATCAAGAGAGGAAAGCGACACCAATGATGTCATCAATGCACCAGAGAATGTTGTGGGGAGAGATCCAAATAGGATTGAAACAAATAATGTTCCTCATACTCCACCGAGAGAGAGGTATAAGTGAGGCCCATGCAGATGCCCATGGCCAGAGTTTTGATCTGGAAATCTGCCAGACCTGCTGAGTTTCTCCAGCAATTTCTGTTTCTGGGACACTCAGGTCGATAAGTTGTGAAGACAGCATAAGGAAGTTGCAGATAAGTATAAATAAGACGATAAAGTTGACCAAAATCTGTCAAATGGAATATGAGGTGAGCAAATGTGAAGTTGTTCACTTTGTCAGGAAGAATATAATGTAGTGTATTGCTCAAATAAAGTAGGACTGCAGAATTCTAACGCACAAAAGGATATGGGTGATTTGGTACATGGGCCATGAAAAGTCCATCCAGAATGTAATCAAGAAGGCTAGTGGCATGCTATTCTTTAGAACAAGAAGATTGAACATAAAAGTAAAACTGTTATGCTTCAGTAATACATGGCATTGGTAAGACCACACCTGAAATACAATGTATAGTTTTGGTCTCCTTATTTAAAAAATGATGTACATAAATTGGAGTCAGTTCAAAGGGGTTTTCCTGGATTGATAGTGGAATGAGTGGATTGTTTTATGATAGGTTGGGTAGGCTAGACTTGTTTCCCCTGGAGTTTTGAAGGGTGAGGGGTGACTTGTTTGGTGCATAGGCTGCCTTCCTGAAGGGCAGTTAGCAAGGTGCAATAATTGCTGGCCTAGCCAATGAAATCACATCAATGAAGAAATTTTTAAAAAGAAGTCTAATATGTAAAAGACATTAATTGTGCGAGGGCAAGCTACACGGTATTGGTCTGCTTTCGAACTATTTCTGCTTAGTTTAAAGCAGATATATTCATTTCATGTTATTCCGGTCACCATATATATATATCAAGACATTGGGAAGAGTCCTCTGAGTATTTCGAGTGAAATTGTAACTGTCTGCTTTTTCAGAACGCATGATTTTGCTATAATTACAATGGAGGATTGTTTTACAAATGCATTTCTGGAAATGTTACCAGTTTCCAAGCTGAGGAGCTGTTTGTAAACTGCATATAGATCAGATTTCAGTCAAGTCGATGTCAGTAAAAATTTAAGTCCAAATGTTTTATTGACATACGACATTTGAAATTTGAATTTGGCCTACTGTAGCAAAGTTGAAAGCATGCTACATTTCAAAGTGTGGTTTGAAGATGTTTTTCTGAGGATTAGTTTTGACAGAAGTTAAATAATAACAGCATGCCACAGGGCATACAAATTTGGTTGATATTTAACTAGACATTTAAAGTGTAAATAATTCTGTCAGTCTAACCACAATGCGGACTTTATTCTTCATGCCATCATAAAAGAAAAGATTGCATTTTATAGTTCTGTATCTCAATCACTACAATATTTGGCAAATATTTAGATATGTTTGTCCACCAGATTAGATGACATATGTTTAAACGTACTAAATACCACTACTTGCAATTAGTGAAGTGAGTCATTTCTATTTCTTTTGATATAACTATGCAGGACAATTCTTATCATGGCAAGGAAACTTTACTCAGCGTGTAAGCGAAGTGCATAGCTGGAGTTTTAATTGTGTTCGTTATAAAAACAAGTGACAGAGGAAACACAGCAGATTACAAAAATTACAAACACTGATTAGACAGCTTCCCAGCCCCCTTATCGCGGGCAACTTTCTGGTGACCAATGGCAAGGTGCTTGTGCTTAATGATTTCTCCACAAAATGTATTCACATCACTTGAAGTACATAAGTCTCCACCAGAATCACCACAGTAGGTTTTCCTGCTAATGAAACAGTATCACACAATCAGCCAACACAATGCATCTATTCGCAAGACAATTAAATCTGTTTGCAGAATAGCCCTAAGTCTATTTGGTAGCAAACATGTGTTAATTATTCCTGTTAGTAAGGTGTAAAATAATCATTATCACCTCATAACTAAATTTAAACTCCTGCAGTTTCTTTATCCCTTGTGGGAAAGCTGCCCACATTTTGTGACAGAAAGTATATCTTTTTAGCATTTATACAATGCATGGCAAATTTTGGTGTGCTACATCCTGATTAAATGTTTCAGGAGATATGTTCAGTACTTCTTATGCTGTTGTTATACGTCTGTTTCAATGGATGCTATGCTCACATGTTTAGCATGCAAATGCACAAAAGGTGTATAACTGACTGTTTAATGTAGAAAAATACATTGAGCTAAAGCAATTCCATAATATGTTAGTGATAATGGGAACTGCAGATGCTGGACAATCCAAGATAACAAAGTGTGGAGCTGGATGAACACAGCAGGCCAAGCAGCATCTCAGGAGCACAAAAGCTTTTATGCTCCTGAGATGCTGCTTGGCCTGCTGTGTTCATCCAGCTCCACACTTTGTTATCCATAATATGTTAGGGCTTGTTGTGCTTTAGATTCACTCCATGGTGGTGGAATGTAAAGAAGAGAAATGTCTGTATTTGCATAGCACCTTTCTGCGTCTCCTGATTGAAGATGCACTGTTCCTCTCAATTTTCACACATTCATTTCCATTGTAATACCAGGACTAGATTCATGCCCCATTAAGGTCCACACAAACAGAATGGAAAGAAAGGAACTGCTTTGATATATTGTCTCCTGACCCTTGATTCAATGACACTGTCTACTCAGGGTTGAGAGTTTCCATCATGCTCTTCATGTGACTGGACAGATGAATTCTTGGCCTGCAGATCTTCAGGCACATGGAACAGGACATCCCATGAGGTTATAGGTCCCAGCGATCAAGATTTTCCTTCTTTTCCTTCCTTCTCTGCCACTGCTCTGCCTCATCATTGAGGGATTTGGTCTCAAAGCATGATGCAAGATTGTCATAATTCCGAATGATTTGTTACAAATGCTTTCCAACCATTCGTGTCAATTCTGCTATTCTTCAGGGTGAATTTCAGAGTGTCTGTGTAACGTTTTGTTTACCCTCCCCAGAATGCTGGCTACTTTGGAGTTGAGAAGGAGAGATGCTTTCCAACCACCCAGACACAATGTCCTATCGAACATAGATGGTTTTTCAGGAATTTTGCCTGGATGATTACAGAGCTGGCTTCAAGGTGAACACTAGCATTTGTTTGATGGTCCTCCCGTTGAAGCCAATTACTGCCACAGAGCAATATGCTGGCTATTAGTTTTGGGAATTCCCTACATTGATACAGCATCTTTCACAAAGTCAGAACAGCCCAAGGTACTAAAGAACTTTTGGAATCACCAGAGTAATAACTAAAGTAAGAATGTAGAAACTGTGTTGCTGTTCTTTGTATGTTGGCTGTGAGCTCAGGCCACCCACCAAAAAAAGGAAGGTTCACATTTATCACAGATAGTAAGAACTGTCGATGCTGGAGTCTGAGATAAGACAGTGTGGAGCTGGAGGAACACAGCAGGCCATTCAGCATCAGAGGAACAGGAAAGCTGACATTTTGGGTCTGAACCCTTCTTCATTTAAGATAACAAAATGTGAAGCTGGATGAACACAGCTGGCCAAGCAACATCTCAGGAGCATAAAAGCTGACGTTTCGGGCCTAGACCCTTCATCAGAGAGGGGGGTGGGGAGTGGGTCGATGAAGGGTCTAGGCCCGAAACGTCAGCTTTTATGCTCCTGAGATGTTGCTGGGCCTGCTGTGTTCATCCAGCTTCACACTTTGTTACCTTGGATTCTCCAGCATCTGCAGTTCCCATTATCCCTTCTTCATTTATCTTGTTTCTTGCATAATTTCTGGACATTTCAAAACACTTTACAGACCATGAGTACCTTTAAAGTGTAGTATCTCTGCAAAATAGGGAACATGGCAGTTAATTTGTGCGGAGCATTAACTCATGTACAGCAGTGAGATAATGGCCAGATTATCCATTTCATTGAATTGAATTGGTTTTATTATCACATATACTCAAAAGAATACTGTGAAAAGTTTTGGACAAAAATAGAAATTCCTGGAAAAGCTCAGCAGGTCTGACAGCATCTGTGGAGAGAAATCAAGTTCAATGTTTCAGGTCAAGTGACCCTTCCTCTGAAAAGTTTACAAGTCGTCACTCACAGCACCACCAAGGTACAGAATTTTCAGTATAATTCCTAGGAAAAAAAATTAGAAAAATAAAGAAATAAAAAGTGCAGTATGACAGATTGTGGGAATATTTTTTTAAAAAATAGAGAAATAAGAAGTTCAGAAAAATAGGCCTTCCAACCCAGTCCACATCGGCACCTACCCTCCAGTCTGTACCAGGCCGTGACTCCAGACCATGCCAGTCTTCACCTCAAGTTTAAAAGTCCACACTGAGTCTATGCCAGGCCTAAAGATTGTCGCACACCTCAACAGATTGTCATGCCGGGCCGAGGGGCCATTAGGTGCTGCTGAGAGACTGCCACACTGGGTTGGGAGTTCATCAGACCAGGCCAACAGACCGCCAAGCCAGGCTGGCAAACCACTGGGCCAGGCCAGCAGACCACTGGGCCAGGCCGGCAGACCACTGGGCCAGGCTGAGTGGCCAACTCCCTGTGTCCTCACTGAGGACAAGATTCCGAGTCTATGCTGAGGCCAGGACTACAGGCAGGGCATCATCAAGAAAAATGAAGCAAGCGAAAAGCACCAAGAGAAAAGAATAGAACATAGAACATAGAACATAGAACATTACAGCACAGTACAGGCCCTTCGGCCCTCAATGTTGTGCCGACCTGTCATACCGATCTCAAGCCCATCTAACCCACACTATTCCATGTACATCCATATGCTTATCCAAAATATGCTTAGAAAAAAATAAAAGAAACGCACAGAGAAAACTAGCTGCAAACGTCCTACTCTGCCACCATTTTGGACTATTGGTGATAATACTTGAGAGTTAATTATTGATTGAGGCAGAAAGAATAGCTCCCCTGCTTTTCTTTGAATGAGTGCCACAGATCTATTAAGTTCACCTCAGAGGGCGAACAGGGTACCAACAATAAGTCACATTCAAAAGATAGCATCCCTGACAATGCAGCATTATCTCGGTACTTTGATAGTGGAAATCTGAAATGAAAACAGAAATCTCTGGAGAAATTAGTATTTCTGACAGCATCTGTGGGGAGAAAACAGAGTTAATGTTTAGGGCTTCTGAAGGAAGGTCACTGGACTCAAAATATTAACCTCTTTTCTCTCCAGAGATGGTGCCAGACCAATTGAAATCCTGTTTCTGACTTCCTCAAAACTCCACTGGATGGGGATTATAATCTCATGGTTTGCTGACTCAGAGCTAAGCAACACTTGATATGCTGATGCTAGAGCAAAATGATGTGTATTCAGCAACTTTTAATTGTTATTGCTTGCCATGCTTTTTATCCATAGAAAAAGAAGGCGATATTATTTTGAGAGGGTTGCAGTTATTTATCTAATTTTTCTACCTGTGTTACTGTCCCCAAATGTAGAACCGTGTCAATAGTGTACCACGTACATGTGTTCATGCATGCATTCACAGGTACAGATGGCACGCATGTTTTTTCAAGATGGCAAACAGGCATCAATTAGTTGAATCATGCCAAAAACAGCAAAAATGCAATCAATGAAAACAGTAGAAGGTGACAAGCAGCATCAGAGGAGCAGGAAAGCTTGATGTTTTGGGTCGGGACCCTTCTGACCAATTTCTAATGAAAGGTCCCGATCCGAAATGTTGAGCTTTCCTGCTCCTCTGATGCTGCTTGGCCCGCTGTGTTCATCCAGCTTCACACCGTGTTATCTCAGATTCTCCAGCATCGGCAGTTCCTACTATCTCAGTAAAAGGTGACAATAGGTTTGAATCTGAGGACAAACATAAAATTGCCGAGATAATTTCTTCAAGGTAATGAACCCAGTGAACTATGGTAATTCTGTGGTATGATGTACCTTGACTTCCGAAAGGCCTGTGAACTGTCTTTGAAAAGAAGAAGGCTTGGACCTGTCAGAACTCAAGATAAAACTGGGAATGAATTAGAAATGAATGAGGGAGGAGAAAACAGTGAGCAGTTGTAAAAGAAATTGTATCAGAGATAATAGGAACTGCAGATGCTGGAGAATCCGAGAATGAAGGTGTGGAACTGGATGAACACAGCAGGCCAAACAGCATTTTATGAGCAGAAAAGCTGACATTTCCGGACTAGACCCTTCTTCAGAAGTTGGGGAGGGGGAGAGGATTCTGAAATAAATCGGGAGAGAGGGGGAGGTGGATCGAAGATGGATAGAGGAGAAGATAGGTGGAGAGGAGGCAGACAAGTAAAAGAGGCAGGGATGGAGTCAGTAAAGGTGAGTGTAGGTGGGGAGGTAGGGAGGAGACAGGTCAGTCCAGGGAGGACAGACAGGTCAAGGGGGCGGGATGAGGTTAAGAGGTAGGAAATGAGGGTGTGGCTTGAGGTGGGAGGAGGGAATAGGTGACAGGAAGGACAGGTTAGGGAGGTGGGTACAAGCTGGGCTGGTTTTGGGATGCAGTAGGGTAAGGGGAGATTTTGAATCTTGTGAAATCCACATTGATACCGTTGGGCTGCAGGGTTCCCAAGCGGAATATGAGTTGCTGCTCCTGCAATCTTCGGGTGGCATCATTGTGGCACTGCAGGAGGCCCAGGATGGACATGTCATCTAAAGAATGGGAGGGGGAGTTGAAATGGTTCGCGACTGGGAGGTGCAGCTGCTTATTGTGAGCCGAGCGGAGGTGTTCTGCAAAGCGGTCCCCAAGGCCCCGCTTGGTTTCCCCAGTGTAGAGGAAGCCACACCGGGTACAATGGATACAGTATACCACATTGGCAGATGTGCAGGTAAACATCTGCTTAATGTGGAAAGTCATCTTGGGGCCTGGGATGTGGGTGAGGGAGGAGGTGTGGGGGCAGATGTAGCTCTTCCTGTGGTTGCAGGGAAAGTGCCAGGTGTGATGGGGCTGGAGGGGTTGTGGAGTGGACAAGGGAGTCACGGAGAGAGTGGTCCCTCCAGAAAGCAGATAAGGGTGGGGAGGGAAAAATGTCTTTGGTGGTGGGATTAGATTGTTGATGGCGGAAGTGTTGGAGGATGATGCGTTGGATCCGGAGGTTGGTGGGGTAGTATGTGAGGCCGAGGGAGATTCTCTTTTGGTTGTTATTGCAGGGACAGGGTGTGAGGGATGAGTTGTGGTGCGGGGAAGTGGTGTGAGGGATGAGTCCCCTCCAGCTCATCCCCGCCTCCCTAACCTGTTCTTCCTGTCACCTATCCCCTCCTCCCACCTCAAGCCACACCCCCATTTCCTGCCTACTAACCTCATCCAGCCCCCTTGACCTGTCCGTCCTCCCCGGACTGACCTATCTCCTCCCTACCTCCCCACCTAATCTCATCTTTACTGGCTCCATCCCCGCCTCTTTGACCCGTGCGTCTCCTCTCCACCTATCTTCTCCTCTATCCATCTTCAATCCACCTCTCCCCTCTTCCTATTTATTTCAGAACCTTCTTCCACTCCCCAATTCCTGATGAAGGGTCTAGGCCCGAAACATCAGCTTTCCTGCTCCTATGATGCTGCTTGGCCTGCTGTGTTCATCCAGCTCTGCTTTGTTTTCTCATAAAAGAAATTGTGTCTGATTGGTTGGGGTATCTCCCAGGGGTCAGAACTGGAATGACTTCTGTTTCCAATTTACAAAAAGTACTTGGACTTAGATACTCAACACAAAGCTGGGAAATCTGCAAATAATTCAGTATGAGGAAGCGCAGGAGGACCAGCATGTATTTTTGCAACGTGTGGCCAACTTCAGCTCCCTCTCACTAGTCATTGCAACACAGCATCTTTCTTATTTCAGTTCATAATATTTTGTGACATTAATGCAATGTGAAGAAGGAATGGAGGTTAAAATAAGTTCACCTTTGGCCATGTTACACTAATCGTACACAAAAGCTGGGAATCTGAAAATCAAAGAGAAAATGCTGGTAATACTCAGGAATTTATGGCAACATATCTGCACAGAGAAACAGAGTTCACATTTCAGGTCAATGACCTATTATCAGAATAGCTCTGAGAAAAAAAAGTACAGGCCTAAGATGTTGGAATGAAAAGCCTGAAAGGCAGACATGGAGCTAGAGATAAAGGGGTGGGTCAAAATAGGGAGGAAAGCTCCTTAAGAATAGTTCCCTATCACATTCCCATCACCAGGATCTTTTCCACAGTCAGGCAGGGAATATGATAGACCACCACTCCATCGGGACTGACAACAAATAAAGATGGTTAAAGTCCTAATTGGAGATGGTTTTACAGCCTCAGTGGTATTTTGCAAACAGAGCACCACAAAAGGTGGGATAACAAAGTGGGAAGCTGGATGAACACAGCAGACCAAGCAGCATCTTAGGAGCACAAAAGCTGGCATTTCGGGCCTAGACCCTTCCACTTCCCTGGTAGACTTTCCCTTCTGCACCCACCCTAGTGATTTTCAAATTGGATCTCCACAAAAAACGGTGCCTCTGTGTTTATCGTCCCCTCACAATTCACAACCTCCCTCTGCACTGCTCACATCTCCCAGCTTGGCTGCCAAGGTTCCAGAGATGCCAGTGTTCTATTTGGACCAGCATCATCAAAAACCCACTTACTGTCTTTAACTGGTCAGAGAAGCAGACAATTAAAAAATCATCTCGTAGAAACAACTACCAACAAGTACATTTTATCAACTTCATTTTGCATCATTGCTGCTGAGCCGACAATGTATTTCCAGCATCTTCTGCAATGGACTGAAAGTGCTAGGTTTTGCTCTACATCGGAATTTGTATAAAGGTCACAATGCACTAAAACTGAGGTTTAATACACTCCTTCCCTAACCTTACTGCACTATCAAAAATAAAAGAAATCCAACATATCCTTACAATGACTCTTCTGAAATAATATAATTCACTCTTATGCTTTGAAAACGTTATTAATGCATTCACCTTTCGTAAATGAGATGTATTCTTTTAAGTGTTCAAAATGATTAAAGTAGAAACAGTTTCAAATTGAGTTGAGTGGCAGGGATGGGAGATTAAATAATGAAGAAGTTCATGATGCAACAAAGAGAGTGATCTGGTTTGAGAAACAGTGATGGTTTTTGTCTGTGCTTCAATGCCAACTCCTGCCAGCTTATGGTTGAATTAGTTTGGAGTCACCATCTTCTTTCTGTGATTGGGTCTAAGAGCCTTCTTGGTTTATAGATGGCAGAGGAAAACAGCTATGAGTCTAAACAAAAAGAGGCTTGTGTCGTAAATAAGGTCTAGTTTATTGCATTAAAACAATCAGGTATGAGTTACATTGGGAAATTTGACATTGTTACAAAGACATTACGGGGACCTAGGAACCAGATGTTCACTCTACAAAATTCTAAAATGCTCTCTTTCCCCATCCAAGTGCTTGACATCATCAGATTGGATGGAGCTTAATATTATCGCCAACATCAACCTTTCCAACACCATTACATTACACAATAATTCCATTCACATGAAACATTAAAGGTTACATAGCAACCAATAAACACAATATGAAGGAAAAAAGAAAGAAACAAATCAGCATGGGTAAACAAAAATGGATGATACACAAGGACCAGGGCGAAGGCAGAAGTTATGACCTAAAGTTGTTGAACTTGACTTTGAATTCCAAAAGCTTTGGAGTGACAAATCGAAAGATGAGTACTGTTTCTTGAACTTCATTGTGTCTTACTGGAATAGGGCAACATCAACAATTTCAGCTAAACGGAGAATTAACATGACAAGCAACCAGAAGCTCAGAGTAAAAACCAAAAGAACTGCTGATGCTCTAAATCAGGAATAAAAACAAAGTTGCTGGAGAAGCTCAGCTGGTCTGGCAGCATCTGTGAAGGGGAAAACAGAGTTAACCTTTCGGGTCTGGTGACCCTTCCTCAGAACTGATGGTGGCTGGAAAAACATCAGTTTATATGCAGAAAATAGGGAGGTGGGCGGGGTAGCGAGCAAACAATATGATAGAGCCCAATGAGAGAGAAAGACAGTTTGACAGACAAAGGAGTTGCTAACGATCAGGCTGGGAGAGCAAATAATTGTTAATTGGGACTGTTAGTGACTAATAACAGGGGGCGTGTAGTGGCAGGCTATGTGGTAACAAGGCCTGCTGTGTGGGGTGGGGGGCTGGGACATGGGAGAGTTTAGGCCCTAAAATTATTGAACTCAATATTGAGTCCAAGGGCTGTAGGGTCCCCAAGTGGAAAATGAGGTGTTGTTCCTCCAGCTTGCGCTGGGCTTCACTGGAACACTGTAGCAAGCAGGAGACAGAGATGTTGGCCAGGGAGCAGGGTGGTGCATTCAAGTGGCAAACAACACGTAGTTCAGGGCCTTTTTTGTGAGCAGAACGTAGATGTTCTGCAAAGCAGTCGCCAAGTCTACGTTTCATTTTCCCAATATAGAGAAGACCATGTTGAGGACAGCGAATGCAGTAGACTAGATTCTTGGAAGTGCAGGTGAAGTGTTGCTTCACCTGGAAGGTATGTTTGGGCCCTTGGATACTGGGGAGGTAGGAGGTAAATGCACAGGTGTTGCAACTTTGCCAGTTAGAGGGGAAGGTGCCATAGGGCTGTGGGGAGATGTTGGGGGTGAAGGAAGTATGGACCAGGGTGTCCCGGATAGAACGGTTCCTGCGAAAGGCGGACGTGGGAAGGGAGGGGAATATGTGTCTGGTGGTGACATCTTGCTGGGGGTGGCAGAAATGGCGTCTGATGATCTTCTGGATGTGGAATTTGGTGGGATGGTCGGTTCCCTCCCACAATCCAAAGATGAGCAGACTAGGTGGAATGCCCATCCTAAATTGCCTCACAGTGTCCAGGGATGTGCAAGCTAAGTGGTTTAGCCGTGGGAAATGCGGGGTCACAGGGATAGGATGGCAGACTGGTTCTATGTTCTCCTCAGAGGGTTGGTGTGGGTTCAATGGGCTGAATGGCATGTCCCTGCACTGTAGGGTTTGTATGATTTCTAAGATGAGGTGGAGTGCATTTTCATGCCATATCTTACCAAATTTGCCTCATTAACAAACTACCTCTCCCACTATGGCACCCCTCACATCCAATTACATTTCCATCATACCACTCACCATTCCCCGAAAATCTCACTACAGCCAGGAAATCCCAGGATTGACAAACATCCCTTGCTCACACCAATTTTAAAAGTCTGCTGTGCACCCAGACAAGTAGCTGTCTGCATGGTTCCTTACATTTGCCCGAGACATGGCAGACAGAAGGTCGTAAGCACCCACCCCACAGTATGGGCAGATAACACTCTCCAGGATCATGTTGGAGGGAGACCACAAAATCAAACTATTCCAGCCTGGTTGAGTTGTCACCTGGGTCAAAGTATTCTCAGAAACCATGGGGATGACTAGCCCTGTAGGAGGAAGGCCAATTTCCCTTCCACAGCATCAGTATAAGTGCCAACATATTCTCTCTGATACTTCAGATTCGCTCTATTTCTGCGACTGAAGCCACCTTCCATTTGTCACCAAGGCTCAAGCTCTATTATCATCTGCAGTGCTTTTCCTCACAACTCTCATCTACCCCAACCCCTGACAACACTATTCCTGCATGCCCTCAGCACTGTCTACTCACTCACTTGGAGCCCACTAGAAAGAGTTGTGTCAGTCTATTCTACCTCTCAGATTAACTGCTTCTCTCATCTAAGAGGAAACAGCCCCCATTAGAGCAGAATGAGTCAAGGCTGTTGGTGGGCTGCCCAACATTCAGCTCCTCACCCCTTTTGTGGAGCGCATCCTGCCTTTGACTATCAGTAACTGTCAGATGCTGATCAACTGTGTCTAAGCCTATGGACAGGTATCAGAGACTGCCTTTGAGTTAGTCTGATGGGACTCCCTGGAGAAAGCTATCCCCTTTACTTGACCGAAGTCTGCAGACAACCATGGCCAGCTCCTGCTTTCAGTGGCATGACAAAGCGAAAGTAATATGAACGTGGTAGCTCTGGCTGAGGAGACAAAGTGGTGCAAAGATAGGACAAGCCAATGCAAGACAAGAATGCTATGAGTTTCCAGGTAGGCCCAGAATGACTGAACACAATGCCAACAAATGAAGAGGCCCCAGAATGCATTCTGGTCTCGACCATGAGCTAGGTTTCTGTTCCCCTGAGTGCACAATATCTTTTTTGCAGCATTACAGTGTTAGTTGCCAGTGCAGCATGAGGTATATTGAAGTGCAGAAGCATGCTGTAACTTAATTGGAGGTGTGTCATGAGGGTTCTCAGAGGCTGGTTCAGGTTGGATACCACTGTCCACGGACATGGGGTGAGTTTGGCCAGTGCCTATGGAGCGTGCCTGGAAATTTGGTACTGGCTAACAAAGCGTGTAGCTGGATGAACACTGCAGGCCAAGCAGCATCTCAGGAGCACATTAGCTTTCGTTGTCCTGAGATGCTGCTTGGCCTGCTGTGTGCATCCAGCTACACACTTTGTTATCTTGGATTCTCCAGCATCTGCAGTTCCCATTATCCCTGATCACAATTTGGTACTGGCATCCAACATGGAAGTCCTCTGGATCAAGTGACAAGCTGAAGTCACTAGGCACCTGCTCTGACTTCCAGGTTGAGTTTTCCCAATGTCTACCTTGTTTGGCATTTGATAAGATGGGATGCTGAATATTAATGTGGGGTGTTGGGCCATTAATAAGGCATTTAGTAAGCAATAATCCCCCTTAATTGGCAAGTCACTGCTGCCACACTATTTGTCAAAAGTATGAAAGTAAGAGAGAACTTCTCCCAATCCTGTCAAAAACTCCACCATAGCCCACATCACACAGACCCCAACAAGATTCTGCCCTATGAGTTTTTTTATACTTGCCGGAGATGAGGACTACAAAGTGTAAGAGAATTGGATTTTTATTGTTTTATTCAATGGTGTGTTAAGTAGCAGAATTATAACATGCAAGCACTTTTAATTGCAAGCCTGATTAATGAATTCAGTCAATGTAGAATTATTTAATTTTCTTGTTTCATTCAGTAAAAACTTATATCTTATACATTTAGGTCAGTTTTTGCTCCTTCAATAACACTCAAACTATCAGTACCATAAAAGAAATGATTTTTTAATTTTCATGTTTGATTAAGCCTCAGGAAAACAGATTGGTCTCTGTCTTTGTAAAATGTAACAACTTGATGACCACACACCATTTTATCGAGCTTTGCAGAATAATGTTTGGATGTTTCATCAAAAATTTGGAAACAGCAAGGAACCTGCATGTAATACGGAAGTGATACAATTCCAGACTTTAACAAAAATGACTGGAGGGATTAATTGAAAGGAAAAGGTGGAACATAAATTTTATTTGAAGCTTAGAGATCTTTACTCTTAGGAATAAAAGCATATGGAAATCCTCAGGAGTTTGTCAACACAAATCCGATAGCATTAAAGAAAGAATCCACTAAATACAAGGCCAGACCAAAGTCTCATCAATTTACTCCTGCCAAGGAAACCTTAGATTAAGCTTCTCTGCGTGCATTCTTAGTGTTTGTGACAATAGCAACACTTCCTCTTGGGCTAATGGTTCCTGAGCCTTGTCTATTGTTCGCTGATTAGCTGGCCCATTCATTGCTGAGACCACTAATGGCATACTCTTCGTAGCTTTCCTGCATTACTGTAACCATTAATGAGACATAATTATAGCTCACACCAACTCTCCGGCCAAAGAAACTCTAAAGTGTTTTTTGCCAGATGAGCTCCTTCAGAGTAGTGTGTAAATTTGCTTTATTGTTACGCACAGACAAGAAGTTCTTGTTTGCAAAAAAAGTGGATATATTTGAAGCTGCCTAATAATTAGGATCTAATGGGAAAAAAAATTACATTTGGGAACCAGTTTTCAAGTGAGATCAGTTTGAGACAGAACAATGATTGTGCAATTTAATTATGAGAAAAATAAATGCAGTCAAGAGAAGATTTGAGGGAGGTACAGTGTAAAGCGTTATCCTGAATTAGCACATCTTACAATCAGGGGCAGAATTTAAAAATAGTTAAAAGATGTAAAATGGTGAAATGTCCTGAACAAAATGAGACTGATATTTATCTGGTGCCAACGGAGGCCCTAAACATTTCACACTCAATGAAATGCTTTTTAGACATGGTCACCATTACAATGCAGAAAAATGTTCAAATGTCACAAAGTTGATGGATAACTTTTCCAAAGTAAAAGCTCAAAAACAATGGAGGGGTGGCAAGAACAAGGTATTCATTCGTTAGGGAAAAGTAGAGGCTGGAATAGCAGATAATGGTCATCAATAAAACTTATTTTGATAAATTCATGCAATGGTCGATTCTCCAGAAATCAGAAAACAAACAGGCATAAATCCAGCAGATGCATTGTTTCCTGGCTTTTAGCATTGCCATTGTGCCAGGATTTCCTGGGGTCTTCCTTCATTACTTAGCAACTGTGAGGTTCCAGGTCCAGAGAGAGGCATGGTGCCAGGAACATTTTAAGAGGCCATGACAGAAATCTCCACACACCTGAAGTCTTCAAAAGACAGTTGGGGAAATTAATCAAATGCAACCATTTAAACACCAAGGATGATCAAAGATTAGCTTTGAGAATATTGACAGCGGTTTTAGTTTTTCCAAAAACTGTTCTTAAGAAGAAGCATGGCAGTCAGAGTAAATGTGAAAGCAAGAAAGAGCATCTGTGTTCAAGAGGTGAAAATGACAAAAGAGCCAAGAATCTATTGTGATCAGAGATAATGGAAACTGCAGATGCTGGAGAATCCGAGATAACAAAGTGTGAAGCTGGATGAACACAGCAGGCCAAACAGCATCTCAGGAGCACAAAAGCTGACGTTTCAGGCCTAGACCCTTCATCAGAGAGGGGGATGGGGAGAGGGTTCTGAAATAAATAGGGAGAGAGGGGGAGGTGGACCGAAGATGGATAGAGGAGAAGATAGGTGGAGAGGAGAGTATAGGTGGGGAGGTAGGGAGGGGATAGGTCAGTCCGGGGAGGACGGACAGGTCAAGGAGGTGGGATGAGGTTAGTAGGTAGGAAATGGAGGTGCAGCTTGAGGTGGAAGGAGGGGATAGGTGAGAGGAAGAACAGGTTAGGGAGGCATGGATGAGCTGGGCTGGTTTTGGGATGCAGTGGGGGAGGGGACATTTTGAAGCTGGTGAAGTCCACATTGATACCATAGGGCTGCAGGGTTCCCAAGCGGAATATGAGTTGCTGTTCCACTTCCTACAGACAAAGGGGGTGGCCATGGTTACCCACATGGGCCCAAGCTATGCCTGCCTCTTTGTAGGTTTCGTGGAAGATGGAATTCCTATTGAGAAAGATCAGCACCACATTCAGATTTGTGCACTGTTTTAGTCTCTTTACCTATAGAAAGAGGAGGCCTTTTACATCTGAGCCAGAACTCTAGGTTTGAATGAAAGATCAGGACTGGATGACCAAAGGAAGGTGGATTCATATTCCAGCCAAACAAGTTGATTATCAATCTGTAAATCCTCCCAACATGAACAATGGCCATTATTAAGATTGAGCAAGATCTCTGATCAGTCTCGTGTAGGGACAGACCCTTTGGCCTGAATCATGCATGCCAGCCAGGTTTCCCAAACTGAACTAATCCCATTTACCTGCATTTGGCCCATATCCTTCAAAGCTTTCCTCACCAAATGTCATTTAAATATTGTATTGTTAAATGTTGCAACATGATGGAACTTTTGCTTCCAGAAGGCTGTGGATGCCCAGTGACTGAGACCTATAGATTTTTGGACACTAGGGTGAATCAGTGAATATAGGTGGGTGTTGGAACAGAAAAGTGGGTTGAGATGGAAAATCAGTCAATGGGAGTTTGTGAGGCCTTGTGGTTTATGCCTCCTTCTGGTTCTCATATGGCATCAACTACTCCACCCAAAGCACAGAAACGGTAGTGATTTGCAACCACGGCATCATGAACATCTGGTTGGTGAAACGTGGGGCTCCAAACAGATAGCCCAGTGGCATTCAATCAATTCAGGTCCATCATTTTCAGCCAATCCAGTTAATAGAAAAGGGTTATGATTATACATTGAGGAAGAGGTCCTGAAGGAATAGTGCCCCACATTCATCCAGCCTTCAAACGTTCAAACAAACTCGCTGTCTTTGTCCACTGGATGAATTTGTATTTTCTTCTTTTAGCTGCTCAGATTTGAGAGTCCAGCCCTTTTCAATTACCTTAATTGTCAATCACCTGTTATTGCAATTTGAAATTTTATAGGAAGCATTAATTGCCCAAAACCCAATCATGCTCGCATTCTCCAGTTCCATTTCACTTCGAGCATGTACTCAGTCGTAGCCGGGATTCGACTTGTTGCTACAGCTAATTGTGTTTTACTGTGGTTTTTATAGGCTTGGGGTGTTCACAGACGTAGTGCTTTTCACAAACTTCATATTTTTTTCTGAGACACTGAAAATTATTTGCAGCAAAAAACAAAAAGAGATCAATTACAACGCACAATTCATATTGTTAATGTTAATGGAGATTCTGTATTTAATCACGTGTCTTCATTTCTTTATTTATTCAGTATGTCAAACATTCAATCTCTGATGTTGAACTTCTGTTGTCATAATCGTCATCGTGTTTTCATCTGAGAATAGAAAAGTAGATCGAAAGTGTCACATGCTTCAGAAGATTTTGAGAGCTTGTCATTCTTTGAAGATGTGAATAGAACACACACATGTTGACTTGTAAGCAGCAGGTAGCTATTTTCTAAGAACGTTACAATCAAAACATTATGAGACAGTGCAAAATAAATGGGCACAAAAGTTAGGGGAAGATAAATTTACTGAATTAGCCCATTGGGCAAGTGTGCTACCAACTGAGAAAATGACGATTTGCAGTAAACACAGTAATGGGACCAGTGGTTAGCACTGCTGCCCCATAGCACTGGGGACCCAGGTTCAATTCCAGCCTCGGGCAACTGTCTGTGTGAAGTTTGCATATTCTCACTGTGTCTGTGTGGGTTTCCTCCCACAGTCCAAAGGTGTGCAGGGTAGGTGGATTGGCTATGCAAATTGCCTATAGTGTTCTGGGAGGTGTAGTTTAGGGGGATGGGTCTGGTTGGGACGTTCCAAGGTTCAGTGTGGACTCGTTGGGCCAAAGGGCCTGTTTCCACACTGTAGGGATTCTTAAAAAAACACAGTAACCCGTTTGTTACAAGTTTTGCTGAGAGTAATTCTACTTTCAAGCTGCAAAACAAAATGAAGCAGTTATTTAAAGTTTGGAGGAACCAGAAAGAGATACAGAAGAATTGGGGGATGGGAGACATGAGCAGACAGGGTAGTGAAGAAGGCATTTAGCAAACCTGTTTTAATTTGTCAGTGCATTGAATGTAGGAGTTGCAACAACATGTTGCAGTTGTGCGGGACATTGGTTAGGCCACTTTTGGAATACTGTTTTAATTCTGGTCTCCCTACTATAGGAAAGGTGCTGTTAAACTTGAAAGAGTGCAGGAAAAATTTACAAGGATGTTGCCAGGGTGGAGGGTTTGAACGAAAGAAAGAGACTGAATAGACTGCAGCTATTTTCACTGGAGTGTCGGAGGCTGAGGGGTGACCTTGCAGAGGTTTATGAAATCGTTAGAGGCATGAATAGGGTGAACAGCCAAGATCTTTTCCCTGGGGTAAGGGCATCCAAAACTAGAGGGCATAGGTTTAAGGTGAGAAATGAAACATATGAAAGGGACCTAAGGGGCAACTTTTTCATGCAGAGGGTGGCGCGTGTATGGAATGAGCTGCCAGAGGAAGTGATGAAGGTGGATAAAATTACAACATTTAGAAGGCAAGATAACAAAGTGTGGAGATGGATGAACACAGCAGGCCAAGCAGCATCTCAGGAGCACAAAAGCTGACGTTTCTGGCCTAGACCCTTCACCTGGATAGGAAGGGTTTAAAGGGATATGGGCCAAATGCTGGCAAACGGGACTGAATTAATGTAGGATATCTGGTTGGCATGGATGAGTTGGGCCAAAGGATTTGTTCCGTGCTGTACAGCTCTATGACTATGACTCTAATTTTGAAAATGCCCATTAGGCCATTCAGCATTTGAAAAAGAAAAATCGCTTAAAAAGGGGACTCCACAATCCGACCTCCACTGAAATGACCATTGATGCTCGACAAACTCCACACCTCCCTACCTGCCAAATTCCTGGAATTACCCAAAAACCCATCAAAAACGAATCCAAGCCAATGCAACTCTCCATCGTGAGCAGAGTCCTATCCAAAGGCCTTGCTCTTTCTATTGCTCACAGAAATGCTGCACATTAGCAGCAGCTGTTAAAGGAAGAGTGTGGTGGAGAAGCTGGTGTGAGGCAGATGTGTATTTTGAGAGTTGATCTGATTCAGCAATAACTGAAGTGGGTGGGAATTCCACAGCTTAAGAGCACAGCTGAAGGTAGAGTATTTGGTGACGCTGATCCCATCAAGAGGGCAGAGGAAGAAACACAAGAGCTGTCACTTATATCAGAGAGACTGCAGGAGGTGATAAATAAGAAATAGAAACGAGGAGTTCAAATTACGCTGCTGGCTCACTCCTTTTAAGCCACCAATGATATTTTATTTCTGAACGTTGCTGTTCATTTTATTTGAGAAGCGCGTTCATATAACAGATGCAATGCAGTGCTATTTTCAGGGCTGTTTAAAAATGGCAACTGATAATCTGAGACAAATAATACTCCCATCTACGATGCAATCAGAAATACGTTGATAAGAATTTTACAAAAACTACAATTAGACAGTGATTGACAAATCCTTGAAATCAAATACTAAGTGGAATTTTATTAGAGCTTGAGCAATGTGGGTTATGGCAAGAAGTCTGGTAGAATTGCGTGAGAAGTTCAATGAGGCCTATGTCAATACTGGGAGCAACCAGCTGCATATTCCAACAGAATTCCAGGCATTGATATGAGATTCTCATGAGGCAGAGGCAAGATGCTTGTTAGGAGCGATTGTCGATGGTGTCAACCTATTTGACTGAATTCTTGCCTTATTAATATGCATCCTCCTGTCCCACCATCCACTGTGAACAAACCCGATGTAGAGAAACGTTGACATGGGTGTCTTAGTGGGTACCTGGTGACTCCAGCTTGATGCTTAATGCTAAGGACCTCCATCTTAAACATCTTAGCACCAGAAACTTAGGGCATACTCCATGGGCAGTGTTCTGCATGTGATCCATGTCCAGGGCACTGGACACTTGCCAGACTCTCCACATCATGATGGCGCATCTCCAATCCAATCGCTGTGAGCTTCCGTACTTAAAAACTGCACCTTGTGGCACTCTGGCAGTTTTAATCATTATGATGCAGCTGCAAGAGCACTTTGTGCAGGGGCAGGCCCCCACCTCACAGAGAGGGACAGATAGCATCCCAGAGCTTTTTGTTTGCTGTCCTAGGGAACACTTCTTTTAGCTTACCTGGATGGATGCCAACCTTACCTTGTTGTGCTTTATCTCCCTCAGCCAGAACTACCAGGGGCACAGCGCATCTGTCTTGTCTTGTCATTTTGGTACTGACACAAAACCAGGAAGCTTGTTGTGGTTGTCAGTGGTCCTCTGTGAAGACAGCCGTCAGCAGGGCTTCTGACGCTAAAGGTAAAAGGCAGCCCTGTTCACTTCCTCATGAGGGGTTAAGAGCTGGATGGTGGATAGGCCACCAGCCATGTTGGCCCTTTGTGCCCTGCTGTGGCAAGTACCAAATTCTCCTCTTCTGCCAGTTCTGGGGGAATTAAAATGAGCTGTGCAGGGCAGTTCCGGACTGACAGAACTTGTCTAAGTATGCAACAGCTTTTTGAAGATGGCACCAGTGCAAGGGATGTTAATACATCCTGGGATACACAGGCAGGAGTGAGTTCTTCCAGCTACAGTAAGTGATGAAGCAGGCTAGCATCAAATGAAAGGAATGCCAGAGAAATAGGATAGTTTACTAATGACGCCAGCGTGGGACTCAAGAAAACTTGCTAGGCCTCATGAAGAGAAACCCTCTGTGAAACTTGATGAAACGAACACTTGGCAAAGATTCAGCCCATTGTTTCAATATTGATGTATTGCATACAGTTCTGGGTGCCCATGCTGCAGGAAAGATCAGAAAGTTTTGGAGTCAGTACGGAAAATGTTCATGAAAATGATTTTGAGGATGAGAATTTCAGATAGATCGGAAAAGTTGTGATTGTTTTACTGGGAGAAGGCTGAGAGGAGATTTGATAGAGGTAGTCAAAGTCAGGAGAGACCTGGTCAGAGTAGATACAAAACGATATAATAAAGTGTGAGGCTGGATGAACACAGCAGGCCAAGCAGCATCTCAGGAGCACAAAAGCTGGCGTTTCGGGCCTAGACCCTTCATCAGAGAGGTCTAGGCCTGAAACATCAGCTTTTGTGCTCCTGAGATGCTGCTTGGCCTGCTGTGTTCATCCAGCTCCACACTTTATTATCTTGGATTCTCCAGCATCTGCAGTTCCCATTATCTGATATACAAAACAAACTGTTCTGCTCTTGAAAGGATGGAGAATGACAGGGCACAGATTAAGATTAACTAGTAAAAGGAGAAAAAGAGATCTGAAAAAAATATCTTTTTACCCAGTGAATGTAGACATTGAGAATGTCATAGAGGCAGCATTCAGAAGGGAATTAGACAGTGAATTGAGAAAGGAGAATGTACAAGGTTTCAGGGAAAAAGCAGGAGATTGACACTTTCCTCATTTGCACAGCTGGTGCTGACGTAACGGGCTGAATGACCTTCTACTACATTATAAAAGTTCTGTGATTATGTGAAATCATTTCTAATTTTTTTTCTCCTTTTCCCTTGAAGTCTCTTTGGAGGACAAACTCTAGAGATCTGCTGTTAGCATCTCACTACTTTTACATTTCAAATGGCCGCTGGTGATCCTGTCGGGGGGCACTGAATTCTGATTCACCAATTTGGTTGTCCCTCCCTTGCTGCCGCTGTGGAGAAGGCTGGGCTTTGTTCAAGGCCTTTCCAGGGTGGCATGATTGAGACCCAAGAACTCAAGTATCACTGAGATCACACAAACTGATTTCCCTCTTTGTCCCAGCTGGCAGGTGGATGGGTTGTGGTTGAAAATTGCACCAATACCAGGGAAATGTACCAGAGAATTTGGGAACTGCAGATGCTGGAGAATTCCAAGATAATAAAATGTGAGGCTGGATGAACACAGCAGGTCAAGCAGCATCTCAGGAGCACAAAAGCTGACGTTTCGGGCCTAGACCCTTCATCAGAGGCCTCTGATGAAGGGTCTAGGCCCGAAACGTCAGCTTTTGTGCTCCTGAGATGCTGCTTGACCTGCTGTGTTCATCCAGCCTCACATTTTATTAACCAGGGAAAGGTAAGATTGCTTTCCAAGCCCAGGTTACCTGCAGGGGTGCCCCAACTGTGCATCTTTGTACACACAAAGAAAACGTTTAAAATTATCATTTGCCTTTGGATCTTTTTTAACCCTGATTAGTGCCCATGATGTGAAATCCATTGACACTCATCATTCAGACAATAAGTTAAAACCGCATTTGAAAGGCTGTCTTGTTTCTCTTTGATTATCTTGTTGTTGAAAGATCCTGGAGTTGCTGGAATTAAATGCAACTAGTTTACTCCCACACTAATTAAGTACTTATTCAGCTCTAGCAATTTAGGAATTCACATCTGAGCCCAACTTGGCATTCATGCAACTTCCACACATTTCTTTTTCAGAATAAGACACAGGATAACCATCAAAAGTGAGAATCCAAACTGATACTTTTCCTCCCACCCCATCTGGTATAAGTTGGCCAGTGCTTTGTGGCATTATATCCCATTGGAGTAAAGCTGAGCCTGGGTACATTTAGGTTTTAATTAATTTCCCACCAATTGGTGTTCAGCAGTATTAATACCCAGCAGTTTCAGAAGCAACTGCATGATTTCAGAAACTATCCTGCTGCTTTATTTTACAGATCTGAAAAGCACATAAGGTCTGCAAAGTTTGGAGCTTGCGAACAACCCCGTGGCTGATCTTTTTGATCGAAAAGGACCAGCTGGAGTCATGAAGATCTATTTTTCCTGGTAATCTTCTGTTTGAAGGAACCTGGTGGGCAGTTATCAGGAAAGTGATGTAGGAAACATTTTGCTGTCACTCCCTTCTAAAGAGCATTCAATAGAATTATTGCATATTTGAGCTCTCCAACTATGCCGAGGCTTCCCAGGAAAATTACTTTATACAGAAGTGCTTTCAAGAGATAACAAGGTATAGAGCTGGATGAACAGGGGTGGCACAGTGGCTCAGTGGTTAGCACTGCAGCCTCACAGCACCAGGGGCCCGGGTTCAATTCCAGCCTCAGGCAACTGTCTGTGTGGAATTTGCACGTTCTCCCCGCGTCTACATGGGTTTCCTCCGGGTGCTCCGGTTTCCTCCCACAGTCCAAAGATGCGCAGGCTAGGTGGATTGGCCATGCTAAATTGCCTGTAGTGTTCAGGGGTGTGTGGGTTATAGGGGGATAGGTCTGGGTGGGATTCTTCGAGGGGCGGTGTGGACTTGTTGGGCCAAAGGGCCTGTTTCCGCACTGTAGGTAATCTAATCTAAACACAGCAGGCCAAGCAGCATCAGAGGAGCAGGAAGGCTGACATTTTGGGCCTAGACCCTTCTTCAGAAATGCTTTCAAGAGACTCAGTTTAAGCAATCTCGCTGTTTCTTTCGCTCTGAATTTCACCCCAGAAAGCGAGCCTATGGATTACAATGGAGGGAATAAACAGCTCCAGTGAGGTCAATAGTCACAAAAATGCATGATACATCATTTGTCGATCTAGTAACAAACAATAATCTGCAAATATTTGCTCTCTACAGTTTGTTTTATCTTATGTGAACTCAGCGTACACGAGTTTTGTCAACATGTTTTGGCCTCAATCTGTGCCTATGTTAACTTTTCCTACCTATTCTCAAACATATGCTGTAAGCTGAAATGCAGTGTAGAGATAGCATCAGGGCTCTTCAGATGCAAGATTCCCACATTTTTCCCTAATTTAGTTATTGCTTGTCACATCAGTGAGTATGACATTCTTTCACACACCATTTTATGAGTGGTATTAACCAATTTTCTTTGAAGAGCCTAACTGTTGACTTAGCCAAGTTGGAATGTCATGTTAAACATTTGTACATTGAAATCCTTCATGGTGATTTCTAGACTATTCTTTACTTCCAGCTTTAGTGCAATGGGTTTATTCAATCTTGAAAGTAATATTCTTGAAAGAGTGGGAAATGTTAGACAGGTAAGTGATATTAGTGAACTGCTAAATAGTATTGTGTGTGTGTGTCAAGCCTCTCAAATATCAGTTTATCATTGCAATAAAAAGCATTAAATAGAAAAGAGTTGTTTTGTGTTAATACAGTGAGATGATACTGTACTCCCTGGCGAGGTTCCAGAGATGTAGTGAGATGGAGACTTTCATGCATGCAGACTATTATCCTCTGATACTATTGCCCATTGGAAATCCTGGGATCAGCTTTATTTATATACATAATGCCAGATAGGATGAGGATAGTAAATACACCAGTTACTCATTACCTGTGCTTTTGGTAGCCTGGAACATTCACCAATGGTGGAATGAAGTGCAAAGGACTGGACACCTATTTAAATGGACTGACTAATTGGTAAGGAATTAGAAATAGCACTGATAAAGGGAAACAAACAAAAGAAAGCAAATCTCACCAAAAAGTGATGTGGAAAGTTATAAAACACCAGCAGAGCTTTGAGTCTGATTCATTTTAAAAACAATCCCACTGTACGTGTATTGAATAGGGAGAGGCTAATTGCAAGTAATTGAATCCCATCTTTATTGGTAAAACTACAGACTAAATACACATAAACTAATCATTTTCTAAGAGGAACCATAGCTTATGGCAATAAAAAAGTCTGATTTGCATTTAAACTATGTGTTTGGCAAAAATAAATGGACAAGATTATCAGGAATCTTTAGTAATTTATATTTGAGGTGTTTTTGTCTTAAACATCTCATATTTTAACTTGCAGCATCAGACAATAAATGAT